>NC_090438.1:335059648-335378007 GCF_031143425.1 Pleurodeles waltl | reverse complement strand
CCCGGATCCTGGCGGTGGCCTACCCCGATTTGGATGGGCGCGTGAGGACATCACAGCAGACACAAGGGGGTGAGTATCAGCACATTCTGCTATCTTTGTGCGCAGTGAAGGTGTCTGGGTGGGGGAGGAGGGCTGTGGCTATCTCCAGGCCAGGGCGCATTCTGTAGGCTAGGCCCCTCCGTTAGACACGGCCCTGTGCCACCGCCCCCCACCTCTGTAGGGTGCCAAGTACAGCTATCCATTGTCCGGCCTCACCCATGTGTGCATTTGTCGTCCATAGACCTGTAGGCCTAGTCACAATAACTGAGTAGTGTACCCCGATTGCGCGGCCTAGTTCAGGGGGCTTCTGTGTCTGTCCTCTCCGACAACGGTGTTGCCAATGCATGCACTCAACCTGTCTTCATTTCTTCCCCCCCCATTTTCTTTGTCGTCCTGTTCATGTGTGCATTAGCATCATCAGGCGGAGGAGAAGTGCCATCGGCGCACGAGGGAGCTGCATCTCACATGGCCCCGGAGGGCCATACAACAGACTCCGAGTACACCAGTGAGACGGAGGGTGAGTGGAACTCCACAACGGGGACCCGTGGAGACGTCAGCGACACCGACACGTCCTCGGAAGGGAGCTCCCTAGCGGTGGCGGCAACATCCGTGCCCACCGCCACAACAGGTACAGCCGCCACCCAGCGCACCAGCCCCGCCCTCCCAGCAGCCCCTCAGCCTTCGCTCCGTGCCCGCTCGCCCAGGAAGGCGGGCATCTCCTTCGCCCCAGGCACCTCAGGCCCTGGCCCAGTTACCCCTGCTGCCCTCAGTGAGGAGGTCATTGACCTCCTCAGGACACTCATTGTTGGGCAGTCTACCCTTTTGAATGCCATCCAGGGTGTAGAAAGGGAGGTGCATCGGAGCAATGCATACCTGGAGGGCATTCATTCGGGTCAGGCTGCCCATCAGCGATCGTTCAACGCTCTGGCCTCAGCACTGACGGCAGCCATTGTCCCTGTCTCCAGCCTCCCTCTTCTGACTCCCTCCACCCAGTCCCAGTCTCCTGATCCTCTGCCTATCACATCCACACCATCAGACCAGCCTGCACACACCTCTACACCCAAGGGCAGCTCATCCAGACATAAGCACCACAGATCCCACAAGCATTCACCCAAGCAACATCCAGATGCAGACATGCCAACAGTCACTACCACCTCTGTGTCCCCCACCTCCTCATCTCCCTCCTCCCTCCCTGTGATGTCTCCACTCACACCTGCATGCACACCACCATCAGCCAGTACTTCCATCACCAGCACACCCTCAATTACAGTCCGCACACGTGCAGTCACCACCCCCACTGCCATTTACACGTCCCCTGTGTCCTCTCCCAGTGTGTCTGTCACCCCCTCTTCTAAAGCACACAAACGCAGGCAGCCACCCGCCCGACAGCCATCCACCTCACGACAGCCTCCGTCACAAGCACCTGCACCTAAAGACAGCACACTTGACTCTCCTACAACCACATCCTCTTCCTCCACTCCCATACCCACTACACCTACCCGTCCCTGTCCTTCCCAAGTCCTTTTCCTTTCCAACCTTGAGCTCGTTCCAATCACTGACCCAACCCCTCCATCTGGGAAGAGTAAAAAAAGCACCTCAGCCACCACCAGCCCTGCATCTACTGTGACCATAGTGCAGGGCTATTGGAGTCCACCAGCTCCTAGGGCAGGAACATCGGCCAGCAGCAAGGGGACAGCCAGCCCACCCCCTGGGAAGAGGACAAAAAAAAAAAAGGCCCGGCGCGACAAGACTGAGACGGCTGCCACCAAGGACAGTAGCCTTGCCCCGTCACCTGCCACATCATCCAAGGGAGGCAAGGGCCACAGAGCTTCAGCGAAGGAGGGCAAGGGCAGCAGGGTGGAGAAGTCAGGCAGCAGGCGAGCTGCCCAGGAGGGCCCCAGCAGCCCCATTCCGGTTGTGACGGACGACACCCACGGGCCCAGGACTCCATCACAGGAGGGCCCCGCAACCGCAAGGTCGGATGGCGATTGAGCGGGAAGTCTTGCCCAGGTCTGGCTCCCTAGACACACAGGACAAGCACCGCTGAACAGGGCCCCACCGGGAGGAGCACCGCTGAACAGGGCCCCGCCGGGAGGAGCACCGCTGAACAGGGCCCCGCCGGGAGGAGCACCGCTAAACAGGGCCCCGCCGGGAGAAGCACCGCTGAACAGGGGCCCGCCGGGACAAGAACCACTGAACAGGGCCCCACCGGGAGGAGCACCGCTGAACAGGGCCCCGCCGGGAGGAGCACCGCTGAACAGGGGCCCGCCGGGAGGAGCACCGCTGAACAGGGGCCCGCTGGGACAAGAACCGCTGAACAGGGGCCCTCCGGGAGGAGCACCGCTGAACAGGGGCCCGCCGGGACAAGAACCGCTGAACAGGGCCCCGCCGGGAGGAGCACCGCTGAATTGGGGCCCGCCTGGACAAGAACCGCTGAACAGGGGCCCGCCGGGACAAGAACCGCTGAACAGGGCCCCGCCGGGTCAAGAACCGCTGAACAGGGCCCCGCCGGGAGGAGCACCGCTGAACAGGGGCCCGCCGGGACAAGAACCGCTGAACATGGGCCCGCCGGGACAAGAACCGCTGAACAGGGGCCCGCCGGGACAAGAACCCCTGAACAGGGGCCCGCCGGGAGGAGCACCGCTGAATGGGGCCCGCCGGGACAAGAACCGCTCCGCTGGGCCCTTCATCTCAAGCACCGCTCCGCTGGGCCCTTCCTGTCAAGCACCGCTCCGCTGGGCCCCGCCGTCTTTTCACCGCTCCGCTGGGCCCTTCACGTTAAGCACCGCTCCGCTGGGCCTTCATCTCAAGCACCGCTCCGCTGGGCCCTTCCTGTCAAGCACCGCTCCGCTGGGCCCCGCCGTCTCTGCACCGCTCTGCTGGACCCTTCATCTCAAGCACCGCTCCGCTGGGGCCTTCATCTCAAGCACCGCTCCGCTGGGCCCTTCCTGTCAAGCACCGCTCCGCTTGGCCCCGCCGTCTCTGCACCGCTCGGCTGGACCCTTCATCTCAAGCACCGCTCCGCTGGGGCCTTCATCTCAAGCACCGCTCCGCTGGGCCCTTCCTGTCAAGCACCGCTCCGCTGGGCCCCGCCGTCTCTGCACCGCTCTGCTGGACC
This sequence comes from Pleurodeles waltl, assembly GCF_031143425.1. Taxonomy (NCBI): domain Eukaryota; kingdom Metazoa; phylum Chordata; class Amphibia; order Caudata; family Salamandridae; genus Pleurodeles; species Pleurodeles waltl. The sequence goes on along the minus strand of NC_090438.1, from coordinate 335,374,850 downwards.
CTTCATCTCAAGCACCGCTCCGCTGGGGCCTTCATCTCAAGCACCGCTCCGCTGGGCCCTTCCTGTCAAGCACCGCTCCGCTTGGCCCCGCCGTCTCTGCACCGCTCGGCTGGGCCCTTCATGTCAAGCACCGCTCCGCTGGGGCCTTCATCTCAAGCACCGCTCTGCTGGGCCCTTCCTGTCAAGCACCGCTCCGCTGGGCCCCGCCGTCTCTGCACCGCTCCGCTGGGCCCTTCATCTCAAGCACCGCTCCGCTGGGGCCTTCATCTCAAGCACCGCTCCGCTGGGCCCTTCCTGTCAAGCACCGCTCCGCTGGGCCCCGCCGTCTCTGCACTGCTCCGCTGGGCCCTTCATGTCAAGCACCGCTCCGCTGGGGCCTTCATCTCAAGCACGGCTCCGCTGGGCCCTTCCTGTCAAGCACCGCTCCGCTGGGCCCTGCCGTCTCTGCACCGCTCCGCTGGGCCCTTCCTGTCATGCACCGCTCCGCTGGGCCCTTCCTGTCAAGCACCGCTGGCCCATTGACAGTGCCGGTTCTGTGTCGAGCAGGGCTTCACGAAGCACTCTGGGCACCATATAGATCATTTTAATTGTGTCTTTGCATTATTCCGGTGGGTTTGGGGGGTGTCACTCTGACTTGTTGCTCGGCATTGGGATGTAGGTATTTGTGGTGGGGGGGTGGGTGTATGGCGCATGTTTGTGCCCGTAAGCTTTCCTCCTCCCCCCTCCCCTGTGTCGTAGGTGCAGTACTCACCGTTGTCGTCTGCGCCGGCGTTCGTACTCCTGGTAGATGAGCAGGTAGACAATAGCTGGTAAGATGTTTAATTCGGGTTCCATGCTGTCCTCCTTCCTCGTGGAGTGTGTATAGGTGAGCGTTTTCCTATTCGTAGTCTGTTTCCGCCGTGTTTTTATCGGCGGGGCTCCCGCCCCGGAAAAGGTGGCGGATTGGTGAGTTGTGATAGGGTGGGCGGTACATTGTCTGCCGCCTGCCTGTTGGCGGTGACCGCCGCGCTGTTTGTTTGTCCCGCCGTGGCGGTCGGAGTGTTAAAGTGGCGGGCTGTGTTGGCGGTTCCCGCCAGGGTCAGAATTCCTTTTTTTGGACCGCCTGCCTGTTGGCGGGTTGGCCGCCGCTTTATCACCGCCCGCCAGGGTCAGAATGACCCCCATAGTGTGTAAAGGTCTTTATGTAGCCCATAAAGCCTTATATAGTAACAAATTGTTGGAAAGAGGACTATTGGTAAGGGCAGGTAAGTACCTACACTTAGCAATAGGCCACTAACCTCCACTTAGGTCCAGTTAGGTCTCAATAAATTAAACCCACCTCAACCCTGGGTAGCTTGGCAACAATTGACAAGGCTTAACTTAGGAGACAAGTGTGTAAAGCATTTATAAATCACAAAACAGTTAATAAGTAACACACAAAACACAATAAAAATCCAACACCAATTTATAAAAGTATATTATATTTTTTATCTTTAAAATGACACCAAAACAAATAAAATCGAATAAGGGGAACTGGAGATATTAATTTTTAAAGAATTAAGGCCCAATTACAACCCTGGCGGTTGGTGTTAAAGTGGCAGTAATAACGCCAACAGGCTGGCGGTAAAAAAATTGGAATCACGACCATGGCGGAAACTGCCAACATAGACAGCCACATTAACACTCAGACCGCCACGGCGGTAACCACGGCGGTAACCACGGCGGTAACCGCCAACAGACAGTCGGAAGACAAAGCACCGCCCACAGAATTTCAACATGCCTATCCGCCACCTTTTCCAGGGCGGAACCAATGCTATCAAAAGCACGGCGGAAACAGTACACAGAAGGGAAAACACTCACCTCTCAACACCCAACAAGGAACCAGGATGCCATGGGGCCCGAACTATAGGGGTTACCTATGCTGCTCTTCCTCCTGCTCTATCAGGAGCAGGACAGACGTCGTCGACGACCATGGTGAGTACTGCACCAACAACACGGGGGAGAGTGACACACACATGCAACACTCAATACCCCCACCCCCACCCTCACCCACAACACCATACACACAAATACATGCAGCAACATTACATATACGCCCCACACCCCCTGGAAGAACGCAACTACAAAAGAAAATGATTGTAACCAGTGTAATCATGAAAAATCTGACAGTCAAAAATTAAAATTCAGTATATGTAAATACGTACACCAACTACACAAGTCCGGATAGTGTACCAATCATTGTCCGTGGACCACTAGGCCCAAAATGCATGGGCGCAGCCGGCTCTAGATACCTTACTGGAAATGGAGAGAACACTGCTGGGGCATCAGACTGAAAATAGACAGGCACCTCAGGGGGAGGGGGGCACCTCAACCAGATGAACGCACGAAGCCACTGCTGCACGAGGGGGCTCCATGCCCATTGCTGTATCCTGGGGAGTGCAAAGCCACAGTCTCTCAAGGGGATGTCATTCTCCACTGGTTCTGGAGGGGGCCTGGTGCCCAGAGTGATTCATCCTGCCAAGGACTGAGGTAGTGGATGTCATTCTCCACTGGTTCTGGAGGGGGCCTGGTGCCCTGAGTGCTTCATCCTGCCAAGGACTGAGGTAGTGGATGTATCTCTCCACTGGTTCTGGAGGGGGCGTGGTACCCAGAGTGCTTCATCCTGCCAAGGACTGAGGTAGTGGATGTCATTCTCCACTGGTTCTGGAGGGGGCCTGGTGCCCAGACTGCTTCATCCTGCCAAGGACTGAGGTAGTGGATGTATCTCTCCACTGGTTCTGGAGGGGGCCTGGTGCCCAGGGTGCTTCATTCTGCCAAGGACTGAGGTAGTGGATGTATATCTCCACTGGTTCTGGAGGGGGCCAGGTGCCCAGAGTGCTTCATCCTGCCAAGGACTGAGGTAGTGGATGTCATTCTCCACTGGTTCTGGAGGGGGCCTAGTGTCCAGTGTGCTTCATCCTGCCAAGGACTGAGGTAGTGGATGTATCTCTCCACTGGATCTGGAGGGGGCCTGGTGCCCAGAGTGCTTCATCCTGGCAAGGACTGAGGTAGTGGATGTATCTCTCCACTGGTTCTGGAGGGGGCATGGTGCCCAGAGTGCTTCATCCTGCCAAGGACTGAGGTAGTGGATGTATCTCTCCACTGGTTCTGGTTCCCAGAGTGCTTCACGTGCAGTGTGGCCAGTACAATTCCCTCACCTGGGTGTGTGTGCCACGAGATTGGCGAGGTACAGGTAGCATGATACGCCATGGAGGCAGCCACATACCCCACACTGCTGCAGTTTCGCCTTCCACCTGCAGGTGCAAACAGTGATGGAAGTCATGCCTCATGGATGCTGCCCAGGGTCCAGGAACTCTCCTCCAGCCTTGGACGACTGACCACTGTGGATGTTAGTCATGTCAGCGGTGGTGCCACTGTCCGAGTACGTCTCGGACAGTGGGGCCGGTGGCGGTGCTTGAGGTGGTGTCTGTAGTGGCGGTGCTTGCGGCGGTGTCTGTGGCGGCGGTGCTGGCGGCGGTGCATGGGCTAGCACCTGCTGAGGGACACAGCAAGACGTCTCCTGCAGCCTCGGACGGCTGCCCACTGGGGAAGAGGCTAGGGACTGTCGCTGAGGCTGTAGATGTGCCAGTGACGGTGCAGGTGGCGGTTGTGGTGGCGGGGCAGCTAGCGGTGTTCGCCGCTGTACAGGTAGGTGTGGTCGTGGACAGAAGGTGTGACACTGGTCCCTCAGTCGGTGCCGCCATGCCCTCTCCTGACCTGCTCTTCTGCTTTTGGCCCTTCCCCACATTTGATGGTGCTGCAGTTGTCTTGCCACTATCCCCTTTTGTTTTTACCGAGCCCTTGGTGGCTGGTAGTTTTGGCTTCTCCCTCTGGGATGTGGGCACCTTTTTCACCTTGGCAAGTGGCGGAATGTCCTTGCCCTCGCTACGTGGCACACTGTCAGCCCTGATGGGTGGCGCACTCGATGAGCCTGCAGTTGCTGGCACCACTGTGCCTGGGGAGTTGGTGGCTGAGGTGCTGGGCTGGGACCTGGAAATCCTGGCCCTAGGGGAATGACGGGGGGGTTAAAGGGAAGAGGTCAAGGGTTGCCAGGAAAAGATTTTAGACACTGGGATGGGAAGATGGAGGGGGTTTGGGAGTGGAGGAAGAGGTAGTGGTTGTAGGAGGTGTATGTCTGCTGAATTTGGGTGAAGGTGCATGGGCCGGAGGTTGTTGTGAGGTGAATGGCTGTTGGGTCGGTGTGTACCTGCGTTTATGTACTTTGGGAGGAGGGCTCACAGACACACTGGGGATGTGTGAATGGTAGTGGGGTGGTGATTGCACGTGAGCGGTGTGTGGTGATGGGCGTGCTGGTGATGGAGGTAGTGACTGAGGATGTAGTGCATGCAGGTGTGAGTGGAGATGAGACAGGGAGGGAGGAGGAGGACGTGGAGGAGGGGGACACAGTGGGGTATTTGCCCACAGTGTAAGGTGACTTCTATGCCCTGGGACATATCCCAACATCATTGGTGCCATTGATGGTACACATGTGGCATTTGTCCCCCCCGCAGGAATGAACAGGTGTACAGAAACCGGAAAAGCTACCATTCAATGAATGTGCAGATGGTGTGTTTGGCAGACCAGTACATCTCCCATGTGAATGCCAAGTATCCTGGCTCTGTGCATGACGCTTACATTTTGAGAAATAGCAGCATCCCTTATGTGATGGGTCAACTCCTGAGGCACCGTGTGTGGGTAATAGGTGAGGCCAAGGACCCGATACAGTTGACATAGGTGTCTGGGTATGGGGTTGTCCATAAGGGTTAGTGTGTGCCTAAAAGTTGTTGCTCGATATTTGCAGGTGACTCTGGTTACCCCAACCTGTCATGTCTACTGACCCCAGTGAGGAATCCAAGGACAAGGGCAGAGGAACGCTACAATTAGGCACATGGGCGAACTAGGAGGATAATAGAACGCACCTTCAGCCTCCTGAAGGCCAGATTCCGGTGCCTCCATCTGACAGGTGGTTCCCTATACTACTCACCCAAGAAGGTGTGCTAGATAATCGTGGTCTTCTGTATGCTGCACAACCTGGCTTTGCAACGCCAGGTGCCTTTTCTGCAGGACGATGGGCCAGATGGTGGTCTTGTGGCAGCTGTGGAGCCTGTGTACAGTGAAGAAGAGGAGGAGGAAGAAGAAGATATCGACAACCGAAACAACATCATCATGCAATGCTTCCAGTGAGACACAGGTAAGAAGATGTCACTGCTTCCCACATCTCATACTATTGTTGGAGCTAGCATAAGTCTGTCATTTTCACTCAGTGTATGGACCCTGACTTGTCACTTTGACTTTCCATTTCACAGATCTGCGCCCCACTTTGTGCCCTCTGCTATGTTTACTTATGGCCTACAGCTGTGTTACATTGGTATGTGAACAAGTAAATTGGCATTGCTATATTCCATAGATATTGAAATCACACATTTGTGAAAGCACAGACTGACTCCAGATTGTTTTTTGATTGAAGTGTTTTTATTCCTGTGCAAATAAATGGAGGGGGTTGTAAAATGGGCTGGGGTGATGGTGAAGGTATGTCCATGGCAGAGTGCAGTCTATTTGTTTCACAGGTGCATTGACCAAAGGGGCATAGGAAGTGGAGCAATGGCAGTTTAAGGATGGACAGGGTGACATAGTGGGACAGAAGGGTGACATTCAGGGGGGTCTTATTTCCTGGCGGGGGTCTTGGCAATGTTCTCTGTCTTGTTCCTGGATCTCGGGGACCATTTGCGGGGTGGTTCTCAGACTGCAGGGGGTGGGGTGCTGGTGGGCTTTTGTTCCTGTGGTGGTGCCTCCTGTCCAGTAGTGCCAGCAGAGGTGGAGGGCTGTTCATCCAGGCTAGTGTCAGGGGCCCGTTGGTGTGCCACTGTGTCCTCCTGGTGTTGAGAAGGTCTGCCAGCACCCCTGCAATGGTGACCAGGGTGGTGTTGATGGAATTCAAGTCCTCCCTGATCCCCAGGTAATGTTCCTCCTGCAGCCGCTGGTTCTCCTGAAACTTAGCCAGTACCGTGCCCATGGTCTCCTGGGAATGGTGGTAAGCTCCCATGATGTTGGAGAGTGCCTCATTGAGAGTGGGTTCCCTGGGCCTGTCCTCCTCCTGTCGCACAGCAGTCCTCCCAGCTTCCCTGTTATCCTGTGCCTCTGTCCCCTGAAACGTGTGCCCACTGCCCCCAGGTCCCTGATCGTCCTGTGTTAGTGGGTTTGCCTGGGTTCCCTGTAGTGGTGGACACACTGCTGATTGACGTGTCCTGGGGACAGAGGGATGGGCCCTCTGGGTGGGTGCTGTGCTGGTGTTTCCTGAGGGGGGAGGCTCTGTGGTGATTTGTGACTGTGTCAGGGGAACCGACTGTCCCGAGGTCCCTGATGGGCTGGGCTGGTCATCTTGATCCAGGCGTGCAGAGCTGCTGTCATCACTGGATATGTCTGGCACCTCCTGTCTGGTGACGTTGGGTATGGGACCTGTTGGGGTGTAAATGCATAGTCATTGTATGTGTGTGTGTGCCATCTTGTGCAATGGGCGAGTGACGCTCCACTCCTGTGCTTCCATTATTGGCTTGGTCTTTGTGTGATTGGTGATTTTGGGGCATGAGTGAGTCTCTGTACTGGACATGCCTTGGTGATGGGTGTCCATGCATTGATGTTATATGCAGGGCTTGGTTTTGGGATGTGTGGGTTGTGTTAGTGGGGTATCTGTGGGTTGTTTGGGTGATGGGTGTGAGGGTAAGGGTGGCGGTATGTGATGGCATGCAGGTGTGGTGTGGGGGACAAAGTTGTAAAGATTTGCCTTACCAATGTCCAGTCCTCCTGCTACTCCTGCGAGGGCTTCAGGATGCATAATTGCCAAGACTTGCTCCTCCCATGTTGTTAGTTGTGGGGGAGGAGGTGGGGGTCCACTGCCAGTCCTCTGTACAGTAATCTAGTGTCTGGATACCACAGAACGTACCTTCCCCCGTAGGTTGTTCCACCTCTTCCTGATGTCATCCCGTGTTCTTGGATGCTGTCCCACTGCGTTGACCCTGTCGACAATTCTGCGCCATAGCTTCATCTTCCTTGCAATGGATGTCTGCTGCACCTGGGATCCGAATAGCTGTGACTCTACCCGGACGATTTCCTCCACCATGACCCTGAGCTCCTCCTCAGAGAACCTGGGGTGTCTTTGAGGTGCCATGATTTGGTGTGGGTGATGTGTGAGGTGGTGTCTGTTGTGATGTATGAGGGGATGTGTTGGTGTGTGTTGTTTGAGGTGCGTGGATGTTGTGTAAGTGATGGTGTTGTGTGTCTGTGGATGCTGGTGTTGTTTTAGGTAGTCTCTCTCTCTGGCCTCTTTCTCAATTTTGGTAGTAAGGGTTTGTGGGTGATGTGGGTGTGTGTTTTATATTGGATTGGGTGTGTGGGTGTGGTGTGCGTATGTGTATCAGGTGAGTGTATTTAAAATTGTCCAATATGGTTGTGTTTTGTTAGTGTGTGTGTATTTTGAGCGCAGCGGTGTGTAACCGCCAATGGATTACCGTGGTTGAATGCCGCCGTGTTGATTCGTGGGTCGTGATACTGTGGGCGTATTCTTGTTGGCGTGACAGTGTCGGCTTTGGTATCGCCAGTTTATCACTGACCTTTACATTGGCAGACTTGTGTGGGTGTCTCCATTGTCGAGGATTCTGAGATGTGGATCGTAATACCTGTAGCGGAATTCCACAGCTGCAGCGGTATGTTGGCGGTCTTCTAGCCTGGCCAGGCTGCCAGAGGCTAGCCAATCAGAGAAGGGCACTACAGAGCTGAAGTTGGCAACTTTTCAGGTAGAGTTTAAAACTCTTTACCTGAACTAGTTATATTAAATCCAACAATGGTAAGTTGTGGGATTTATTAATTTGATACCAAACCCAAGGTATCTGACACTAAAGGGGACTTTGTTAATTAAAATAAAGTCTCCCCATTCTAGCCTATGGAGGCCATTCACTACAGTGAGGGAAAAACAAATGTGGCTGTTTTACCTCACCAAGGCTTATAAAACTATTTTTTAAGGCCCCTGTGTATAGTTACATGGCACCCAACCCTAGGGGAACATAGGGCACATCTTAGGCATGACATATGCAAAAATAAGGTATACTTTGGAAGTACTTTTAATTCCAAAGTGAATTTGCATTTAACTTTAATTTAAAAACAGGGAGCAAGGTAGGGCTGCCTTTAAAATGGCTCTGAGCACAAAAAGCAGTGCGCCTATGGGTGCACCACCTATGCTGGGGTCCCTAAACCTACATGCCTTACCATATGCAGCTGCTCCCATCCTAGATGCCAATGTGGAGACATGCTTATGCAATGATAGCAGTGCAGGGCATCTTTCTGCACTGCAGGATTCTCACAAAGGGTTCAAGCTACTATTTCATTGTCCTTTCAAAATTGGACTACACTAATGGTCTGTATCACGGCTCAACTTTGTCAACTGTGCTAGCGCAGGTGTTTTAATTTTTTTAAAAATAAGTGTTCATGTATTATGAGTAATGGGTTTGTGTAGAAAACATAATAACGTAGAAAAATAATGCACGCATTGGAAAATGTGATCAAGATGAGTGGCTGCCAATCTTCACAAAGTGTACTTACTAGTAGTTTCTTAATATGAAATGTTGAGTATATATTTGACTAATGTAGAAATATTTCACATTAAAGGTTATGCATTCTGTATTAGCTTTATTAATTGTTGGCCTTAACTTAGTGAAGGTCTTGGCCTAGTTGCCCGGCCTCATGTCAAGGTGTATTTCTTACCGTTTAATAAATGGAGAATTAAATTGTGATTTTCCATTGTAGTTTAAATGTGCTCATAACTGGAAAGTTTTCTCATGAGAACCGACTGCTAGAAGATGCTGTTACTAAATGTAAAAATATGTATGTAATGCGTGTGAGACTGACTTTCTCAGGAGGAGAACTATGGAGACACTGATTGGAGTAGAAGCTGCAACAGTATTGTTACCTGACGAGCTGGATGATGAGGACATTGCAGGAGAAACCAATCAGCGACATGTGAAGGGAGTAATGGTAAAATTCATAGATTTGAAGTTTTAGTTCTATTGGACAAAGTGTGAAAATTCGATCCCTTCACCAATAGGGACTTGGGAAATAGTTTTAGGGAATTTAGGGAATTTAACTTAACAGGCCTGCTCTGAGGAGAAACAAGCATTTCCTTTGAGTCATTGTGCTTTTGCCATTGCCCATTTTCTTGCTGGCCGAAAGGTCAATATTTTCTTGTTCGTCTTGACAAGAGACATGTTTAACTTTTAATCCATTGAGGACGGTTCAGTCACTCCTGTGAGAGACGAAGGAGAAGACCTCCAGGAGGGAGACGGAGAGCCTATCTCAACTGAGGCAGCAGGAGAACCTAGTCAGAGGAGGGCTTTCTCAGAAGAAGACTCTCTTGAGAGACAAACAGAACAAACAGAGCAATTGCCATAGTCTGAGGGGAAAGGAGTTGAGGCAGATCAAAGTCACTGTGGTCTGACTCCTGAACCTGTTGCAGGTCCGTCAAGAGAAAACACCACAGAGCAAGGAGAAGTTTCAAGGTTGACTCTGAAGAGAACACTGACAAAGGGTCTACTGAAAGGAGATGTGACCAGAGTCACAAGGAAAGGGAAAGGAAGTGGTTGTTGAGACAACAATCAAGAAAGAAGTAAATACAACAAGGAGAGAAGATCTAAGTGAAGGAGAATTGAATGGTGATCAAAAGTTGAAAAGAAAGAGAGTAGCAAGTCGAAGATAGTCAGGTCCTAAATGGGCGTACGCAACTACAAGTGAATGTCAGCAAGAGGGTCAGTATTTTGACACTGAAGAAAACTGATGAAATGAAATGTTGAAACAATCGGAGAGAAAATTGTTTGAAAAAGAGACCGTTGAAAGTAACTGGAAAAGACATTGATAACCTGATTTGACTTTTGAAACCTGATTTTGAGAGGCTGCTTACCGATTTTGACAAGGGATCCTGGAAGTGAAGCTGCCGAAAGGAGAGTTTGTTTTGATTTTGCTGCAGTTTTTTAAAGTTTTCTTCTGCTTTCTTATTCTTTACAGATCATGAATAACATTAACCGACAGGGTAGGAATATTTGGCGCTGTAAATATGAGTATTGTTTTGGCGATTATGTGGGGGATATCGTTTATGGTATTGATTGTTGGTATGTAAATATGAGTATTAGTTTGGCGATTATGTGTGGGATATTGTTTATGGTATTGATTGTGGGTATGTCTATTCTTGATAAGAGTGAAGCCAGCAATACTTCTGCTTTGGAGACAACTATTGTACTAACGGCAATAGAGAGATTCAGGTTAGATAAAAAGTATTTGAATGAGGGTACTAATGTGCAAGCAAAACTCTTTTCTAATGTCTTCTATCGCTTATTGAGTGATTGAGACGATGGATGTGAGGAATTGTTATGTGTATACGCAGATTCTTTCATCAGTTGAGGAAGGAGTTATGTACCATAGTCTGCCACTAACATATGGAATAAGTTGTAGTCTGCTACTAACAAGATTTTATAACCAGGAGTACATTCAGTACTTTTACTCAAACTATGATGTGTTTTCGTTTGTCCCTATAATTAGGTATTGGAGTAAAGTAGCTAGCGATAATGACATAATAATAGTTAGAGGTTTCTTTGAACCTACATTGACATTTGGCACAGCTTACGCACATCGAAACAATTTAACATGCTTACTTACACCTTTAGAGAAAAGCTTATTAGATCACATAGATCACAGGAGAAAGGCGTTGAAGAAATTAGAAAAAGGCTTAGAGAAAAGGACTTACAGAAATGATTATGCTTACAGCGCAATTAAAACGCAAGGGAAATTAGCTTTAGATGCGCAAAATGTAGGGAAACTTTGTATATATAGCCCTAGATCACGTGCTGACAATTTGTTTGTGGGAACAAGTGAATTTAAAGATGTGTTTTTGTTTCTGAGTAAAGTGACGTTTATGCTGAATGGACAAGACCCAGCTATTTCTGGGATTTATTACATCTGTGGTCCTAATGCTTATTACCATCTTCCAAGAAGATGGTATGTGATATGTTACTTGGGGATAGTTTTCCCAAAGATTTATCAAATGAATGATTTGAAGAAGTTTCCGAAAGTGACAGAATTACACCATATGATAGAGAGGAGGGAGTCTCCTTCTGGTATAGTGGAAGATGAATTTTGAGCAATAATTCCTTCAGTGGGAATTGTTTTGAATTCAATAAAGATTCAAAAGTTGTCTACTATTGTGGATAACATGCTGACAAAATTTTCATGGGCCATACTCCTGATAGATACCGAATTAGCTGCTGAAAGAGCTATGACTCTTCAGAATCATCTTGCTTTAGACATTCTTTTGGCGAAGGATGGCGGAGTTGTAGAATGATAAATTCTAGGCATTTTTGGTCGTAAAATCCTGATAATAATAAAGAAATAATAGACTTAGAGCCTCATTATGTCTTTGGTGGTAAAAACTGCTTACCGCTGTGGCACTGGCTGCCAAAAGACCGTCGCCGCAGCTAACATCCATCCAGATTATGACCACCGCCGGATTTCCGCCACAAGAAGGGTTGAAATCCGGGTGTCCATGCTGGCAGACGGTGTTAAGGTGGCGCTGCTACCACAAGCAGCACCACACCAGTAGACGGCCGCCAGCCATATTATGACAAAAAATATGGCCTGACAGTGTTCTGCTGGTGGGCACTGCTGGCGGTAGCAGCGCCCAATCCTGTCCCCTACCGGAAGACCCTCTGGATCCAGGTAAGTCAAGTTTCTGACAGGGTAAGAGGGGTGTTGTGTGGGGGTGTGTGGGTGTGCACATGACTGTGTGTGTGTGTGTGTGCGTGAATGTATGTGTAGTGTCTTTTGCCTGCGTGTATGCATGTGTGTTATTGGGTGCAAGTATAGAAATGTGAATGCGTGTCTGCGTGTCAGTGTGAATGTGGTGCGGATGTTTGCATGAATGAATGGATGTATGCTTGTATGAAACCATGTATGACTGAGTGAGTGTGTGTATGCGTGGTGCATGTCTGCATGTGTGTGTGTGTATGGAGGATGGAGGATTGGAAAGGGGGAGCGTGGATGAAGGGGATGGGGCGTCTGGGGCGTGTTGGGGGAGGAGGCCTCCTATTAGTGACAGGGAAGGAATTCCCTGTCACTGAGAGGGCCTACCGCCATGGTTTTCATGGTGTTACGAACATCACAGAAACCATGGCCGTAGGCAGGGTCATGATACCGCTGGTGGTATAATAGCGGCCGCAGGGCTGGAGATTGTTATCTCTAGCCCGGCAGCTGCTACCGCCGTGGCGGTCAGACCAATGTCATAATATGGGGGTAAGTACCTCCAGCCTGTTGGCGGTACTACCGCCACATTTTATTCGACCTCCGGGGTCATAATGACCCCCTTCATTACTAATGTAACTAATGAAAGTGCTGATTTGAAAGAATTGAAGGAACCAGGTGTTTGGGTAAAGGTTGGCAAAGGTTTTGCTTCCTTGGGAAATTGGCTCAGCAACATTTGGAATGGGATTCTATTGAAAATATTGCAGGGGATATTAATTTTCATGGTTTGCCTAATTGGAATATGGGTAATGCCTAAATGATGCAAAATAATTCAATTGAAGAATACAGAGAACAATCAGAGGAGAGAAGAAAAGAAAAGGGAAAATTGTTTAGGGAAAACTCAAAAAGGGAACAAACTATGAAGGGATTAAATTGACAGAAATTTAGCTGATGCAAAAATTTGTGGGTGGTAGTTAGTGTGATGACACATTTAGTCATCATAGGAGGGATTGCTAGCGCAGGTGTTTTACTAAAAAATTATTATTAGGTGTTCATGTATTACGAGTAATGGATTTGTGTAGAAAACATAATAACGTAGAAAAATAATCCACGCATTGGAAAATGTGATCAGGATGAGTGGCGGCCAATGTTCATGAAGTGTACTTACTAGTATTTTATTAATATGAAATGTTGAGCATATATTTGACTAATATAGTAATATGTCACATTAAGGGTTACGCATTATGTATTAGCTTTATTAATTGTAGGCCTCAACTTAGCAAAGGTCTTGGCCTAGTTACCTGGCCTCATGTCAAGCAGTGTTTCTAAATGTTTAATAAATGGCTGTTCTAGAGAGTTAAATTGTGATTTTCCGTTGTAGTTTAAATTTGCTCATAGCTGGAAAGTTTTCTCATGAGAACCGACTGCTAGAAGATACTGTTCTTGTTAAATGTAACAATATGTATGTAATGCGTGTGAGACTGACTTTCTCAGGAGAAGAACAATGGAGACACTGACTGGACTAGAAGCTGCAACAATATTGTTACCTGACGAGCCAGATGATGAGGACATTGCAGGAGAAACAAATCAGCATCATGTGAAGGGAGTATTGGTACAATTCATCAATTTGAAGTTTTAGTTTTATTGGTCTAAGTGTGAACATGCGATCCCTTGACTAATGGGACTTGGGAAATAGTTTTAGGGAATTTAACTTAACACAACTGCACTGAGATGAAACAAGCATTTCCTTCGAGTCATTGTGCTTTTGCCATTGCCCATTTTCTTGCTTGCCGAAAGGTCAACATTTACTTGTGCATCTTAACAAGAGACATGCTTAACTTTTAATTATTAAAGACTTCGCGTTTTCTGAACTTTGATGCTGGATCCTGATGCCTTGCTGATCGACTAGTGTCCTGATGATGAAGACTATCTTAGCTTGCTGACCCAATTGAGGAGAGTTATTATTGTACCCATGTGTATGTTATGCATATTTGCTTTATCTTTCTAGCTACTAACCACACTGTTTTGATAGTTCCATAGCTAGATGTTTTCCAAATTAGTGTTACAAAATTGTTTTGCATGAAGCCCAAAATACTGATGCTAATCTGGTGTTAGTTAAGGTTTCCTTACTCTGCTAATAGGGAATAGTGTTTGGTGAATTTCTCTGCTGAATCTAAATGTATGTGAAATCATTTGCGCAATTGTTCTTGTTATTAATTTGCACCTTAACCTTAGAATGTGTAATAGTTCAAGCTTTGATTAGATTGCGGTTCTTCTGTAGATTTGGACAGCCAGTGTTGTTTTTGTATGTGTATCATTTGATTTTGAAATTAATTTACATGACGTTCGCATTGTTAATATAGGGAAATAAATATTCTAACTTTACTAAAAGGTGTGGTTATTCATGACTGAAAGGTCATGGTGTGTGACAATTACTGACTTCAACTGATTACTAATGTCATTGATTATTATTGATTATTGATGTTACTGATTAATTATTATTGATTTGCATGTACAGTAGTTATGATGGGACCATCTTAATTGCAAGTCCAAAGGTTCATCAACCTATTCACGTCCCCTTGGAAGTTTACTTATTAAGGTCAGACGTGCTAACAACTGTGAGAAGACACCAAAGAATTGAGAACACTGTCTCTTGACTTCTCCTACATGCAAAGCCCCAAGTACATATCTCCCCTGCATTAAGGGTGCTACACTGGCTACCAGTTAACAGACTATCATTCTGCAAGCTGCTTTGCATTACACACAGAGCAGTAAATGTCAAAGGATCACTCTTCATCATGAACAAAATCAACAAATATGAGTTATAGATACCATAGGGCACAAGTTATAGTTACTTGAAATAGCTATAACAGCTGAATTTCTATGGTTTTCTGCATGTTAAATCTGAACCTAACTATAGCGTCCCTGTAACCTTTGTTTTGTGAATGTCTAAGGTTTCTAAATTATATTTCCTAACTATAATGTCCCTGTAACCTTTTGTTTTTTTCAGTGACTTTATAGTTTTTTTGCTAACATTAAGTAGGATGCCCATCACAATGCACGGTGGGGGGTGGAGGCAGGGCCTGACTCCCTGATTTTCTTGCTCTGAGTTTTCCACTTCGATTCCATTAAGAGGGCATTCAGATGTGCCAAACTTTTGGCATAAATTCAGAATGTTAGCTCTCTAGTTGCTCATTTGAATACTGTAATCTGATGATCACCATGGGGTTAACTGGTAGTCTGCTGTGGGTGTTGAAAGTGCATGTTTCAGTCCGCATGTCATAATGTTTTAATGAAATAGAAGAGAAAGTTATTTGAGAACTCACTTAAAATGTGCTAATTTGTCTTTCTACAGCACTAACCATGATTTATATGACAAAAAGCACTACTCTTTTTGTTCCTTTCTAAATAAATTTTTTTAAGTTTTAACATTTTGATTCAATCAAGATGTCTTCAGGTGTGCCACATATTGGTCATAAGTAAGACTGTTAGCTCTCTATTTATTCTTTAGAACACTCTGGGAGGCTGCAGTAAAATACTGGAGAATCAACTAACAGGCTGCTCCTGTACATGTTTTACTGAGAAGGTCAGACTTCCTTCTCATATGGCTGAGAAAGATAGTGTAAGTTTGTAGATCTGTGCTCTCATTTGAGCTTCTGGAGCACCTTACATAACCTCTGTGGGAAAATCATGAGAAAACAGTTCTCTGTCAAACATGATTCATGAAGTCCCTGCAGGGTAAAATCACCTTAACATACACCACAATTCCTAAAAGTAGCATGGTACCATCAACAAATGATTTATATTGTAACTAAAATTTGTTATCACCCTTTATATTTTCTCCTTTGTTTGTGTCCCTCAAAACCTGCCATTCACTACAATGCATTTGAATGGATGCTATCATGTATATTGGTCCAAACTTGGCTGTCATCAATTTTTGGTTGGAGTGCTGGCAGCCAATCACTCTCACCTTGAGATCTGTGCTTAGGCTCTGTCCAGATATGAAAATGTATTTTCCTTTTAATATCTCAAAAACTACTGAACAAATTCACACCATATAACAAAAAGCACAATCTGCCGAACAAAATCTATCTTTCTGCAAAATTTGGTGTAATTCCATCCAGCAGTTCAGGCTGTAGTCCTGTTCAAAGCTCCTATAGTTATTAACATGAAAAACACACTTCTTTTACTCCTCCTGCCCCCTTTTTTCTTGGCACTTCACCTCAAATCATTCCATGCGCAACAAGAATCCTGACACACCTTTTTTGGAAAATTTTGTGCAGATTCCTGAAATGGCACCAAAGATATAGGCAAGTCAAAAATGCTTTTCCTATCGAAACATGCTCCTAGCTATAACTCCCTACTAGTGACCGTCAGTAGGTAATATACACATATATAAATGAATGTATATATATCAACTACTGGTGTTCATTACTAGGTAGTTTTAGTTAACACCTGTGTTCTATAGAAGAAGCTGTTTTTTTTGCTTCCCTATATCTTTGGCACCGCTTGACAAATCTTCACAAAATGTTCCCAATAAATTTGACAGTCATGTGAGCTGCTGTCTGTAAAGTTTTGGGGTGATCCATCAAGTGAGGGCTATCTAAGATAAAGGGGGGTGAAATTTAGAGTGTTTTCAATGTGAATTCCCATAGGAAAAACTGAACAACGATAGTGCAAACACCACTGGATGGAATTACACCAAATTTGGCAGGAAGGTAGCTCTTGATCCAGAGAGAGCCCTTTTTCTTATTTGGTGGAAATCCATTCAGTAGTGTTTGAGAAATTTAAGGAAATCCAAGTTTGCATATCTAGGGACACAAAGGATCCACAACACCTCCCGATCTCGTGCTGAAATCTGATTGGCTGACAATAATTCAACAAAGAAGTGTTGTCAGCCATGTTGGGACTCGGCTGAAGCCAAGTACCAGAACAAAAGTATACAAAATACAAAAGGGGTCAGGGTATGAACACCCTGGCCACTTAGCTCTGGTGCTGGGTCCCAAAGGGATCCCCTCAGGGCTAAAAACTATTTTTTAACAACTTTTTACAGTGGATTTGCAACTCCATTGCTCCCATGCTTGTTTTTAAATAAGTCCCCAGGTGGGCCAGGTCCCGGGGGCGTTCTTTTCTTTTTCATAGGGGGGCTCCTGCCCCACCCCACAGCCCCAGGGACCACCACCTCCTTGGGGTGAATAATTAAACGTGTGTGGGGCGCTTTTAATATGTGGGGGAGGCCCGATGGCCCTGATGCCCTAAGGTAACTATAACTAGCGGCCCTGCCATGCACTGCTAATTAACCCACAAATTACAGCACTCATAACATCTCTGATAACATTATTGATAATATCAATGTAATATTTGCAGTAAAACTTTTGAAGACAAAACTGTGCACGGCGGGGAGTGCGAGTTATAGTTACCTTAGGGCATGAGTTATAGTTAATTTAGGTACCTATAACTATAACTAGTGAATTTCTATGGTTTTGTACGTTTAAAATGTGAGCCTAACTATAAGGTCCCTGTAGCCTTTGGTTTTTTAAGTGACTATGTATATTCATATGCTTATATATACATATATGTACTTATATATGTATGTATAAGTTATCACATTTTTCCTATTATTAAAAATCCTTCCCTCCTTACCATCCCTACTTCCTCTGACTCATCCCAAACCTTTTGACTACTATGAACTCACAAACATCCTTCTTAATCTTACACTCCTCCATATTAGCCATGTCACACAATTAACAACTAAACTCAACCATTATTTATAAAAACAACTGACTACTTCCCTTTTCAAATCGCTCCTACCGTTCTATCTTTGAGCACAATCCTAACATAACTAATGCACAAGAAAAACAAAAAAGAAATGTACCAACCTACTAACTACTAATTCTGGGTTCTGAAGTAACGTGCTACTCGCTAAAAGACATGCTTCAATGCCTCATGTTCCGTATTAGCGATATATATATATACATTTGCAATTACAGTTACAAGGGGAGACAGGATTTTAGGAGGGGTATTAGTAGAGCTTGGTTTAGATGTCAAAATAAGCTGCTGGATGCCTTGTGTCAGCTTACAAAAATGATGTGTTTGGTGCAGCAAGCACAGCAGTTGGGAAGTAATTTGGATTCAGAGATAGTTGTCAATTGGACCCAGAGAACATTATTTACTTCAGGCAATGCCAATTTAGCCTTATACATAGAAAGAAGAAATAGGTTATTGATAAGGACAGGCTACCAACAAGGTCCAATACAGGTCTAGTTAATTCGAAGAAAAGACAGCTTGTTGCCTCCCTGTAGCCACACAGGAGGCAAGCCATCTGACCCTTACAGTCCACTTCTTTGTCCTGGGTTTAAGAGCAGGTTCAGTCCTTCAGGGCTCCTTTCATGTTGAAAACAGCAGGTCTAGTCTTATTGTGATCTTTTCTATTCCTAGACAATGTTCTGAAGAGGCTTCCTGGAGGTGCCAAATTTATGTCTGGCAGCAGATATTCGGTGGGATGACTCCTGGAATTCTCAGATAGGGTAAAGGTTCCAAAGCCCAACTGTACCTACTTTTCAATAGTTTCTGTTTTCCTTAGTGCCTTAGGCCCAAAATGACATGTGTCAGGCCTTCAGTACATGCACTATCATTTAATAGGGACCTATAAGTGCAAATTAGGTGTGCTCCAATGTTATTATGTTTGGAACGGAGAGTGTAAGCACTTTACCACTGGTTAGCAGGAGTTAAGTGTGCAGAGTCCTAATGCCAACAAAAACGGTTTCAGCAAAAATAGGGTGTGAAGACAAAAAACTGGGGGAATACCACACAAAAGATGTTCATTTCTGACCGTTTATCTAGGGATGCAGTTGTTTCTAAAGCTTTTTGGGCAGGAGCCAGGCTTGAGCACCTTTTCAGGTCTGGTGACTGGTCCTGAATGTCAACATTTAGAATGTCTTATTGTGACCCTTCAGGGCATGTTTATTTGTTGGTCATGTACCAGCTTTGAACATGCATAATAGAGCCTCCGATCTTTCTAAAAAAACTCAGTCATGAAAGAAATTCCTGTTTCAAAGATATGGAAGTGGACATTTTCTCATATTTTGGTCTGAAGATAATTGCCATATATTATTTCGTTGGTACCAGTCTCATCTGTGCAGCCTACAACGTCCTGATGGTTTGGTAGACCATAACCATAGGAAGCTTCCTCTTTATATAGTGCACTAAAATTAAGTACAGTGTGCAGAGAGTGCAATGGATCCCCAACTGATTTTGCAGAGGCAAAAGTAGATAGGAGTAATACTCTATTTTCTGGTAGTGTGGGCCAGCAGTTAGTCTTATCAGGGGTAGTGCTAAGCATTTGTTGAACACACAGAGGCAATAAATGAGACACACACTCAAAGAATAAATCCATGACCAATTTAGAAAAATAACTTTTTTAATATATGTTTCAAACCCAAGAAATTCATAATCAGGTAATTAGACTTTTAGGCATAAATACTTTGCAGTTTCAGTAATCAACACTTTTCAGAGTTCTCTCAAAGTTATCATATGGAGGAAAACAATGTTAAGCAACCGCACGGTTAACAACAACTTACGAGGTCAAGCTCAGGGAGCAAAGGTAAGTGCTGGGCAATGATCAGAACCACACCAACAGGTCACACTAGGCAGCACTGGGGTGTCCGGGTGCTGGTTTGCAGTAAGGCATCGGGTGCCCAGTGGTTCTCTAAGGGAGTTGGATGTCGTTACAAACAGGCTGCAGGTTCTAGCTGGGAAGCCAGTCAGGGACAACAAGCAGGTAGGCAGTAGACTTGAGATGCTCAGGGACGTAGGTGCACCTTTGGTCCTCTTCTCCTTTTTCAAGGGGGTGACAGATGCAGAGGTGTCTTTAGGCATCAGGTTTCTCGTCCAGGAGCACTCAAGGTTAGGGGATTCTGCAATTTGAGGCTGCAGGCGTAATTGGGGAGTCCGCAGAGGTTCATACAGAGTGGACTCAAGGTCATGGGAGCCGGGGGATGTCATTGGCACCAGTTATCTACCTGAGATGGGGTCAGAGGCGACGGGTGCATGGTTGCTGGAGATGTTGGGTTTCCTCTCACCACAAGGCAGCAGGAGAGGTTTACCTGGTGTAGAGACTGCAGGCAACTCGGGGCAGTCCAAGAGGGGTGAAACCTGAGTGGACTCGGACTCTAGACAGCTGGGGAACTGGGCTGGCACTGTTGGTTGGCTTCACCTCGGGTCCTGGTCGTAGGGTGCAGAGGTCACTTGAGGTGTTGGATCCTTGCTGTTCCAGGGGCTACAAAGTCCTTCCTTAAAACTTTGTTGCATAACAGTTCCGCTGCTCACAGGAGTCTGAGTCATTGTATAAGATATGCAGTACTCCTGAGTCTCTTGGAGGCTCAGCTGCTGAATGAGTCGTGTTTTGGGCAGAGTCTGTCAAGGTCAGCAGGCCGGCCAAAGGGACTGGTTCTAAGTCAGCTGCTTCTTCTTTTCCTCTTATGCAGGTGAAACTCTTTTTTGGCCTTTGCTTCGTAGGCAGTCAGGATCTGAGTTCTAGGGTTAAGGGGTGCCACTTAAATAGTCAATTTATGGGCATTCCAGGGAGTGGCAGATGGAAGCCAATGGGCTGCCCACCTTTAGGGTGACTACACCTTTTTATGACCATTTCTGCTGAGAAGTGGCCATAACCCTAACCACAGTGGCCTATTCCTTCCAAGCAAAATAGAGGAAGTTGAAAAGTGGTGTCCACTTCAGCACATCCACCTTAGAGGTGGGACTGGCATGAAGTGGTCACACCTACTATTCTGCCTAATTTTCCCACCTGTGCTGCTGCCACAAGTGGGGTCAGGACAGGAGCGAATACAAAACGCCTCTGCACGCCTCGTCCTCGACGTACCCCGCCACAGCCACATCTCCGCCCACCTGAGACACCTACACTGGCTACCCGTCAACAAAAGGACCACCTTCAGGCTCCTCACCCACACACACAAAGCCCTCCACAACAAGGGCCCCGAATACCTCAACCGCCGCCTCAGTTTCTATACGCCCACCCGTCAACTTCGCTCCACCAACCTCGCACTCGCCGCCGTCCCTCGCATCCGCCGCACAACGGCAGGTGGGAAATCCTTCTCCTACCTGGCGGCCAAGACTTGGAACTCCCTCCCCGCCTACCTCAGGACCACCCAGGACCACCTCGCATTCCATAGGCAGCTCAAGACCTGGCTCTTCGAGCATCAGTAACCCCCTCCCCTAGCGCCTTGAGACCCTCACGGGTGAGTAGCGCGCTCTATAAATTTTATTGATTGATTGATTGAGGTTAATCATCCATGCCATTTGGAGAGACTTGGGTTGCATTATAAAGATGGTAAGGCCTTTGAAGCTTCTCCCCCGTAAAGTCCAACCTGCCTGGCTGAGGTGGTAGGACCTCCACCCAGTGCAGGCTTATGTTTCAGGTCGTAGAGAGCGCTGGCTCTCACATTGGGGGGCAGAAAAGCATTTGTGGTGGCCCAAGTGCTCAGGACCAGTCAGCACATTAGTAGCTGGTAGGTTTTCAGGGGGCACTTCTAAGGTACCCTCTGCATGCATTTATTAATAAATCCATCACTGGGGTCAGTGAGGGTTCATTATTTAGAGATGTATATTTGATACCAAACATCCCAGGATTCAGAGGAGCTGTCATGTAGCTGGGGAACTTGTAATGACCAGTGTCCAGCAAATGCATTTGAAATGGCTTCCCTGTTCACTTACTATGTCTCTACGTCTTATTTTGTCAGCAGAGCATAGCAGGGGCATATCTGTTAATATATTTATGCCCTCACATCTGCATTGATGCACCCTGCCTTTGGGGTGACTTACACCTGGCACATGCAGTGATAGGGGGCCTAGCACACAGAGGTGTGTGACAGGTTGTGTTTTCAATTTAGCTTGTGCCAACACTCAGTCTGCAAGGGCAATACTCTGTAGGTTTGGTGAGGGGTCCCTGGGGGTGGCACAACTGGTGCTTCAGCCCCCAGGTACCTTCCTTATTACCCCAGGCCCTAGGTACCAGGGGCACCATTTAATCTGGACTTACAGTAGTAGCTAAAGAGTTTGCCAACTGTGCAGTTTTGGAGAAAGAGATCTGGCACTGGGGACCTGGTTAGCAGGGACCCAGCACACTAACAGTGGAAGCAACATCAGACATTAGGCAAAAAGTGGAGGCTTACCTTGTCAAAGAGGATACTTTCCTACAATAACGAATAACATTTTCCCCATAACTTTAATAAAATCATAGCTGCCTGAATCTTTTGTCACCAGCAGCCAGCTGCTATGTTTACTGAATAAATGCAAATGAATTTGGATCTGTTAGTAAACTTAAATAACATCTTAATGCATGGTTACAAAAAAATTATTTTTAAAATGTATTTTAAAAGTTTTATGTTTTGTATGAAAACGTAAGTGCTCTTTGAAGAAATGATTTCTGATCGTTTTAACCTTGGCCTAGCCTAAGTTGATTATATCGACAATATAGCTATGTCAAAGAGGCACAGAATTAGTTTTGGCATACTTCTTGAGAAAAATTTGAATTCCTTTAGGCATGGGTGGCTAGGTCCTACTGCATTGAAATTGGTTTTAATGATTTGTTTTGAGTTTTATTAGTTTAACATATAAAGCTTTTATTCAATGGTGCACTGAAATTTTGATTTGATTTAATTTTATGTCAGCAGTGTCCTCGGATAACATTTCCCACTTTCTGTGAGTTCATATATGACACAACATGGATTTCATTCAGATGAATATATATATATATATATATATATATATATATATATATATATATATATATATATGTGTGTGTGTGTGTCTATATATAATTCACTGAAAAACCCAAAGTTCACAGGGACGTCATAGTTAGGTTCAGAATTTACTCTCACAAAACCATTGAAATTCAGAAGTTATAGTTAGAGTTATATCAAGTAACTATAACTCACTCCCCAAGGTAACTATAACTCACGGCTTTCTCTTCAATAATTTGACTGTTAATGTTTCATTGATCTTTTTCATGATGTTATAAAAGTTGTTAGGAGTGTTGTAATATCTGGAGAAGTTAGCAGTACATGGCGGGGGAGCGAGTTTTGTCCTGCATCATAGGACTTGGGACCCAGGGCCTAGTTATGAGTTTGGCTGGTGGGATGACCCGTCAACCGAACTTCTGATTGGGAGATTGCCACCTCCCTGCCAGGCCTCTCGGTCAGCCCAGAGGGAAAGTGGAAGCAGCACTGTCTATGCCAAGTGCATGGGCAGTGCAGTGGCCCCCCTGTGGCCCCCTGCACATGTTCTCCACCAGGCTTTTCATGGCAGTGAAACCACCATGACAAAGCTGGCAGAGAACCAGGTCGTAATCAGCAGGGTGGCGCTGACTTCAGTGCCGCCCTGGCTGATTTCGACCTCCGTCACCGTCAGCCCATCGGGATCACCAAAACCAGTGGAGACAGGGGAGCCCTGGTGGTATGACCACCAGTATTTTAATGTGGCGGTCGGGCCACCAAAGCAGCAGCGGTCCTGACTGCCACCGCAGGTCTGGTGGTCTAGTGACCCCCAGACTCGTACTGAGGAGCTTGGTCCGAGTCAAAAAAAGAAAAATAAACGAAGGATATAAGGGGGCAGAGTAGGGTACCCCCTGGGACTTGTTGAGGGGGTCCCCCATTGACTCTCTTCCCAAGTTCAAATTTTAGAAAAAATATTTTTGGGTGGTTAAATGGATCTGCGGATTTATTGCAACACACTATGTAACACCTTTAGGGAATTGCTCCAGATACACGAATCCTGAGGAAATCCTAAGGGGTGTTGCGCTGAGCATCACATTGGTTTTGTGGATGCACAGAACCTCAAAAAACCATATGCCATGACCTGCTCCAACACCACGCATGGGGAAAGGCCATGCACTGTGGGAATAGTGTACCTGTAGGGTCTGGATGCAGGTCACTTACTAAGCCCTGTGCCAACCCCACATCGTGCATGGCCAAAGGCTGTGTGCAACATTGGATTGGGCACCTGACCCATGCCATGCAAACCTATGGACATCTTACTTTACATTAAAAAAATAGAACTTCACTGAAAAAAAACAAAGTTTAAAGTGATGTTATAGTTATGAATTGTACTAATATCTTAATTGATAGTAAAAAAAAAAACTTATAAATGCACTGTAAAAAACAACGTTTAAAGGAACGTTATAGTTAGATAAAAATGTCAGTTAAAGCATACCATTTTAAACAAATATAACCATTAAAATTCACCAGTGATAATAATCTTCAGAACCTATGACTTGTGACCTAAATTAGTTATAACTACGCAGCACTGCTCATGCTCTCACTTACTACATCACTTATTCTATGATATTATTGATAACACCACTGCTGACATCTGACAATATATCATTGATGACAATACTCTGCACGTGGCAGGGCCCTGAGCTATAGCTAGTTATAGTTAGGATCTTGTTTCCATAGGAAATGCATTTTTTGTGTTGCTAATAACTTTGGTGCTGTTCTCCAAATCTCAACAAAACTTTTCATAAAAGTGTTACTTTTTAACTAGTTTGCTCATGAAAATTTGACTTATCAAGAGGGAAACCAAGAAAAAAGGGGGTTCCCAAAACACATTTTTCCCATTCATTTTCCCATAGAAACTTTAAACCGCTGAATTAATTTACACCAAATTTGGCAGAACACTAGATCTGTGGGGAGGGGGGAGAGGTTTATGTTTTAGGGGAGGGTAGTACATGCCGCTCCTCTCCCCAGGTTGATTTTGGCCCCTGGGACATCCAGGGATCCACAGGGCCTGGTGCATTTTTCAGAGGAAGGGGGCAAGCAGTCCCCCTCCTCAGACTGATTTTGGCCCCAGGGACCCTATTCTCCAGAGACTGGTGCATTTTAAATGTTCAGTAACAACGTAACATTTTAAACTCTAAAAATCACTGAAATTCACCTGTTATGCATCCCGAGGTGTGGCCCCTTTAAGGGTGGAGCATGCAGCCTTTAAGGCTGCATGCTGCACCATGATGACTGCTCATTGTCCCTCCCCCTCCCATGCTCACCTGTTTGTTGGACGCCTATGTTAGGCATTGTCTTCTGACTTCCATACTCCAGAGCGCGCTGCGTCCTCACCTGGAGCTACGGAGGGTCCCTCCTTGGTGTCATTAGCGTCAGGTTCCTGGCTTCTGCACTTCAGTTTCCACAGCATTCTTACAAAAGACAAATAAAGGCATTGTTTAAGCAGCAATCTATGCAATCTGGAAGAATGAAGAAATGTATAAAAGTCATAGGATAAAAAAACTCCTTTTATGGAGTCTTGTTTAAAGGGCTTGTGAAGGCAACCATTTTCTGTTATTTTCCACAAGAGGAAAATAAATACATATATTCCTTTTCTGTACAAGTTGTTAGCGAACAGAGATATATTTGAAGGTAATTATTGCTTCACATGACATGGATTAATGATGAGTGATTCACAATAAGGGGTGGTGTTTTATTAGGTACCTTATGTTTCAGGACACGAATTCTGACTTAAGCGTATGAAACTTATATGAACTTTGATTCACTATCAAAAGGACTGATGTTATTTGTTTAACTATGTTAATAGAGCCTATACATTTAGGTCGGTGTTAGAGAGTAATGTTATATTCGTAGACATATACAGGGAGTGCAGAATTATTAGGCAAGTTGTATTTTTGAGGATTAATTTTATTATTGAACAACAACCATGTTCTCAATGAACCCAAAAAACTCATTAATATCAAAGCTGAATATTTTTGGAAGTAGTTTTTAGTTTGTTTTTAGTTTTAGCTATGTTAGGGGGATATCTGTGTGTGCAGGTGACTATTACTGTGCATAATTATTAGGCAACTTAACAAAATAAAATATATACCCATTTCAATTATTTATTATTACCAGTGAAACCAATATAACATCTCAACATTCACAAATATACATTTCTGACATTCAAAAACAAAACAAAAACAAATCAGTGACCAATATAGCCACCTTTCTTTGCAAGGACACTCAAAAGCCTGCCATCCATGGATTCTGTCAGTGTTTTGATCTGTTCACCATCAACATTGCGTGCAGCAGCAACCACAGCCTCCCAGACACTGTTCAGAGAGGTGTACTGTTTTCCCTCCTTGTAAATCTCACATTTGATGATTGACCACAGGTTCTCAATGGGGTTCAGATCAGGTGAACAAGGAGGCCATGTCATTAGATTTCCTTCTTTTATACCCTTTCTTGCCAGCCACGCTGTGGAGTACTTGGACGCGTGTGATGGAGCATTGTCCTGCATGAAAACCATGTTTTTCTTGAAGGATGCAGACTTCTTCCTGTACCACTGCTTGAAGAAGGTGTCTTCCAGGAACTGGCAGTAGGACTGGGAGTTGAGCTTGACTCCATCCTCAACCCGAAAAGGCCCCACAAGCTCATCTTTGATGATACCAGCCCAAACCAGTACTCCACCTCCACCTTGCTGGCGTCTGAGTCGGACTGGAGCTCTCTGCCCTTTACCAATCCAGCCACGGGCCCATCCATCTGGCCCATCAAGACCCACTCTCATTTCATCAGTCCATAAAACCTTAGAAAAATCAGTCTTGAGATATTTCTTGGCCCAGTCTTGACGTTTCAGCTTGTGTGTCTTGTTCAGTGGTGGTCGTCTTTCAGCCTTTCTTACCTTGGCCATGTCTCTGAGTATTGCACACCTTGTGCTTTTGGGCACTCCAGTGATGTTGCAGCTCTATAATATGGCCAAACTGGTGGCAAGTGGCATCGTGGCAGCTGCACGCTTGACTTTTCTCAGTTCATGGGCAGTTATTTTGCGCCTTGGTTTTTCCACACGCTTCTTGCGACCCTGTTGACTATTTTGAATGAAACGCTTGATTGTTCGTTGATCACGCTTCAGAAGCTTTGCAATTTTAAGAGTGCTGCATCCCTCTGCAAGATATCTCACTATTTTTGACTTTTCTGAGCCTGTCAAGTCCTTCTTTTGACCCATTTTGCCAAAGGAAAGGAAGTTGCCTAATAATTATGCACACCTGATATAGGGTGTTGATGTCATTAGACCACATCCCTTCTCATTACAGAGATGCACATCACCTAATATGCTTAATTGGTAGTAGGCTTTCGAGCCTATCAAGCTTGGAGTAAGACAACATGCATAAAGAGGATGATGTGGTCAAAATACTCATTTGCCTAATAATTCTGCACTCCCT
This sequence comes from Pleurodeles waltl, assembly GCF_031143425.1. Taxonomy (NCBI): domain Eukaryota; kingdom Metazoa; phylum Chordata; class Amphibia; order Caudata; family Salamandridae; genus Pleurodeles; species Pleurodeles waltl. The sequence continues at coordinate 335,347,846 of NC_090438.1, read as the reverse complement.
GTATGAGAAAATTACCTATTGAGTTAATGATCTTGAGTTCTGTGTTCTAGACATATAGCATAGTGAAGTCCAGCCTACAGAAACCAATTCTCAAAGGGAGAAGGGACATTAGGTAATTCAAAGTGGGTTACAAACATGGAAAGGAATCACAATGTATATGCTTAATGTTCTAAGGTTTGTTGTTTATGTTTTTTAGGAACTGAAAAAGACGACCTACATCACTCTGTAGAAACTTGGTGCTGGCCTTGGTCAAGATCCATCCCTTCATCTTGGTGGGTCAGATGTGACTTCTTTGGAGTCCATTGTGGTTCGCAGGGAAGTAGGAAACTACGTTGTGTACATTTCACTCCTGTGAAAGAGGTATCAGGCCTGACAATCTCAAGTAAGTAAAACTCATGCCCTAAGGCGACTATAACTTGTGCTATCGCTATGCACTGGTCATTCCCCCACATATTACAGCACTCATGACATCTTCTATGACATCATTGACTATATCACAGCAACAATTGCAATGAAATTATTGATGCAAAAACTGTGCATGGTGGGGCCCGAGTGGATTCCTGTGGGTGGAGTTTAAAATGTCACGTTGATATGAAACATTTCATGTAAGTATAACCTTATAACTACATATGTGTGTGTGTGTGTGTGTGTGGTTGTGTGTGTGGGTGTGTGTGTTGGAATATATATATATCTTTATATTTTATCTACTGGTGCTAGCCAACTTTGCATTGTTTAGACACGGCTACAGGCTGAACCCCTGAACGAACTTACACCAGATTTGTCCGGAAGCTAGATATTGTACTTTTTGTGATTTTGGTGTAAATCTGTTCAGCAGTTTCAGAGTCCTTAAGGGGAGAAAAATATAGATATCTAGGAATGCAGATCCTTCATGGATCCACTTGCGATGGATCCGTGGATCCTGGGAAAAAAGCAAGACCTGATTCGCTGGTCACAACCTGCCAGAAAAGCTGTGGCCGCCCTTTTATTTCTCACATTTGCCATAGGAATGTAAAAATAAAGTGTAGAAACATATAAGGGGGACAGGATACAGGTGACCTGACCCCATATGACACATGTAGAGATCCCTTAGGGAACCTTTATGGGCAGAAAATTGCCCAATGTTTTTTTCTAGCCAATCCGCATATGTGTGGATCCACTGCGGAGCGCAGCATGACTTCCATGTAAATCTCCAATGGATCCACAGCCCCCCAAAAAATAATCTCTTAGCACACCAAAACCCACTCTGCGTGGCCAAAGGAGTGCACAGAGTGGATTTGGGTGCATGCGGGAGTGTTGGATGCTGCTGCAACCCCCACTGTGCAACCTTTGGTTGTAATACCATGCAGTAAGTAGATATTATTTTATGTTAAAAAAACACACAAATTCACTGAGAAAATCTAGGATTACAGGGACATTAAAGTTAGGTTGGCATTTTACCCGTACATAGCCATAGAAATTCAGCACTTATAGTTATACATATAGTTATATTAACCTGAAGAAACTATAACTCATGCCAGAAAGTAATTTTAGGCTACAAGTTATAGTTTTTTTAACATACGTATAACTATAAGTCTAACTGCTGAATTTCTATAGTTGCATATGGTTAAAACATCATTTTATATAGATATATATAATACATATATTCACTCAAAAACTAAGGTTACAGGGATGTTATTGTTAGGCTCACATTTCAAACCATAGAAATCCACCAGTTATAGTTAGAGTTACCTCAAGTAACTATAACTTGTGCCCTAAGGCATGCACATGAGATTAATGCCCTGGAGAGGTGGCTTTGAATAATGCCGCGGGAGATGGCGATCCCTGGGGCAGCTGGAGGGGGGCTGGGTGCCCCCCTGTATTTAAATAATGCCCCCAGGTCTCGACCTACCCGAGGGATTCAAAATGACAAAGCACGGGTGTAGGAAAGTACCATCTTGCCTGGCATGTTACCCCATATTTCACTGTATATATGTTGTTTTAGTCTATGTGTCACTGGGACCCTGCCAGGCAGAGCCCCAGTGCTCATAAGTGTGTGCCCTGTTTGTGTTCCCTGTGTGATGACTGTCTCACTGAAGCTCTGCTAACCAGAACCTCAGTGGTTATGCTCTCTCTGCTTTCCAAATTGTCACTAACAGGCTAGTGACCAATTTCACCAATTCACATTGGCATACTGGAACACCCATATAATTCCCTAGTATATGGTACTGAGGTACCCAGGGTATTGGAGTTCAGAGGGGGCGCCCAGCACGTCAAGGAGTCCTCACAGAAGCAGGCAGCATCCGCAAAAGTACCATATCAGGCACTTAGAAGAGGAGTGAACCGGAGTCCACCCGAAGTCAGAAAAGGGAGTCCCACGACGCCAGAGGACAACTCAGAAGGTTGTGCACTATAGGTTAGAGTGTCGGGGACCCAGGCTTGGCTGTGCATGAAGGAAATCCTGGAAGAGTGCACAGGAGCCGGAGCAGCTGCAAATCACGCGGTACCCAGCAATGCAGTCTAGCGTGGGGAGGCAAGGACTTATCTCCACCAAACTTGGACTGAAGAGTCACTGGACTGTGGGAGTCACTTGGACAGAGTTGCTGAGTTCCAGGGACCACGCTCATCATGCTGAGAGGGGACCCAGAGGACCGGTGATGCAGTCTTTTGTTGCCTGCGGTTGCAGGGGGAAGATTCCGTCGACCCACTGGAGATTTCTTCAGAGCTCCTGGTGCAGAAAGGAGGCAGGCTACCCCCAGAGCATGCACCACCAGGAAACAGTCGAGAAGCGATACATGTTCCAGTAGTCATCTTTGCTACTTTGTCGTGGTTTTGCAGGCGTCCTGAGCAGTCAGCGGTCGATCCTTTGGCAGAAGGTGAAGAGGGAGATGCAGAGGAACTCTGGTGAGCTCTTGCATTCGGTATCTGAAGAATTCCCCAAAGCAGAGACCCTAAGTAGCCAGAAAAGGAGGTTTGGCTACCTAGGAAGGAGGATTGGCTACTAAGAGAGGTAAGAGCCTATCAGAAGGAGTCTCTGACGTCACCTGCTGGCACTGGCCACTCAGAGCAGTCCAGTGTGCCAGCAACACCTCTGTTTCCAAGATGGCAGAGGTCTGGGCCACACTGGAGGAGCTCTGGGCACCTCCCCTGGGAGGTGCAGGTCAGGGGAGTGGTCACTCCCCTTTCCTTTGTCCAGCTTTGCGCCAGAACAGGGCTGGGGGATCCCTAAACTGGTGTAGACTGGCTTATGCAGAGATGGGCAGCATCTGTGCCCATCAAAGCATTTCCAGAGGCTGGGGAAGGCTACTCCTCCCCAGCCATCACACCTATTTCCAAAGGGAGAGGGTGTCACACCCTCTCTTAGAGGAAATCCTTTGTTCTGCCTTCCTGGGCCAGGGCTGCCTGGACCCCAGGAGGGCAGAAACCTGTCTGAGGGGTTGGCAGCAGCTGCAGTGGAAACCCCGGAAAGGCAGTTTGGCAGTACCCGGGTTCTGTGCTAGAGAGTGGCCAGAATGGCATTGGGATGACAATTCCATGATCTTAGACATGTTACATGGCCATGTTCAGAGTTACCATTGTGACGCTATACATAGGTAGTGACCAATGTATAGTGCACGTGTGTAATGGTGTTCCCGCACTCAAAAAGTCCGGGGAATTTGCCCTGAACGATGTGGGGGCACCTTGGCTAGTGCCAGGGTGCCCACACACTAAGTAACTTTGCACCCAACCTTCACCAGGTGAAGGTCAGACATATAGGTGACTTATAAGTTACTTAAGTGCAGTGGTAAATGGCTGTGAAATAACGTGGACGTTATTTCACTCAGGCTGCACTGGCAGGCCTGTCTAAGAATTGTCAGATCTCCCTATGGGTGGCAAAAGATATGCTGCAGCCCATAGGGATCTCCTGGAACCCCAATACCCTGGGTACCTCAGTACCATATACTAGGGAATTATATGGGTGTTCCAGTATGCCAATGTGAATTGGTGAAATTGGTCACTAGCCTGTTAGTAACAATGTGGAAAGCAGAGAGAGCATAACCACTGAGGTTCTGGTTAGCAGAGCTTCAGTGGAACAGTTAGTCATCACACAGGGAACACATACAAGGCACACACTTATGAGCACTGGGGCCCTGCCTGGCAGGGTCGCAGTGACACATAGACTAAAACAACATATATACAGTGAAATATGGGGGTAACATTCCAGGCAAGATGGTACCTTCCTACACAACCCCCCCCCAATCGAAGGACAATAAGACTAGCCATGACCTGATGAGTCTTCATTGTCTAAGTGGAAATAATTGGAGAGTCCATCTGCATTGGATTGGGTACTCCCAGGTCTATGTTCCACTGTATAGTCCATTCCCTGGATATGGACCACCTCAACAATTTAGGGTTTTCACCTTTCATTTGTTTTAGCCAAAGTAGAGGTTTGTGGTCTGTCTGAACAATGAAGTGAGTGCCAAACAAGTATGCCATCAACTTCTTCAGTGCCCAGACCACAGAAAAGGCCTCCCTCTCTATGGCAGACCAACCCTTTTCTCTAGGGGTCAACCCCCTGCTGATAAAAGCAACAGGTTGATCCTGGCCCTCAGAATTGAGTTGTGATAAGACTGCCCCTACCCCTAATTCAGATGCATCAGTTTGAACAATGAATTTCTTGGAGTAACATGGGCTTTTTAGGACAGGAGCAGTGCACATGGCCTGTTTGAGCTCCTCAAAAGCTTTCTGACAGCTAGCTGTCCGCAATACCTTTTTAGGCATCTTCTTACTGGTGAGATCATGAAGTGGGGCTGCAATGGAGCCATAGTTCTTAATGAACCTCCTGTAATACCCTGTGAGGCCTAAGAAGGCTCTCACCTGGGTTTGAGTTGTAGGGGGAGCCCATTCCATAATGGTCTGGATCTTCCCCTGCAGCGGTGCAATCTGTTCCCCACCTACCAGGTGGCCCAGATAAACCACTTTCCCCTGCCCTATCTGGCACTTTGAAGACTTGATAGTGAGGCCTGCCTTTTGCAGGGCCTCCAAAACTTTCCATAGGTGGACTAGGTGATCATCCCAGGTGGAGCTAAAGATAGCTATATCGTCCAGATATGCTGCACTAAAAGCCTCCAACCCTTGCAAGACTGTATTCACCAACCTCTGAAAAGTGGCAGGTGCATTTTTCAAACCAAGGGGCATTACTATGAATTGGTAGTGCCCTCTGATAGTCTAAAATGCAGTTTTTGCTTTAGCATCCTCTGATAGTTTGATCTGCCAATACCCTGCAGTCAAATCAAAGGTGCTTAGATACTTGGCAGATGCCAGTGTATCTATGAGCTCATCTGCCCTGGGTATAGGGTGAGCATCAGTTTTTGTTACCTGGTTGGGACCTCTGTAATCTACACAAAACCTCATCTCCCTTTTTCCATCTTTTGAGTGAGGTTTTGGTACAAGCACCACAGGAGAGGCCCATGGGCTTTCAGAATGTTCAACCACTCCTAGATCAAGCACTTCTTGCTTTATGCAGTCCCTGACATAGTCAGGCTGCCTATAGATTTTACTTTTGACTGGCAAGCTGTCTCCAGTATCAATTGTGTGTTCACACCGAGATGTGGTGCCTGGCACAATTGAAAAGATTTCAGAAAACTGTCCAAGGAGATTTATGTAGTTGTCTTTCTGCTCAGCAGTAAGACAGTCTGCCAAAACTACACCTTCCACTAAAGCATCATCTTCAGTGGAAGAGAAGAGATCAGGGAGAGGGTCACTCTCTTCTTCCTGTCCCTCATCTGTTGCCATGAGCAGGGCGTGATCAGCCCAGTCATAGCAGGGTTTTAAATGGTGCCCAGGGCAACCAAGTAGGTGACCTCGCCCTTCTTTTCAACAATGAGGTGGGGTCCACTCCATTTGTCTTGCAGTGCTCTTGGGGCCACAGGCTCCAATATCCACACCTTCTGTCCTGGTTGGTACTGAATCAGAACAGCCTTCTGGTCATGCCATTGCTTTTGGAGCTCTTGGCTGGCCTGAAGGTTTTTACTGGCCTTTTTCATGTACTCTGCCATTCTGGATCTTAGGCTAAGTACATAGTCCACTATATCTTGCTTAAGAGCTTTTAATGGTTGTTCCCAACCCTCCTTCACAAGTGTTAGAGGACCTCTTACAGGGTGTCCAAATAGGAGTTCAAAGGGGCTGAAGCCCACTCCTTTCTGGGGTACCTCCCTGTAAGCAAAAAGGAGGCAAGGTAACAGGACATCCCATCTCCTCCTGAGTTTTTCAGGGAGCCCCATTATCATTCCTTTGAGAGTTTCATTAAACCTCTCTACCAGTCCATTTGTCTGTGGATGATAAGGTGTGGTGAATTTGTATGTTACACCACATTCCTTCCACATAGCCTTCAAGTATTCAGACATAAAGTTGCTACCCCTGTCTGATACAACCTCTTTTGGAAAACCCACCCTGGAAAATATTCCCAGGAGGGCTTTTGCCACTGCAGGTGCTGTAGTGGTCCTTAGAGGAATTGCTTCAGGATATCTTGTGGCATGGTCCACTACCACCACGATAAACCTATTGCCTGAAGCAGTAGGAAGGTCAAGGGGGCCAACTATGACAACCCCTACCCTTTCAAATGGAACCCCAACCACAGGCAGTGGAATAAGGGGAGCCTTTGGAGTGCCACCAGTCTTGCCACTGGCTTGGCAGGTCACGCTAGACTTACAAAATTCTTTTGTGTCCTCTGACATCCTAGGCCAGTGAAACAGGGGGACAAGCCTTTCCCATGTTTTAATCTGGCCTAAATGCCCAGCCAAGGGAATGTCATATGCTAGAGTTAGGATGAACTCTCTGTACTGCAGGGGAATGACCAATCTCCTGGCTCCTCCAGGTTTTGGGTCTCTTGCCTCTGTGTACAAGAGGTTATCCTCCCAGTAAACTCTATGTGAGTCACTGACATCCCCATTTTGCTGCTTGACAGCTTGCTGTCTGAGACCCTCTAATGTGGGACAGGATTGCTGTGCCACACTCAGCTCTTCCCTGGCAGGACCCCCTCCACCCAAAAGCTCAGCAGTGTCTGCTGCCAGCTCCTCTGGTGAAGGTTCTGCACAGGGAGGACATTCTTCTTCCTCAGAAGTAGAATCCTCTGTAGAGGGAGGGATAGTGGGTAGGGATTTACCATTGCTACCCCTAGCTTTAGGGAGCACTTGGTCCATTGTTCCGGGATCCAAGTCACCCTGTCCTTTTTGCTTTTTGGCCTGAGCCCTGGTTAAAGCAAAAATATAACCAGGAATGCCCAGCATTGCTGCATGAGCCTCCAACTCCACTTCTGCGCAAGCTGATGTCTCTAAATCATTCCCTAGTAGACAGTCTACAGGTAAATCTGAGGCAACCACAACTTTCTTTGGACCAGTAACCCCCCTCCAGTTGAGATTCACAACAGCCATGGGGTGGCTAAGAGTGTTGTTATGAGCGTCTGTCACTTGGTACTGGTGACCAAGTAGGTGTTGTTCAGGGTGTACCAGCTTCTCTATCACCATGGTAACACTGGCACCTGTGTCCCTGTAGGCCTGAACCTCAACACCATTGATTAGGGGAAGTTGCTTCTACTTATCCATATTAAGGGGACAAGCAACCAAGGTGGCCAAATCAGTGGCACCTTCAGAGACTAACACAGCCTCTGTGGTCTCCCTAACAAGACGACCCCCAACTAAATTACCAAAAGTGAGCCCAGCTACTCCCTTGGATTGGCTATTAGTAGGTTTGCTCCCACCACCACTGCTATTACTAGAGGCACTAGAGGTTGCAGTAGGGGTTGTGGTAGTGGGAGGTTTGGTGTTTTTCTTTGGACAACTGGCATCAGTTGTCCAATGGCCTTTTACTTTACATAAATAACACCAAGGCTTTTTTATTTGATTTGAAATGGATTTGGACCCACCGCCCCCACCAGAGTGTTTTTGTGAGTCTGATGAAGACCCATTTTACACCTACCTTACAGGGTCCTGGGGTGCTCTATTTTTCTAACCCTCACTGTTTTCTTACAGTCCCAGCGACCCTCTACAAGCTCACATAGGTTTGGGGTCCATTCGTGGTTCGCATTCTACTTTTGGAGTATATGGTTTGTGTTGCCCCTATACCTATGTGCTCCTATTGCAATCTATTGTAACTTTACACTGCTTGTATTACTCCCTTTTGCTATTACTGCATAATTTTGGTATTGTGTACATATATCTTGTGTATATTTGTCATCCTCATACGGAGGGTACTCACTGAGATACTTTTGGCATATTGTCATAAAAATAGTACCTTTATTTTTAGTATATCTGTGTATTGTGTTTTATGATTTTGTGCATATGACACCAGTGGTATAGTAGGAGCTTTGCATGTCTCCTAGTTCAGCCTAAGCTGCTTTGCTATAGCTACCTTCTATTAGCCTTAGCTGCTAGAAACACCTCTTCTATACTAATAAGGGATAACTGGACCTGGCACAAGGTGTAACTACCTCTGGTACCCACTACAAGCCAGGCCAGCCTCCTACAACGGGAGCCCGTCTGAAGCAAATCCCTGTGGCCAACCTCTCTACCCATCCAACCCCACACAGCAAACGGCCTTTGGCCGTGCGACGTCAGAGTTGCCCATAGGGCGTGTCTCTGGGTGTGAGAATAACTATGAGAGGGTGTCTCTGGGTGTGAAAGTGGCTAAGAGAGTGTCTATGTGACACCAGCTTCTACCTCCAGGTTCTCACTGAGGAAAATAGAAAAATACCCCCAAAAGTAGCACAAGAGTACTGTAGATAACCAGGAACAAAATTAGCTTCTTAGAAACTCATTTCAGGTAAATCTGACAGCATTTGTAACTATAGAAGGATTTCCAATTTTTTGGAGGTAAACTGTTGGTGGAGGAATAGTATTTACCTCCAATAATGTTGGAATAATATGACTAACATGACAACAATAGCTGGAATCAAATCATGTATTTACTCAAGTGAACTGCAGAATTGTTTGAAGTGCAATACTTTACCTAACAGAAGCAAATTTTACGATTGTGTACAATTACTGCTAGAGAAGGGAGAGGAGGGCCTGATTTTTCTTTTTTTGCCACCTAAATATGTTGAATACACTATTTCATTCTATCACCACTTTGATTTTCACGTAGGGTGGGTAAGAAGTCAAAGGGGTGACCAGAAATGGCCATCAAAATTCCTATACTATAGTTAAGGTGAAATTCCAGCCCTGATCCAAATACTACACAATAAAATAATATTTATAATGCTGTACTGGCGAGATGAAAAGACACCTATAATATGCAATCAAACATCTTCCTCTGGAAAAAATATTCTTCCATTACATTTACTAGATAGAAATCCCTGAAGTTTAACAGACCTTAGAGAACATTAAATATGTGGTTAAGTGTTTGATCATTAATTTGCATATTTTTCTTCTGAAAAGGAGGTACACTCTAGGATGATATTCTTTACAATAAGAGTATGTAAATATTATTCTCCAGTTTGGGTTGGAAATCTTGATTTTAACAAAGATACAGAAAACAAAGACAGACTTAAAACATTTAGTAGAGAAGTTCATCTTGTTGGTTCTTGATGTGTGAATTGCATGTTTTAATAAACATGAAATGCTGTGTTTTCTTGGAAAGTTGTTTAAACAAATTTGTTTTCAGCACCCTTAATCTGGTAGTGCACGTGTGGTTTTTCATGTGTGGTAATCTAACAAAGGAAGTTTATGAAAATTGTCTAATAGAATATTGAGATTTTATGGACATGCAACAATATTGTGGTTGAAATTCTGATGCTCACAATAGTGAAAATGTTGTAAAGGTAATTACTTATACGTAAGCATAAATTTAGCATAGTGTGATCAAAATTATATTCAGGACAGAATTTCCATAGTAAGAGCATTTTTTGTTTTGTTGATAGCTTTGGCACCAATGGATGAACCTTCACAAACATTTCCAAAAAAAGTTGATCCACCTCAGCTACTTCCTGGATAGTTTTGGGTTGATCTGTCTTACGGGTGCCAAGGAAAAGTAGGGCTTCCAAAACATAATTTTCCCATGTTAACTTCCTTATGAAATTTTCGGGCATGATACAGAAAACATGGCTGAACAGAATTGCACCAAATTAGGCAGAACGTTAGTCCCTTACTCAGAAAGTATGATTTTCATTATTTGGTGTAAATCCATTCAGTTGTTTTAAAGAAATGTGCCTTTAAAGAGGTGCTTGGTTAGTCATGAAGGAGTTCTAATTGCATTGATATCTGTACAGTTGTTCTCACGGGGCACCATAATTAAAAAAAAAATAGAGTGATCTGGTTGACTTAGAGGGTTTTTTCCCCCAGTCAGTTGTTATGAACCAACATGCAGAAGAAAGTTGTTTTAATACTCGGTACCTATATCCTGAACTAAAACTTTAGAAAACAAGGGGGCAACGTAGGGGTGCACTGACCTTCTTGACACTTTTAAGAGAGTTTCAGAGTCTGTACCCCTGTGGCCAAATGAAGAAAAAAAAAAATTGTGCAGTGGGTGCCACAGAACTCTTGTGGGACTGTTAGACCTGCCATCCTTGGTGTGGTTACCCCCTTAATTTTTGCCCTCTGACCTCCTGTTTGCTGACTTTGTTTGTGGTGGCTTTAGGACTATGGACACTTTACCACTGCTGACCACTGCTAAAGTGCATGTGCTCTTGCCCTAGAACATGATACCATTGGCTTATCCACAATTGGCATATATAAGTCACTTAGAGGTTCCAGATAGGTTCCTATTAAAGTGCACTGCATGTCCCCAGGGTGTGTAAATTCTACTGATGGCCCAGCAGCACTGATTGTGCCACCCTCTTCATCAGCCCTTTTAAACATGGCTCCGACCTGCTTTGCAGAGCCTCTGTGTGCAGTTTAAAAATGCCAAGTTGATCTGGCAAGATAACCCCATTGCCAGGCCAAACCTTCCTTCTTAAAATAGATGTCACCCCTGAGGTAGGTGTAGGCACCCCAAGGGCAGGGTTGAGTGTCTTTAAAACGTTGGACATGTACTTTTAAATTTTACATGTTCAGGTAGTGAAAAACACTTAAGTTAATTTGTTACTACTGCAAGGCCTATTTGTCTCAAAGATGAACATTGGGATTACTTCATCACATTTTAGAAGGTTCATTTCCAATTGGGAAGCAATGTGACTTTCAGGTTTGGTGTCTCTGGAATCACAATTTAAAATCACAACTTATAATCAATCAATCAAGAGATTTATAAAGCGCGCTACTCACCCGTCAGGGTCCCAAGGCGCTGGGGGGGGGTAGCTACTGTTCGAAGAGCCATGTCTTGAGGCATTTCCTGAATGTCAGGAGGTCCTGGGTCTGGCGTAGGTGGGGCAGTAGGGAGTTCCAGGTCTTGGCAGTGGGGTGAGAAAAGGTTCTTCCTCCAGCAGTGGTGCTGCGGATGCGGGGATCGGAGGCGAGGGCGAGGCTGGCGGAGCGGAGATGTCGGGTGGGAGTGTGGAAGGTGAGTCTGTCATTGAGGTAGGCTGGACCTGTGTTGTGGAGGGCTCTGTGTGTGTGGGTGAGGAGCTTGAAGGTGATCCTCTTCGATACGGGTAGCCAGTGTAGGTCTTTGAGGTAGGGGAGGATGTGGTTGCGGCGTGGAACGTCGAGAATGAGGCGGGCGAATGCATTCTGGATTCTTTGCAGCTTTGTTTGGAGTTTGGCCTTTGTTCCTGCGTATAGTGCATTACCGTAGTCCAGTCGGCTGCTGAACAGGGCGTGGGTGACAGTTTCCTGGTTTCGACGGGGATCCACTTGAAGATCTTGCAGAGCATGCAAAGAGTGTTATAGCAGGAAGAAGAGATTGCGTTGACCTGCTTAGTCATGCTGAGAGTAGAGTCCAGCATGAATCCTAGGTTGCGTATGTGGGTGGTGGGCGAGGTTCCTAGGGAGGTGGGCCACCAGGAGTCGTTCCATGCTGAGGGGTTGGTGCCAAGATGAGGATCTCTGTCTTGTCTGTGTTTAACTTGAGTCGGCTTGATTCCATCCAGCCGGAGATGACGTGAAGTCCATTGTGGAGGTTGTTTTGTGCAATTGTAGGGTCTTTCATGAGGGAGAGAATCAGCTGGGTGTCATCTGCGTAGGATACTATGTTGATGTAATGGGTTCGTGTGATGTTGGTGAGTGGGGCCATGTAAACGTTAAAAAGCGTTGGGATGAGGGAGGATCCTTGGGGGACGCCACAGATGATCTTGGAGGCTTCCGACAAGAACGGCGGGAGGCGGATTCTCTGGGTTGTGCCGTGAAGAATGATGAGATCCAGTCGAAAGCCTTGTCGCGGATTCCGAAGTTGTGGAGGTGTGTGAGAAGGGTGTGATGACATACAGTGTCAAAGGCTGCAGAGAGGTCCAGGAGGATGAGCGCCGCGGTTTCTCCTTCGTGGAGCATGGTCCTGATGTCATCCGTGGCAGCGATGAGAGTGGTCTCAGTGCTGTGGTTCTTGCGGAATCCGGATTGGGAGGTGTTGAGCACCTTGTTGTCTTCCAGGAAGTGGAGAGTTGGCTGTTCATGATCTTTTCGATGACCTTTGCTGGGAAGGGGAGGAGAGAGATAGGCTGGTAATTCTTGGGGTCGTCTGGGTCTGCCTTGGATTTGTTCAGTAGGGCGTTGACATCTGCGTGTTTCCAGCTTTCCGGGAAGGTGGCTGACTCGAAGGAGCTGTTGATGATGTCGCAGAGGTGGGGAGCGATGATGTTGCTGGCTTTATTTAAGATATGGTGTGGACAAGGGTCTGATGGGGAGCCGGAGTGGATATAGGCCATGGGGTTGGCGGGGGCTTCTTTGTTGACTAGGATCCATGTGTGCAGGAGGTTGGTGTTGATTGTGGCGTTGGGTTCGTGGGCCTCTGTGGTCTGCTGGTGGGTCTGGGGGTTGAAGCTGTTGTGGATGTCTTCTATCTTTCAACGGAAATGGGAGGCAAGGGAGTTGCAAAACTCATGTGATGGCGGGGTTCGTCGGTGAAGTCCTGGGGTTGGAGAGCTCTTTGATGATGCCGAAGAGCTCTTTGCTGTTGTGAGCGTTGGTGTCTATGCGGCTTTTGATGTAGGTTCCCTTGGTGTTGCGGATCAGCTGGTGATGTTTGCAGGTGGCAGTCTTGAGTGCGATATAGTTGGATTTGGTAGGTTCAAGGCGCCAGGTTCTCTCCATTCTGCAGCATTCCCATTTGGAATCCTGTAGGTCGGGGGTGAACCAGCTGGCCTTCGTTCTGTGGAGGGTGTCTGAGGGTTTTTTGAGCGGAGCAAGGGTGTTGGCGCAGTCGTTTATCCATCAATGCAGGTTGGTGGTGGCTGTGTTGGGGTCTGGGGTCCCAGGGTGCGGGCCTGGGAGAGGGTGGAGAACAGTTGTTCTGTTGAGATTTTGCTCCAGTAGCGTCGGGTGGGTTGTGCGCGATGATGGTGAGTGACAGGTTTCTGGTAGGAGAAGCGGATGCAGCGGTGGTCTGTCTAGCTGAGTTGGCTTGTGTGGCTGAAGGCGACGTGGCTGCTGGCTGAGAAGATAGGGTTGAGTGTATGGCCTGCGGTGTGAGTGAGCGATGTGATGAGTTGTTTGAGGCCGAGGTTGGCGAGGTTGTAAAGCAGGTTGGTGGTGTTGATATCATTGTTGTTTTCTAGGTGGAAGTTCAGGTCGCCGAGGAGGATGTAGTCTGTTGAGGCTAGGGCCTGGGTTCTGACGATGTCGGAGATGGCGTCGCAGAATTGAGGTCGGGGCCCGGGGGTCTGTAGATCGGTGTTCCTTCGAGGGTAGTGTTGGCGTTGACGTGGATTTTGAAGTGGAGGTCCTCAGCGAGGGTGTCGTGGGTGCTGGTTGCGACTTTGATGGTGTTTTTGTGGACTATGGTGACTCCTCCTCCTGGTTTGTTGGTGCGGTCTCTTCTGGTGATTTTGTAGCCTTCTGGAATGGCTATGGCTATGTCGTGTTCCGAGGCCGAGTTTGTCTAGGTTTCGGTAAGGAAGGCGATGTCCGGTGATGTTGAGGTCAGTAGGTCCCAGAGTTCGATTGCGTGTTTGTGGACGGAGCGGGTGTTGAGTAGAATGTAGCTGAGGTGGTTGTTGGCAGGTCTGTCGTGGTGCTTAAGGGAGTAGGTGAAGTAGCAGGCTTGGCAGGAGAAGGGCCCCTTGGTGTTCATCGGGGTGGACTGGAAGCAGGTGGAGGAGCGTCCTGGATTGAGGGCGTGGAGGTCACTGGCAGTGTAGCAGCGTCTGATGGTGTGGGGAGTGGTCCAGGCGCAGGCGGGCGCAGATGGGTGCAGACGGGTGCAGAAGGGCACAGACAGGCTTGCCTCTGGCGTCCCTCCGGCGCGACCGCTATTAAGAAGGAGAAGTGGGAGGGAGGAGAAGCTGGGAGGCAGGAGGGGAAAACGAATAGGGGCACGAGGGGGGCGGGGCTGCAGGGACGCAGCGGCGGGAAGCAGAACGGCTCGGGGGAGCCGAAAATACAGCGCAAGGGGCAAAAGCGATACAACAAGGGAATATAGGCACAATAAGAATAAACAGAGCAAAATACAGAAAAACAAGGCACAACTGGAACGCTTACCACTAGACACCAGGGATGAGGTGGTCAAGGGCCTAGAACACGCGAAGCAGCGTGGGTGGGGGTCAGGGACACGGGCACAGCTAGGTGGTGCTGCATGCGTGGGGGAGCGAGCTCTAGACCAAAAACAGGTCAGAGGTCACTCCCTGTGACGCGCAGCGGGCGCCATTAAGAAGGGCAGGTGGGAGGGAGGAGCAGCTGGGAGGGGAAAGCGAATGGGGGTGCGAGGGGGGTGGGGCCACAGGGACGCAGCGGCGGGAAGCAGAACGGCTCGGGGGAGCCAAAAACACAGCGCAAGGGGCAAAAGCGGTACAATATGGGAATATAGGCACAATAAGAATAAACAGAGCAAAATACAGAAAAACAAGGCACAACTGGAACGCTTACCACTAGACACCAGGGATGAGGTGGTCAAGGGCCTCGAACACGCGAAGCACGTGGGCGGGGGTCAGGGACACGGGCACAGCTAGGTGGTGCTGCGTGCGTGGGAGAGCGAGCTGAAGTTGGATTTTAAATTGTAATTTTGAAAATGACACTTTTAGAAAGTTGGCATTTTCTTACCTTAAATCATCTAGGGCCAGATGTAGCAAATGTTTGCGAGTCGCAAATGGCTCGCAGCACAATATGCGACCCTGCAAAATGCGAAATGGGATGTTCAAATCCCATTTTGGAGTACTAAATAGCGATGCGACCCATTACCAACTTCCAAACTGTATGCAAAAGCCAGTCGCAAATTGCGACTAGTCGCAAAAAGCCCATTTTGCACACCCAGATTACCACTGATTCAGAGCAGGTGGTAACCACAACCAAAGTATAAAAGGAGACTCAAAAGGCATCTGGGCTACTCAAAATGGCTGCACTATACGTGATTGCATAGGGGAGGAGAGTCTAGGCTGCCCAGCAGAGGAGGAGGAGGCAGAGACAGGAGAGGATATATCGAACCAGGCAGACATTATTTCAACAAACCGAGGAGGAGATATATGATAAATACAAACTGAGCAGTACTGTTATCTTAGAGATAATTGAACTGCTGAAACCTCAGCTTGAATGACAGACAATGCGCGGCAGCGCCATCCCCACACATGTGCAAGTGCTATGCTCACTGCACCTCTTGGCCCCGGATAGCTATCAGGGGGTAATTGATGTGGCAGGTGGGGTATCCCAAAGTGCACTCTCACGATTCTTCAGATGTTTCCTAGATGCCATACTCGCACACATGTCCAGATATATATACCTTCCCAGAAATGAGGCAGAAATGAACAGCACCAAGTTGGACTTCTACAGAATTGCCAACTTTCCCCATGTAATAGGGTGTGTGGACGGAACACATATACCAATTTGCCCACCAGCAAATCTGGAATACGTTACGCAATAGGAAATGTACCCACTCACTAAACATCCAGGTGGTATGTGACGCCCATAATGACATTACTCACATTGTGGCTAAATATCCAGGGAGTACACATGATGCATACATATTCAGGCACAGTGGGATACACCAACGCATAGAACGTGGGGAGTTAGGAGAAGGATATTTATTAGGTATTGGTGAGTGCACTCTGAAGCCTTACATACAGGTCACTGTGTAACCCTGTGATGCCCTGCTAAATTTGCCTCCTTTGTCAAACAGGTGACTGTGCATATGCCCTGGGACCATGGATACTCACCCCATACCTATCACCTGGCAATCAGAATGAGAGGCGATACAACATTGCACATTGGCAGACCAGAACTGTAGTCGAGAGGACATTTGGCTTGTTGAAGTCAAGATTCGGATGCCTCCACAAAAGTGGAGGAGCACTTCAGTATGCCCCAGAAACAGCATGCAAGATAGTTGCCACCTGTGCCATCCTACACAACAGTGCCACCACACGTGGGCTATATTTCACCCCTGAAGACACAGATGCGGAGGATGAGGAGCAAGAGCTACCACACCGACAGCCTCGGGATAGAAGCATCGCAATGGAGGGCAGACAGAGACGGAACCACATTGCAACCCACTGCTTTTGCAGGTACGTGGCAACCGTGACAGCACTCACTAATGTAAGACACACATAATGCTAAAATCATTCTGAACTATGCTACAGTATGGAAAAAAAACAGTCAAATCGGACACATTGGCCCTCATTATGACCTTGGCGGGCGGCATGATCTGACCGCCGGGCGGTCGCCAATGCAGCCACACCCCTGCCGCGGTCATTATGAGATCCCCGCTGGGCCGGCGGGGATTTCGGCTGCAACATAGGAGCCGGCTCCAAATGGAGCCGGCGGTGTTGTGGCCGTGCGACAGATGCAGCTGCACCCGTCGCGTTTTCAGACAGTGAAAAACTGCATGGGGCCCCCAGGGGCCCCGCGACTCCCCATACCGCCAGCCTTTTCCTGGCAGTTCAAACCGCCAGGAAAAGGCTCGCGGTAGGGGGACTCGTAATCCCCTGGGCAGCGCTGCCCTGGCGGATTACTACCGCCGGGGCCATTGTGACGGGAAACCGCCGACCCCGGCGGTGCGACCGCGGCGGAACGTAATTACCAGAGAAGCACCTCCAGCCTGTTGGCGGTGCTTCCGTCATTTCAGCCCTGGCGGTCTTGTACCGCCAGAGTTGTAATGACCCCCATTATGTCCATGTGCCTCTGTAACAGTAAGTGTGAGTAGCTCACAGCCTCCTACGACTGCGGCCACCATGGCTCACTCCAGCTTGGTCCCCTGAGCCCTGCTGTGCACTGCTACTCCGTAACACACGTGCATCAGTGGCAGACAAACTACTCACAGTGGAGCCCTCCTCACTGTCCTGCAGGGTATCCCCAATGCCCCTTGCAGCCTATCTGGTCTACAGCATATCCACCACATGGCTGATGCGGCCAAGTCCACATGCCACATCTCCTGCAAAATGCCCCGGTTCCACTTGCAGGCTGACAGTGCGCCTTGACAGGCAGGTTGTATTGGTTGCCAGGCGCCCTATGGACGCACCTAGCCTGTCTAAACGGGCAGCAGTGTTGCGCTCCCTGTGCCATGCCTGTGCCCTGTCAGCCACCAGTTCCCTGACCAAATTGTCTATGGAGGTAGTCAGGTTACCCAAATGTGTGTTCATTGTTGTGAACTGTTTGTCCACATTTGCCAGCCCATGTGTGATAGTGGTCTGCAGTCTTGAGAGGTTACGGTTCATTAACCTCATTTGTCTATTTTGCAGGCGCTGACTGCAATAAGGATGCCTCAATTCCCACAAAATCTACATCGGACACATCCTCACTGCGCACAGACTACATTGTGCATCGTCGTCTACGCACTGCGCCTGATGATCCATGTGTTTGTCTTTCCATAGCCATTGGCCCTGGTGTTCCAATGGCTGCCTCCATACCAGCGCAGGATCGTCCATGGTCTCCTGTGCTAATTCCACAGGTGGTGTTGTCCTGACTCCCCTGCGGTGTCTGTGGCAGCATGCTCCTGTTAGCCCGTGCCATGTTCCTCTCCCTGCACAGTGGCACTGATGGGGGGGGCCTTGTGGGAGACCTGTGGGACATAGGGGATACACTGTCAGTCTCGCACATATGTTTGATGCCTCAAAATAAACATTTGCCTATATTTTGACTACTGTACTACATTGCCCATAATGCACTATTCTATAGGTTGCAAAACTGTGAATGGAGCTACTCTGGAGGTGCCTGCTGATGTTTACTTGGATTGTGTGCATAGTGCATATGCGGGTGGGAATGCATATATTTTGGTACTTACTTTTTGATGTTCCTGGTGCAGAACTGTCTACGTCTCCAATGCCCAGTACAGCCTCCGGCTCCAGAGTTGTCTCCACCATGCTTTCGATTGCTGTAGGGGGTGGAACAGTAGATGGCCCTCCTCCAGTGCCATGCATCTCCCTCATGCGCTCCGACACCCTCTCCTTGGTCCTGGTCAAAGGTCATACCACCTTTTGCGTATTTCATCCAGGGTGCGGTGGCTTACACCAATGCCATTGATCTTGTTCTGAATATCCTGCCAGATCTTCTTTTTTTGGGTGTCAGGGACACTCATTGCTGTCTTGCCAAATAATTCTTCATGGTGCAGGCAGCACTCGTTGGTCAGCACCGCCAACTCCTTGTCAGAAAACTTGATTTTGCGTTTTCTGCCTCCACTGGGTGTCTCCTTCTCCTGTGTAGCCATTGTTGCTGCAGCTCCTCTCACCTGGGTGTGGCTCTGCAGTTTGGACTGGGTGGGCTCCTCCCTCCTCTCTGTTCCATGTGGTTACTTCCTGGTTCTGATGTCATCACTCAGAATCAGGAAGTGGGTATTTCAAAAGTTTAATTCCACCTGCATGCAATTTGCGAGTCAGTCGCAATTTGCGACACCGGACCACACCCTTGGTGCAATTTGAGACTTCGCTTTTTGCGAGGTCGCAAAATGCGGTGCGACTCCGCTGCGACTCGCTATTTGGAATAGTGATTTTTACTAGAATATCGTTTTGCGAGACGAAAAATAGCGATTCGCATGGGAGTCGCTATTTCCGACTCGCAATTTTTTTCGTTCCTACATCTGGCCCTAAGTGCCTTCTTCCTGTCTCTGAATACAAATCTGGGTGGGTAACAGCTGGGCTCTTGTGCATTCATTCCAGACAGCCACATACAAAGGAAGCCTTAGGGTGTGACTGATTAGCCATCTACATGTTGATGGGCAGGATCTGACACTTACACCTAATTGAGCTGTGTCCTAAGTCCTCACAAAGGTGTGAACAGCCCACTGTAGTGTGTCTGGAGGTAGGGCAGGGCCTTTGTGCATTTCAAAAGCATGTGTTTGCAGTCTTCCTCACTTCAAAGGCACCACGGGGTATAAGAACTGGACTCCTAACCCTTTCCAAATCAGAACACTTCTGGACTTGAGGACATTCTGCCAGGAAGATGGACTGTCACTCTGCTGGATTCTGCTGGACTTTGCTGGATTCTGCTGGACTTTGCTGAACTCCTGCTTTGCTGTGCCTGTCCTGCTGCCTGCTGTCCTCTATACCTGGGAGTGAGAAGGACTGGACCTGCACCTCTACATCCTCAGGACCAAAGTGACTCCAAGTGATTGCTGGCTTGCCTCTTGTTCTGAAGTTTCAGGGACATAAAAGAACTAATCAACCCAGAGACTCCTCTGGCCTCCTGGTCAGCGTCTGCTTGCTCTCCTCTGCTCAGCTCCACCTGTTGTTGCTGCCTCTGCTGCCATCGAACTGAGAGCCTGCCTGACTGTCAGTTCGATGCCCACCACCACCCACAGACTCTCACCTGCGCCTCATCCATGATGGCCTAGTGGCCATCTGTGTGTGAGTATCGGTGCTTGTGATCTTTATTTTTCTGTGCTTTATCCTTATTTCTCCTTATTCTATTTCTTCATTCTCTCTCCTGTTTCTTTCCTCGTAGTGCCTGTCCCTCTCCCCACAATCCATTTCCCTTTCGCTGCTGTCCCTGTGGCCCCACCTCCCTTCCTGTGAAGTGCTTTCACGCCCTCTCGCCTCACAGCTGACGGACCCTCCCACCTCCCTCCCCTTTTTAATGGCAGCTGCTTAGTGGCCACGCAGTGGGCGCACCCTGTGGCATGATGCTGGTGCACCAAAGGCATATCGGTCTACGTCCATCCATACCTGGCCCACGCCAAGCACCACAAACCCTGGTCCTCTGACCATCCAGCACTACAACGCGGAGATCGTCCACACGCTGAACACAGGACGCTCCGCCACCTGTCATTTTGCATCACCTAGAGACACCCATAGACTGTTCTCCTGCCTCCACTGCCATTGCACCCCCACCCTACACCAAACGCCGGACCCTCCCGCCTTTGGGCCGTCGAATACCCACCCAGAGTGCCTCAGCCACATCCTCCTCAACATACGCTCCCTCCACAAGCATGCAGTAGAACTCTGGAACCTACTAGACTCCACCTGCTTGGACATCGCCTTTCTCAACGAAACATGAACAAACCCAATTACCACATCGGCAACTACAACAACATCAATACTGCTTCCTTGCTTGAAACAAATGCCACAATCGGCCTCGAACAACTGGTCACATTGCCAACACACATTGCTGGACTCACAGTCTACCCCATCTTTTCCGCCAGCAACAACATCAACATCCACAACACCCCCACGCTACACTGGACCGACAACCACTGTATTCATTTCTCCAACATCACACCAAGCATTAATCCCCGCACTCTTCGCTCCCCGAGCAGGAAATGTAACCAGATCACTGAGGAAAAACTCACTAACATCCTCAGTAAGTCTCTTCCTCCCCTCGCCACAGACGCAAACATCTCAGCACAGAACTTCCACCATTGGGTCTACGAATGCGCCAACACCCTAGCACCACTCAGAATGACCGCTGCACATCACAACCTCAAGATGGCCAGCTGGTTCTGCCCCCACTCCAGGACTCCAGGCACACCCGCAGATGTCTAGAAAAAAGATGGTGAAACAGCAAGTTGTCTGAAGACATTGCGGCCCTCAAATCTACCATCAAAACCCACCACCACCTCATCAGGTCCACCAGGAAAGCCACCCTGCAGGATCGTATCAGTGCCACTGCACACAATACCAAAGAGCTCTTCGCCGTGATCAAGGAATTTGTCAAACCTCAATCAGAAGTGGCAAACATCCCTCCATCTCAAGACCTCTGTAGCAGACTACCCAACTTCTTCAACCATAAAATTAAAGACATCTCCGATTACTTCGGATCCCAAGACCCTCCAAACCCACCAACAACCCTCCAGCTCAGAACCTCTGAACCTTCACAAATCCTGCACTGCTGGACACCCCCTCACCACAGACAAGACTCACTCCATCATGAGCGCCATCCACTCTGGATCCCTTAATGACCCCTGTCCTCACCACAGTTTCAACAAAGCCAACAACTCCATTGCACCAGAGCTCCTCCACACTCTCAACTGTTCCATTGAGATGGCTACCTTCCAGACTACTGGAAGCACGCCAAGATCCGCCCGCTCCTGAAGAAGCCCACGGCTGACCTCAAGAACTAAACCCCTATCTCTCTGCTGCCTTTCCCTACCAAGTTCATCGAAAAGCCCATCAACCATAGCTCCGCAAACACATTGAGGACAACATCCTGGACATCTCCCAATCAGGTTTCAGGAGCAACCACAGCACAGACATCCACTCGTCCCTCGACAATTGGCCAAACAACAGCTCTCATCCTACTGGACCTATCGGCCACCTTCGACATGGTCTCACATCACATCACATCCTCAGTTGCAGACTCCACACAGCTGGCAATGGCAGAGAGGCATTACAATGGATACAGTCCTTCATGACCAGCAGAACACAGAGAGTCAGACTCCCACCTTACTGTCAGAACCTATGGAGATCAACTGCAGAGTTCCACAAGGCTCCTCCCTGACCCGCACACTCTTCAACATCTACATGGCCCCGCTCACATCAATCTTCAGGAAACACGGACTGAACATCATCTCCTATGCCAACGGCACCTAGCTGATCATCTCACTGACCAAAAATCCCACAACTGCCAAGAAGAATTTACACAATGGGATGGAGGCCATCGCCACCTGGATGAAGGACAGCTGCCTCAAGCTCAACTTGGACAAGACCGAGATCTTCATTCTGGAACCCTCCATATAAGCCTGGGATGACTCCTGGTGGCCTGCTTCCCTCGGCCGTCCCTCACCCCAACAAACCACACACGCAACCTCAGCTTCATCCTGGACTCATCACTCACCATGACTCATCAAGTCAACTCAGTCTCATCCCCCTATTTTCACATACTCTGACTTCTCCAGAAGATCTTCAAATGGATCCCAAAAGACTTCTTCAAAACCCTAACCCACGCCCTGGTCACCAGCAGACTCGACTATAGCAGCTCCCGCTATGCTAGCACCACCCAGAAGAACCTGAAGAAAGTACAGCATGTCCAAAACACATCCACCAGACTCATCCTGGACATCCCCTGCCACAAACACACCACCAGACACCTAAGGGATCTCTACTGGCCCCCCATTGAGAAGAGGATCAACTTCAAACTCCTTGTTTACCTACCTCATGGCAAAGAGCTGGAACACCTTGTCTCTTCACCCCAGGAAGTTACCATCATTGCCTCAATTCAGGAAGGACCTTAAGCCCTTGCGACTGAAGCACAGAGGACCGACCCTTTCAGTGCCTTGAGACCCTTACGGATGAGTAGTTGTGCTTTCTAAATATGATGGATTGATTGATTGCTACAGCCTTTGGACTCTGCCAAATGTGAGTCCTGCCTTACCAAGTGGTGCAAATCCAGTCCTGGGCCTGAGGAAGTGTGTTCTACAGAGGTTTCTACTAAAATTCATGCATTGCATCATTGTACCTGTCAGAACTGGGGCATCTTCCCTCAGTGCCAACGCATCGCCGGTGCTGAGGACAAAGGCATTGCCTTGACGGCTGCACGACTCAAAGACAACACATTACATTCATTGCAAAGGGTTCAACACTGCAATGCTCAAGTATATCACATTGATGACTGTGCAGCTCGACAATGACACATCTCTGACAGCGTAGATCGGAATCAACGCTTCACCTTCACATCGTCCCCTCTGCTCCTCTAATGGGATCTTCAACATCGATGTAATTCTCTACACAAGGTACTTCTACAGCAGAACAAGGATAGTCCCTGTAGCAGGCCCTTGCTCCATTGCAGTCAGCCTGAACTTTGGGATTTACCCAGCTCTACAGTGACCAGATAGAGTCAGTTGATGCTTTAAGCTTCTAATTGCTACATTGAAAATATTCTTTAAAAATTCATATATCAACTTCTACTTATTGAATTTTTGTTGACTTGGTCTTGTTTTGTTCATTAAAGTAAGCTATATTATCCCAACCTAGTATAGATCTTTTTGTGTGGTGTTTTCCCTGATTTACTGTTTTAAGTGTTGAACAAATATTTTGCACATTGCCTCCTAAATTAAGCCTGTTCATTCTGTGCCAAGCTACCAGAGGGTGAGCACAAGTTAATTTATAGTCTGTATCTGACTTACCCCGACCAAGAGTGTGGTTCCTGCTTGAACAGGATGCATACCTCTGCCAACCAAAAACCCAATTTCTAACATGGACTTAGCGGGTCCCCAGCATGTAATACCATGAAACTCAACAAGTGAAGCTTGTATGGTCTTGCGGTACCTCAGGTGGCGCTTCAGCTTCTGTACCGCAGGAGTCACAGGTATTGGAAAAAAAGTAAAAACAAACATTGAAAATTCGGGATGGGGGTCTATGGTGGGTTGTTCTCCTTCTGGGAAGCTTGCCTCTGGCCAACTCCATGTCACACAGTGTGGGTGGGTTGGCTTCCTGCGGGGGATGTGGCCAGGTCCTGCTGTCATCCCCACACCACACAAAGATAAAAGCTACGCTCAGTGAGAGAGTTGGGTGAATATGATCATAAAACCACAGAAATTCACTGCTGGATCTGAGGAAGAACAGAAGCAAACTGGACCTGCTGTCTGTGACCTGAAAGAAGACCTGAAGGATTGAACCTGATCCCTCTTGTACCCAGGGTAAAGAAGTGGACTCCAAGGGTCAGTTGGCTGGCCTCCTTGTTTCACTACAGGACTACAGAAAGCTATCAGGGGTCTTTTCCTGCAATTCCCAATTGCCCTGTACCAATTGGACCTGACCTGGACTCTTCTGGTGGCCTCTGCTAAAGTGAGTCCCAAACCCCAAGTGCTGTTCCTGAGGTCCTAAAATCCTTGACATTGGCTGAACTTTGAGTATCACCCCTGAAAACCATGAAACATTTTGTTCTTGAAAACCTCAGGCGGACCGGGACAAATTTGCTAAACAGATCCACCCAAAGCACATTGCCACTGGTCCAAAGAAACAGGTTTATTTCACTTGTAGATTCTCCGTACTAGCAAATCTCATTCAGCTAGAAGTTATCCATCCTTGTGAAGCCCTCGCCATAGACAACCCACAGCCATACCCCACTGGAGGATTCCGAGCTCCAGAAAAAGAGATTAACTGCCTCATTACGAGTTTGGCGGTCATACCGCCAGGCCACGATGTTGGCGATATTTCAGACCGCCCTATTATGAGTTATACAGGCAGGACTGTCAACCAAAAAAGACAGACCACCAGCAGCGTGGAGGCCTGGAAATAGGGGGTCTGACCTCCAGTGCCATCAGCACCGCGACCAACCACCTACCATATTACAAGCACACGATCGCTATGGCGGACCCCCATGGTGGTCAGCCAGTGGTGGTCCGAACCACGGCAGTCCGTGGTCACCCAAGTAATACACAACTGCACATTGGATGAATTTGAAAACAACACAGCTGACACACATTGACATACTGAACAAATCTGCTAAGGACATTATGAAGCACACCCCTTCACGGACCACAATTCTTTGCATTTACACTACAACAAACAGAAGCCAGAGCAACTTCTTACGCACAGTACATATACTAGACACCACTTTGTTTCACTAGCACATATAACACCCTGCACATACTTTTGTCCAGTCACACCCTTTTGCACTTACCCTGTTTAGTTAGTCACTGTCACCTGTTTTTTTCCACCATTGAACGTTTATAAAATCCCCATTTTTCTGAAGATGAGTTAAGAGTCATGTTGGATGAAATCATAAGAGCATAGCCACAATTGTTTAGAGCACAAGCCCAGCATACTTGTCTCATTAAAAAAATGCAAATGTGGGACAGGATCGTTGACAGAGTCAATCCTGGAGGTACCACAGTGCACACAAAGAATGACATTAGGAAGAGGTAGAATGAACTCCTGGCAAGGTCCGTTCCCTGGTCTCTAGGCACCAGCTGCAGGCCAAGAAGAATGGCGGTGGCTCTCCCAGTGCCCCATTACATCTCCTGCCCTGGGAAGAGAAGGTCTTGGCCATCCTGCATCCTGGGATCTTAGCAGGAATACCTGAGGGAGTGGAGTTTGGTAAATCATAACATAAAAAATGTCACTCAAATGCTATGTCATGCATGCTCACAGCTCACCTTTTGCCACTCTACTCACCAGCCCAGTTTCCACCAGTCCAAATACCTCTAATTTGCAACTCACATTGGGGAGATGACATTTGCATAGTGTGTGTACTACAGGAACTGACCTTACTCCAACTCCTAGCAGGCACTGTTCTATAGCTCCAACCAAAGACCAGTGGTCACTTCCCTAAATCCCCCTGTTTGGTATCTATCAATTTAAGGGTACACACCTGGGGAGATAACATTTGTCAAGTGTGTGTGGTACAGGCAATGACATGACTACAACTCCCAGCAGGCACTATTCTTGTAACTACAAACACTAGCACAGTGGTTACTAGCTAGAATACATCTGTTAGCGAGCTCTCAATCAAAGTGTACTCACCTGGGGGAAGAACATTGATCAAGTGTGTGTACTAGAGAGAGTGACATAACTGCAACTCACGGAGGCACTGTTTCAGCAACTCCAAACACCAGCAACTTGTCTGAAGACCATTGTCCGGCAACTTACAATTTAAGTTTACTCAGCTGGGAGAATACCATTTGTCAAATGTGGGTAGTAGAGGGAGTGACATGACTACTAAGGCCAGGAAGGCCATGTGACTGTAGAAGCAGCCATCAGCCCAGTGCCCTCTTGTCTAAATACTGTTGTTTGTGATCTCTCAATTAATGTGGACTCACCTGGGAGGATAGCATTTCTATGGTGTAGCACAGGATGTTACATGACTGCAACTACCAAAAGCCCTTGTGTCTGTAACTCCAAACACCAGCCCCGGGTTCACTTGCCCAAATACACCTGTTGGTAATCTCTCCAAAGCTCTTCACGCACCAGGGAGTATACCATTTGTCAAGTGTTAGGAACTAGAGGGAGTGACATGACTGCAACTCCTAACAGGCCCTGTACCTGTAACTCCAAACACCAGACCAGTGTACTCTTGTCCAAAGAGCCATATGTCTTAAATCTCAATTGAAGTGTATTCACCTGGCAGGATGATAGTTGCATATCGTGTGTAGTACAGGGATTTATATGACTGGAACTTCCAGGAGGCTCTGTTACTATCACTCCAAACACCAGTCCAGTGCCCTCTGCTCCTAAGACCCCTTTCTGGTAACTCACACATGAAGTGTACTCACTTGGGGGGATAATATTTGTATAGTGTGTGTAGCATAGGTACTGACATGATGCCAACTTCCAGCATGTCTTGTTCCAAACACCAGCACAGTGGTCACTTGCCCACATACCCCTATTTGTCAACTCAGAAATGAAGTTTACTGATCTGGGGGAGAACATTGGAAAAGTGTGTGAACTAGATGGAATAACCTGACTGCAACTCACAGGAGGCACTGTTTCAGCAACTCAAAACACCAGAACAGTTTTTATTCATCAAAAAACCCCTGTTTAACAACCCTCAATGTAAGTTTACTCAGCTAGGAGGATACCATTTGTATAGTGTGTGTAGTAGAGGGTCTGACATGACTGCTAAGGCCATAAGGGTCTGTCACTGTTACTTCACTCACCAGCCCAGTGTCCTCTCCTCCAAAGACTCCTATTTGGTAACTCACAAATAAAGTGTACTCACCTGGGGAGGTAACATTTGAATAGTGTGTGTAGTACAGGGACTGGCATGACTGCTAAGGCCGGGATGCCCTGTTTCTGTAACTCCAAACACAAGCACAGTGTTATCTTGTCTTAAGACCCCTGTGTCTTAACTCTCAATTGAAGTGTACTCACTTGGGGGATACAATTTGTATAGCGTGTGCACTAGAGAGAGTGACATGACAACAACTCCCAACAAGCCTTGTTTCTGTAACTCCAAACACCAGCTCAGTTTCCTTGTCCGAGGACCCCTGTTTGGAAACTCACTCCCAAATGAAGTTTACTCACCTGGTGGGATACCACTTGTCAAGTATTGTTGAGTAGAGAGGGTGACCTGACTGCAACTCCCAGGAGGTACTGTTTATGTAACTCCAAACACCAGCACAGTGGCCACATGCCCCAATACATCTATTGGTGAACTCTCAAATGAAATGTACTCAACTTGGGGGAGTACATTGGTCAGGTGTGTGTACTACTGGGAGTGAGATGACTGCAGCTCCCAGCAGGCACTGTTGCTGTAACTCCAACCATCAGCCCTGTGTTCCCTTGTCCAAAGACCCCTGTGTCTTAACTCTCAATTGAAGTGTACTCACCTAGGAGGATGTCATTTATATAGTGTGTGTAGTACAGGTAGTTACATGACTGCTAAGGCCGGGAGGCACTGTTTCTCGAGCTCAACGCACCAGTCCAGTGTTCAGTTCTCCAAATACCCTTCTTTCAAAACTCACAAATGAAGTGTACTCACCTGTGGAGATGCTATTTATCAAGTGTATGTAGTACAGGGAGTGACATGCCTGCTAATGCCAGGAGGCTCTGTCTCTCTAACTCCAAATAAAAAGCCCAGTGTTTTTATGTCCAAATACCCCTGTGTCTCAACTCTCAAATGAAGTTTTCTCATCTGGGAGGATAACATTCTTATGGTGGTGGCAGGTAGAGGGATTGACCAGAATGCTGAGCCCAATAGGTCCTGTGTCTCTAACTTTAACCAAAAAGACAATGTTCACTTGCCCAAATCTGAACTATGAACTCTCAATTTAAGTTTACTCACCTGGGAGGATACCATTTGTATAAAGGCTGTAGTATAGAGAGTGACTTGAGTGCAACTCCTAGGAGGCAGTGTTTCAGTAACTCCAAACACCAGACCAGTGGTCCCTTTTCCAGACAGCCTTACCTGCTAACTCACAATTGAAGTTTACTAAACCGGGAGTGACCATGATACAGATCATGCTCAACTCTGAGATGTGTCTGGTCACCTAGTTCCATCTTGACCAACTAACCAAGATTAAACTATTGAGGACAGGAAGGACAGCTTACCCAGTGTGCAAAACAATGATCCCAAAGGCCTCCAGATGCATCACCAGAATGGTATTGGTAGCAGATACATTCACAATGCACTGACCACATGGTGATTCCAGGTACATATACAACAAAGTCCTGGGTCTGTTTGCATAACAATCAACTAGGCCTCAAAATGAGCAAAGCCTAGTTTTTGCAATCCACTGTTTTCCCTGCACTCGTGGCAAGATGGCATTATCAGGCCATCCTCCCAAGGGCTAATGAGCTGCTTGACTTTGATGGAATGGGCATGCTTCACAAATGTCAGGTCAATACAACCAATATCATGGCTACTTGCCACAATAAGATTAACTGCAAAATAACTTTGTACAAGGTACATGCTTAATGTAACACTAAACTGTTGGAGGTAGATGTCACAAGACAGCCAGTAACCTTGTATCTTTCACATCAACAGGTCGAGCTGCCAATGGGTACACAAAGGCCACACAAGAGACTACCACTTTATCTCTGATGAAGCCCTCAGTGAAGAAGACACTCCTGGACATCTTGATGTGGAGGACGGTTCTGACCCATCTGGGCAACCTGGTCTGACACCAACAGTGAGTTTCACTGTGGCCCTATCAACACCTCCCAGCCTCAACATCAAAGGCAACCATTTGCACCCCCGTCCCTGAACCTGTGTCCCTAGCACAGTGTCTACCATCTTGTGTCCCCCAGTACTGGATCCTGAGTTGCAGCACAACACGTCCGACAATGAGGGTCCAGGACCCAGCAGGAGAGGGCACCCTGATGAAAGGGAATAGGCCCATGGGGGTAGGGTGAATGGGAGGGTTGCTGTGGCCAGCAGGGTGAGACCACTGGGGCTGCTTCTGGCCAGGACACAATCAGCCACGTCTTGGGGGTCTATCAGGAGTCCCAAGGCATGAAGGGCCAGGTAGTAACCAAACTCCGATAAATCAAGCAGCTAAAGAGGAACATCCAAAGGGATGCTGTGGCAGCGGGGTGAGACCACTGGGGCTGCTCCTGGCCAGGACACAATCAGCCACATCTTGGGGGTCTCTCAGGACTCCCAAGGCATGATGGGCCAGGTAGTAACCAAACTCTGATGAATCAAGCAGCTAAAGAGCGACATCTATAGGGATATGTATGAACAGTGGGAGGTGCACAATACCAACATGGCCTCCCTAACAGGGGTGATAAGGGACATTAACCCCACCCTGAGCAGGGTTCTACAACATAACTCTACCCCTTCCTTTGGCACATGAACACCAGGCACTTCTTCATCTGTGCCAGCCACTGGAAGGGAGGCCCTGCCAGAGGAACAAGCCTTAGCCACCCCTGTGTCTGTAGCAGAAGATCCCCCCACCATGCAAGTGTGGACATCCAGCAAAGAACCCAAAAGGTGTGGATGACAAAACACCCACCACTGCCAGCAAGTGACCTCTTCCTAAAGGAACTCCTTTGTGTGCCACACATTCACTCTGTTGACTGAGCATGACTTACCTACCAGTTCCAATGGGAAGAGTAACTGGACTTTGGACACCCAATGGTGTGGCATCTACCCCAATGATTTCATTCACCATGACTGACACCGTCACTTTATTATTTTTCTTCTTTTCTGTCCAAATTTTATTTACTGCATCAGGACTGTAATAAATTCACCCACCACAAGCTCTTTGTCTGCTTGCCTAATTTCAAATGTTTGCTATGGAGAGATGTAAGACCATGTGAACCAAATGATGAAGACAAAACTTACTTGTGCAAGAAGGGATATGTTGTGGATACACAGGGGCATATTTATACTCTGCTTGCACCGAATGTATCAAACAATTTGACGCACATTCGGCGCAAACCCTGCCCCATATTTATACTTTGACGCCCGACCCAGTGGACATCAAAATCCAACCATGTGCATCATTTTTTGTAAGGGGGAACCTGCCTTGCGATAATGATATGCAAGGTAGGCGTTCCCTTCCAAAAAATGACTTTAAGGCCTGTGCGCCTTTTTTATACTCTGGCGTCATTTTGACGCACAGGAGGGGGTGGGACTTAAAAAATGGCGCACAGCCTGATGGGCGCCGTTTTTTAACGCCTGGGTCAGGGCAGGCATTAAGGGACCTGTGGGCTCAGAAGGAGCCCAGAGGTGCCCTTCCCTGCCCCCAGGGACACCCCCTGCCACCCTTGCCCACCCCAGGAAGACACCCAAAGATGGAGGGACCCATCCCAGGGAAGGAAAGGTAAGTTGGGGTAAGTATTTTTTCAGTTTTTGTAACGTGGCATAGGGGGGCCTGATTTGGGCCCCCCTACATGCCACTATGCCCAATGACCGACCATGCCCAGGGGACATAAGTCCCCTGGGCATGGCCATTGGGCAAGGGGGCATGACTCCTGTCTTTGCTAAGACAGGAGTCATGTCAAGGGGGGTTGGGCGTAAAAAAGAATGGCGCAAGTCCGGTTTGAGGCCTAATTTTTGTCTCAGACCTGACTTGCACCATTTTTTGACGCACAACCCCCATTTTCCCATACGCCAGCACGGCCTGGTGTGAGTCATTTTTTTTTAAGCAGACCAGTCCGCAGCGCCGGCTAACGTCATTCCATAAATAAGGCGCCCGCATGGCGCGTTGGAATGGCTTTAGCTGGTGTTAAAAGTTTTGACGGACAACTGCGTTGGTGCAGTTGTGCGTCAAAAAGTATAAATATGGCCCACAGTGTCCTGCTCGTGATTTACAACCATTACACACAAACACATACGTACGAGTGTCTGATCGCAACAAACATTTTATTCCAGCGTACACCATACAGTCTGTCCATTTGTCTGGACCTTTTTGACAAAAGAATGAGTGAGTCATACTGAGTCAAAGTACATATTTCAGGGCACAGCCCCCAGACCAAAGAAGGGAGGGATTTGTCAGAACTTGTCCTGTTGAATAGGTAAACATTAAAGTGGATGATGTCAGCAGCTTGAGCCTTATCACATAACACACCAAAGTAATCCAGCATCACATAATCCAAGATACAGTCAGATGGCAGAACAACAGTCCCTGATCACTGGCCCATCTTAATCCAATGACCATGCATCTGGTGGTATGACACAAACATATATCAGTGTTGTGGCACAGGCACTGTGGCCTGCAATGATGAAACACATCTACAGCTAGAATAGTGTTTAGCGAATGTGAAGGGTGAATGTCTTGCTCACAATCAATGACCACTAATTTCATGCCAACATGATGCCAAACACAGCACACAAAACAAGTCCAATGTGACCCTCGGACCCTCCACCAAAACACTGTGCAAGCTGCCTTGGCACAGGTCTCATGCAACCCATATCTGTGACCTACATTACCTGGAACAATCCATGTCCACTTCCTGTGTCAGAACTGCATCAGATGCCTGTCAATGTCACAATTCTGAAATGCCCACATGAGGATGTCATGGTGAAGGTACCTGTACAAAGACAAAACAAGGAATAGAGGCTTGAAAACATACCTATTATACAAATCACATAGCAAGCAACTGGAAATGTAATTACATTGCAAGGAAACTGACACAAACAAAGCAACATCATCAAGGTGGGGATATGTTAAAGGCTGACTCTTCAAACAGCGTTGGGCTGAATATTGCAGATAATCAGCTCCCTAGTTGTTGCTAAAACACTCAACTCCACACATTCTCATTGTATAGTCAGTCATTGCATCACATGAAATACACTAAAAAAGTAGCTGTTGAGATCTTCCCACAAGTCAGTTCCTCCCTTTTCACCACTGTCATTCCCACTTGGCACTTTAGGATTCTCACCCAGTGGCACTGCAGGCTTCCCCTCATCTGGGATGTATGGTATATTCTGCTCAGGGCGATGTTGTGAAGCATGCAGCATGCCACAGTGATCTGACACACCTTTCCAGGTGAGTAGAGGAGGGCTCCACCAGTCTTATCCAGACACCTAAATCTGGCTTCAGGAACCTTAAAGCCCGCTCCACTACCCATTGTGTTCTTTCATTGGCCTCATTGACGCGGACTTCCCCTGGTGTAGTTGTATTCCTTTGTGGCGTCAACAACCAAGAACGGTTTGGATATGTGGAGTCTCCTGTTAAGTAATGAGACATATGTGCAACAATGAGTCACTCACTTCATGATCGTAGCACCACACATTGCACACACAAACAGGACATATGTGACTTACCAACCAGCCAGGCCCTCTCTGGATACAGTTGTGACAACAGCTGGGGTATTGTGCTGTACTGCTTTATGAACGAATCATAGATTAATCCCAGATAGTGGGCACAGACATGTGAAATGTAGAGATCTACTAAATAGACAACTTGCACATTGATGGAATAGAAGTTCTTTATGTTGCAATACATTTGTTCATTGCCATGCGGTGGACCAAGCCAACATGTGTGCCATCAATGGCCCCCACCACATCTGGGATGGGTGCAAAACCATAAAAGTCAGCCTTCACATTGGCTAAATCCTCATGTCCGAGAAACTGGATATAGCTGTCAGGGTGTTCCAACATTGCTGAGAGGACATCCTTCAACACCTGACTGAACATAGGTTGGGACATACCAGCAGATAAGGCCATTGTATATTGGAAGGACCCCGTGGCTAGGAAGGGCAATACTGACATGACTTTTACAATTGGACTTTAATGCTGGTTGGATAACTAATACCTGGAATCAGATCTGGCTCCAACTGATTAGATGTCAACTATTGTATGCCTATACAGGTGGTGATATGTTATCATGTGCCATAGCTCCATGGCCTGATGGTCTGGCAGTGGATGGTAGACAATAGGTATGACAAGGCATGATTTGTAACATTAGTCAGTGTGTCCACAGCAACATACATGATGTATGTCATTGATATCATGTGACAAGGAATTTCTGAATGGATAGACATTGTAGCCAGTACACACTACTACCCCATGGTTTCCCACACTTGTCCACAACATGTATATGGACCAAACTCAAAGATCTATAACACAATTGCCCCTCAAAATGTGACTGGATATCCCATCCACCAAAATGACTGTTGGCAGTGGTGGACTGTGCCCCACAGTTAAATGCCATCTGTGCCCTGCAACATACTACAATAGTGTCTGAGTAGTAGGACCTACATTACAAGACAGGATAAGGATGTTCATGAGGTCAAAAATACTTTTTTGCAGGTGTGACACAGTTTTCTAAAGCCTAATACAGCATTTCAGTCTGCCAAAATGGCAGATGTCTGCCCTACTCCACTGGACATTAGGAACCCCCTGTGACAGCTAGCGGAAGTCGTCATGGCAATAGCCGGTTGCAGCTGTAGCGTACAAAGCCATAGGCTAACGTTCTTAACAGTGGTGGTTATGGACCATTGTTTGTGTCCGCCCTCAGTGACGACCACATATGTGTCAGACGTGACAGCCATGTTCTGTAGATTCACTCACTTGACTCCTGACACTGCTGCCAGCAACACCTCCACTACCTGAGCTGCTGTGTGCCAACTCTGGGAGCAATCATGCCACGTCCAGCAGGTTATGGGCCCCTGCCTTCTCACCAGAGGAGCTGGAAAGGCTGGTGACTGAGGTCCTACCCCTGTATGAACATCTCTATGGCTCACCAGAGGAGCAGGTAAGTACCTCATATGCATAATTTTCTCTGTACTTCACCATCCTTTTCCTCCTCACAGGCTAGAATGTGCCCATGCATGCCAGTTATGGGCCTGTTGTTGCAGTCTGTGTAGCATCAATAGGATGGACAATGTGTAGGTATTGGTCGCCAGTACCATATGTTAAATTCAGTCGTATTGTTGTGTTATGTGAGCTTTTTGGGGTCCTAGACCCTCCTTATGTTGGATGCTCATAACTAGGTAAGGAGACATTACTGCCAACCACTGACATATCTTGCCTCCTGATTGCTATAAAAGTCAGACAACATGTATGTGCAAGACAGTATGAGCAGTGTATGAATGTTGCATTAGTAGGGAGTCATGTGAGCAATGTGTATAGTGCCACAGACCTTTCAGAACACATCTGCCCTTGCTAAACTGTTGTGTGGGATGCATATCATGAGTTACTCTGTCCTTCAGGTTGCCACACACACCACATGCCAAATTGCTGTTGGCTACGTGATATACTGTCATGCACGGTAATTGGAATGGAGTGTCATGTACGTTTTGTCAGCTCAGCCTCAAGAGACCAGGGCCTGTCAAAGATATCTCCCATTATGGAAACTAGTGTAGGTTGTGGTAGAGTCACTGTAGACTATGCCCACTCCCTGTACCCCAGCAGATCCTGTCATGTGGCCAATATGAGGCTCTAATGGCAAAACCTTCCCTGAGTGCCTTATTCCTTTCACTAGATTAGGAATGGGTTCAGATGTAAATAATTAATCTAGTCCATATGTGCATTTAGCATCATTGTCAATGTGTGTCTTAGATTCATGACACATCCCTTACTCCCACAGCTCTGTTGTCACCTTCACACAGGTCATATTTGCCTGTACAGGTGTATTGCTTAACTTACAGCCCTACAGTGCAGACAGTGTGTTGATTCCTGGGAGGTCATGATATGTGACTCAGTAGCTTTGTCACATAGCAGAAACTGTACAATGCATGCCTTTGTTTAATGGATGCCATTTCTGTAGGATAGACCTTTGACCCTGTCACCAGGCAGGTCGCTCCCCCCATCTGCCTCGCAGCCCCCTGTGGGTCGAACCTCCATTGCCGCTTTTGCCGCCTGACTACTCGCTTCCTTTTTTCTGTATCCCTGCACTTGGCTTCTGTGACACTTTGTTTTTCATTCTGTGCCCCTGTGTTTTGCTTTCTGTACCCCTGTGCTGTGTTGTCCCTCTCCCGCCGTCTTTTCCCACCGTTGTTTCCCCGGGTTTTCCCCTGGGTTTTTCCCTCGCCGCTGAGCCCCTGCTGCCCCGCCCCCTTCACTCCCATTGGCCGCCCACTCCCACCTCCCAGCTGCTCCTCCCTCCCTCTGCCCTCATATGGAGGCCGCGACATCGCCATAGCCATCCCACAGGGCTACAAGATCTCCGCAGAGACCGCACCAACGGAGTGGGAGGAGGAATCGCCATCATCCACAAAGACTCCATCAAAATCTCAACGAACACCGATGACACCCTCACCACCGCCGAGCACATGCACTTCCAGATCCACACCTACCCCAACACCACCCTCAGAGGAACTCTCATCTACAGACCTCCCGGACCCCGCCCACAGTTCAGTGACAGCATCGCCGACCTCATCAGCATCCACACCCTCGCTTCCACGGACTACATCCTCCTCGGGGACCTGAATTTCCACCTCGAGAACAACAACGACGGCAACTCCACCGCCCTGACCGACAACCTCACCAACCTCGGACTCAAACAACTCGTAACGACACCCACTCACGCCGCTGGACACACGCTCGACCCCATCTTCTCTGCAAGCCCCCACATCTCCTTCAACCACACCACCGAACCACACTGGACCGACCACAGATGCGTCCACTTCACCTTCAGAAAACCCACCACACACCACCGCACCCAACAGCTTCCACGCCACTGCTGGGGCAAGGTCACCGAGGACCAACTGACTACTGCCCTCGCCCTGAGACCACCCACCGACCCCACCGACCCAGACACCGCCGCGACCAACCTCACACAGTGGATCAACGACTGTGCCAACACCCTCGACCCTCTCAAGACCTCTACAACCAACCACACCAACAAGAAAGCCTCCTGGTTCACGAGGACCTCCGGATCTCCAAGCACACCTGTTGGAAGCTGGAGAAGAAATGGCTCCACAACCGGACACCAGACAACCACACAGCCCTCAAGAGCGCCACCTGCAGACACCACCAACTCATCAGGACCGCCAAGAAGACCGCCTTCAAGGACCGCCTAGACAACAACGCACACAACACCAAAGAGCTCTTCAGCATCGTGAAAGAACTCTCCAACCCCAGCTCCATCACCAACGACATCCCGCCATCTCAAGACCTGTGCGACTCCCTGGCCACCTTCTTCCACCGCAAGATCACCGACATCCACGACAGCTTCAACCCCGCCCCCCCGCACCCACCACCGAGTCCACCACCCCTGCGACTACCGTCTGGTCCAGCGTCAGCGGCGAAGACACCATCAAAACCATGAACTCCATTCACTCCGGATCCCCATCGGACTCCTGCCCTCACCACGTCTCCAACAAAGCCAGGGCAGCCATCGCGCCCCACCTCCGGAAAACAATCAACTGTTCCTTCGAGACAGCAACCTTCCCAGAAAGATGGAAGCACGCCGAGATCAACGCCCTTCTGAAGAAGCCCAAGGCGGACCCCAACGACCTCAAGAACTTCCGAGCCATCTCCCTGCTCCCTTTCCCGGCAAAAGTGACCGAGAAGATTGTCAACAAACAGCTGACCCGCTACCTCGAAGTCAACAACATCCTGGACCCTTCCCAATCCGGTTTTTGCAGTAACCACAGCACTGAGACCGCCCTCATCGCCGCCACTGACGACATCCAGACCCTGATGGACAAAGGAGAAACGGCCGCCCTCATCCTCCTGAAACTATCAGCAGCCTTTGACACGGTCTGCCACCGCACCCTATCAGCACGCCTCCATGACGCTGGTATCCAAGAGAAGGCCCTGGCCTGGACGACATCCTTCCTCTCCGGCAGAACCCAGAGCATCCGCCTCCCACCCTTCCGCTCCAAAACCACCGAGATCATCTGCGGCGTCCCAAAGGGATCCTCCCTCAGCCCGACACTGTTCAATATCTACATGGCCCCCCTCGCCCACAACAACACAACCTCAACATCATCTCCTACGCCAGCGATACCCAGCTGATCATATCCCTCACCGAAGATCCCCACACCGCCAAAGCTAACCTCCACCGAGGAATGAAGGCAGTAGCCGACTGGATGAAGGACAGCAGACCTCATTCTCGGACCCACCCCATCAGCCTGGGACGACTCTAGGCACAGCCCCGGAACCCACAGACCACTCACGCAACCTGGGGGTCAACCTCGACTCCACTCTCTCCATGACCAGGCAAGTCAACGCCGTCTCCGCGTCCTGCTTCAACACCCTCCGTATGCTCCGCAGGATCTTCAAATGGATCCCCCTCGACACGAGAAAAAACGTTACCCAGGCCCTCATCACCAACAGACTCGACTACCGGAATGCCCTCTACTCAGGAACTACAAACAAGCTCCTAAGACTCCAACGCATCCAGAACGCCTCGGCCCGACTCATCCTCGACGTCCCCCGCCACAGCCACATCACACTCCACATGAGAGGCCTGCACTGGCTCCCCGTCAACAAAAGGATCACCTTCAAGCTCCTGATCCACGCACACAAAGCACTGCACAACACCGGACCCACCTACCTCAACAACCGACTCAGCTTCCACACCCTCACCCGAAGCCTCCGCTCAGCCAACCTGGCCCTCGCCACAGTCCCCCGCATCCGTAAAACCACTGCCGGCGGCAGATCCTTCTCCTACCTCGCCGCCAATACCTGGAACACTCTCCCCACCATCCTACGACAGACCCAGGGCCTGCTGGCCTTCAGAAGACTCCTCAAGACCTGGCTCTTCGACCAGTAGCACCCCTCCCCTCCCCAGCGCCTTGAGACCCTCGCGTGTATGTAGCGCGCTTTACAAATGCAGTGATTGATTGATTGATTGATAGACAGATATGTCCAAAGAAGTGTTGTGTGGTACAGGTACATAACACAGAGCAACACTCCCTGAAGTGGCACAAGTCTGCATTTGTTAGGCCACGTGCCCACACATGCACAAGGAATACACTTTCTGTACCCACCATGCCAAAACCTTGATTGTTACACATGTGCAATGTTGAAGTTTGTACCCTGGTAGTTGCCAGCAAGGACTGTATGCAGTGAGTCATTCTCACAGACTGTGCATCTGTTGGTTCATTCATGCCTGTTGAATTTACATATATGTGATTCAACCATTTGTGATAAAACTTGTGATTATGTTATCTTGATTTGTCTTTTGCATCCATTCAGATCAATGCCCATCAGAAAAAGGAATAATGGAGAGCTATCACAAAGAAGGTGCGGACCCTGAGGGTCCACCTCTGGTGGAGGACCCACTGTAGGAAAAGGTGGAAGGACATGTGATGCTTGGCCCAGGAGATTGCAGAGGTCGAGCTGGGGATGTCCTCCCAACTTGGGCAGGATGGCCGTTGGAGCATGACCTCTTAGTGGCCAATACTCAGGAGGTACCCTTTCCAGGCATATAGGTATTTGAGGACAGCACAGCAGCCACAAGGGGTGAGTACAGGGCATGTTCCTGCCTGTCACATTGCCAAGTGAATGTGTTCTGACAGCTCCCCCTGATGAATAGGGATGAGCCAGGAGAACAAGATGTTCATTTCCTATGTAGTACCTTATCAGTACGGAAGACAATAATGTCTCATTCTCCCACTACAACCAGAAAGGGCTCTGCTGGCACTTAGGAAAATCAACTAACTGCAGACATTGTTGTTTGGGTTAATCCCACGAATGGTTTCTTACCTAGAATGCCCTGGCATCAACAAACTGTGGCTAAAATCACAAATTTGTCACACATTTCAAGTTCCTGAATATGCAGTGATTCACAGAAATGTGAGGGCAGGCCATCTACGGCAATTCACAGAAATGTGAGGGCAGGCTGTCTGGTACCATCATATCAGCTAGCTCTTAGACAATGCTATTGCATCAGCTCAAGCAAACCTCACCACCGGCTAATATGTACATTGAACAAAACAAATCTTTAGCCTATATCTATTTGTTGCGCTACCCCGTCAAAGACCGTCAGCCGTGACTGTACCATACACACACCTTTGAAGGCATAAAGCAAATAGTTTGCAAGTTTTAAACAAAGAACTATACCCAGGTTACATGCAGTCAGAGCTATGTCTAAACAAAGTAAGGAAGAGGTTATGGTTATTGTGCGAAATTGGGTTGTTGGTTGTCTGGGCTGTGAGCCATGGTCAAGCAATATTCACAAACCCTTGCAGGGTGAACGGCAAAAGGTAATGAGCGATTATCAGTGGATGAGTCTAATTCCAGTATTCCATCCACCACTGCTTTGTATACTTATGGCCTTGCCATAAGTGATGCGGGTATGCCCAAATGTGGTTCCATACTTACTGTGCCACTGGAACCAAGCTATACCCGGTTGAAGAGCCCATAAAAAAGGGCTTTACCAGTCCTGAAGTCCAGTTCCGGAAGGTCTTGGCCAAACAGTTCAGGATGGACTGTTCCCCTGAGGATCAGGGTTAATACTGATTTGCATATGCAGGTTCTAAATGACATGGCATGGTGGGCGGCAAACAATTGATTGGGATATAACTTCAAGTGATTGCCAGTGGATGATATTAATTCAAGCATTCCATCAATCGCCTTCTCGTTTTAACTTTCAAAATGTCAAAATTTGCCATTAAAGAGGGGTTATCATTACAATTTCATATATATCAAACATGTTGTAGGTACCCGCTCCCGATTGGGAAACACAGCTTATTAAATGTTCTAAGAGTCCTAATGTTATCCTATAGGAGGGGTAGGCCTCACAGTAGTGAAAAACACATTTTGGAGTTTTTATCTACCATAACATGTCAATCTTAAAAGTACATGTCCAACCTTTTAATTACACAGCACCCTGTCCTATGGGATCTCTAGGCGTACCTTAGGGGTGATTTGTATGTATTAAAAGGGGAGTTTAAGGCTTGGTAACAAATACTAATGTCAAGTCGGCATGGCAGTTTAAAACTACATTCAGGCTGCAGTGGCAGGCCCGGAAGATGTTTTAAGGTGCTAATTAAGTGGTTTGCACAATACATGCTGCAGTCTGTCTGGTAGCATTTTCTTTACAAGCCATGGATATATGGTATACCACTCGATAAGGGATTTATAAGTAAAGTAAATAGATCAATCAGGTGTAAGCCAATCAAACCATGTTTAGGGGATTGAGCACAAGCACTTTAGCACTAGTTAGCAGTGGTAAAGTGCACAGAGCGCTAAAACCAACAAAATCAAATTCAGCAAAAATTGGAGAGAGAAAGGCTAGATATTTGGGGGTGACACTGCAGAGAAGGCCATCTCCAATAATTATCATTTTCAGGAATGCTGTGTTTATGTAAAGATATAATGAAACAGACCTTTTGCAGAAAGTGCAGCAAATATTAATTTCCACAGAAAAAGACATTACATTGAAACTGGGTTTTCATTTACCCAAAACACACTGCACAAACATTAAGAAGAATGTTGTATTTAGCATGTCTGTATACATCTAAATGAAAATGGGATCAGTTAATGAGAGCTGCAGTGATTGCCTGCAGCACTGTATCACCATGCTCTCTCTATTTGCAACTGTGTCAAATAAGAGGAGTAAGGCATTAGGAGGGAAAGTGATTTACCCCAAGATAAAGACTTTTGGTAAACGTTTGCTTTATAAAATGAAGTGTAATTGGTCTGGTTATGCCACATTACCTACATTGACAATGAGGCATAATGGGAATTTTCCTAGCTTTAGTCCTGGAGGAAAATATACATACACATTTTATTAAAGGCAAAGGGGTTATATAATATGCAAATCACTATTACTCCCAGCAGCAATAATGGTGACTGTATAAAAAACATATTGTGACATAATCTCTATTCCAAATATTAGCTGGAGGCAGCTTAGAGACAGACTCCTTATGCAGAAGTAGGAAAAAAGCGGCAACATCAGTCTTGCCAACAGAGGAAAAAGAACAATGGTCCAACTATTAGAGTAAAAGAGCAGTAACAAAAACTCTAGAATGAGTAGGGATGCAGCAAAACTCAAGGAAGAATGCAAAGTGCAAACACTTCCTCAACCAGCAATTTAGGAAGAACCTGAAAGAAAGTGCACTCTATGAGGGTATACATGTACGTAGGTTGTTAATACAAGAACAAAGCAGCAAGAACACTGGGTACAAAAATTAAGAATAATGGAATAACAAAGCAAGCAAAAGAAAGAAAAGGGGAGGTTCAGGAGACCTACTACCCAGGAAACGTGGGATTAGGCTACCCTCATTGTTTCTAATAAAATCTCAGGTTGCCACTGCAATAAAGCTAGGAAAATTCCATTTTATGGCAAGAGGTGACATAGATGCATGTTCAAAGACCCCAGAGGACTGAATCAGCCATGTGATCTGCTAGTTCAGGTAGACTTTCCTAAAGGTAGAAATACAAGATCAGTCTGATGGAAAGTCCCCATTCTTGAGCCAACTGATAAGGTCTTGGAGGCCCTAGTGCCCACGGTGCAACAGGTCCTAAAAAACAGAAGTATAATTTTAAGCAGAAACAATAAACTCAACACACCCTTTGGGACAGACAGAAACAGGTGATTGACATATAGAGGTCTTGAGGAAAATGAGAAGTTGTTTAGTAGAAGGTAACTTACCATGAGTAGTCCTAGAAAGATATTCTTCCAAACAAGGTATAAAACATCAAGAAAGAGGACGGAAAGATAAAGATAAGGTGAAGAAAGGGAAGCTGTCTCATTCCCGGTTCAGCAACAGAACATAGCAAGTTCCAGGGAAATATGGAGATCTGAGATAGTCCCTTCTGCAGCAGATGAGACACAGCAGCTTTTTAAGGAAAGATTCTTAAGAAAGAGATAGGCATTGAGAGAGGCTTCAGAAAGGAATCAGAGAATCAGACAGACATCTTAGGTGGTGAAATACTTGGGAGCAGAGATCGCCTAAGCTACATCAATTTAATTAGATAACAAATGGGAATTGAAATAGATAGCAGTACATGAGCAGCAATAGCTGAACGATAGATGTTGATCATTCTGTAAGATATGCTTTTAGTGACTATGGGCCTGATTACAACTTTGGAGGACGGTGTTAATTCGTCCCAAATGTGACGGATATACCACCTACCGTATTACGAGTCCATTATATCCTATGGAACTCGTAATACGGTAGGCGGTATATCCGTCACATTAGGGACGAATTAACACCGTCCTCCAAAGTTGTAATCAGGCCCTATGTCTGAAATTGAATCTAACAGGGGTATGGGAGACACAAGAAGGGGGTCCAAATCCCATCTCAATCATAATCAAATTGAAGCTGACCAGACTAACATATAGGCATGTGTGGTTCATTGAGCCCAGGAGAGAAAGCATAAGGGTGGTTGGCAGTCCACTCTTGATGAAAGGTTGTCCATAGCCCATACCTTTGGATCTTCTCCCCAACTCACAAAGACTAGAAGCTGACAGTTGAGGCAAAAGGGAAAGAGATACAGATTGAGAAGATCCTAAAGTCAAGAATTAGCTGGAAATCATGAGACGTCAGCATTCAATTACTGGAGTCCCATAAATGCCTAGAGTACAATTGTTTGGTCATACTAGAAAGGCTTGGAAGGGAACCCTTAATGACCATAATTCTGTTGCAGAGACAGTGGTCCAGTAGAGTTTTTGGGATATTGGCAAAGGGCTTCAACCTCACACCACCAAAGTTGTAATTTGTTCTCATTGGAAACCATATACATGTTGCCCATTTGATACTGAGGACGACCTAGTGATGAGTCTTCCATTTGGTTAGACTCTTTACAGCAAAGATGCCGACAAGCAGCTCCAAGGCAGTCATATGAAAACAGCATTCTGCTCACATCTGGTGGAAAAGGCATTCACATTGCCCCCTCCCCATCCTATCTTGCTTTTATTGGACTTGAGAATAAGGTCGGGAGCTCTCCCAAAATTACTTTTACATTCAATGTTTCTATGTTTGAAAGCCACCAGAGAATTACAGAATGTTAATCCTCATCAAGAATAATGTGGTCTGAGTAAGACTGGCCTTGGCACACACAATTGGTCTTCCAAACTGGAGAACGAGGCTGTGAAGGGGAGTAAGAAAGATGATTTGGATAGAGGCAGCCAAGAATCCAATATGGCACGCAAGGCTCATGGGTGGGGGATTTGGTTGCTGTGGATAGAGCATAGAGAAACTCCTTTCTAATCTGAGAGTTTTTTGGATAATGATCTCAATATGGTGCATTACCTACTGGAGCTATGTGGAGATTACCACTCTATGGTGGTCTAGATATTAAAGTATTTCGGAAACTGACAATTATGATGTAACTTTACATTCTAGGGCAATACAGATACTAGCCTGGATATGGTATTTCTTCATATGAGATATACAGTGTGATATAAGATGTATTCGAAAGAAAAAATGTTTTCTACTGTGTTGCATAAACTAGGACTCTGGCCTAGGTCTACAAGCTCTGGCTTTCCGACCCACGGGTGCCTGGACTGAGTTCAGAGCACCAACACTTGAGCAGGAAGTCCAGGTTAATGTAACCCCAAACAACCCCACTTGGCATACATGGTGGTGTCCTTGTTTCCTGGGTTATTAACAGTCCTGTAAAGGGGTCAGGGAACTAGTGGTATTTCAAATGCAATTTCATTCTTTAGAATTGCAAGCACAAGTACTGGACAAAGAAAAGACACTATGAGGGTTTGTAAAGCCATAAAAACCATGGCGGTAGGCCCTATCAGTCACTGATAGGAAGCCCCTCCTGCCCAAAACTCCCCAGACACCCCGACACCCCTTCATCTACGCTCCCCCTCCCTTCCTACCTCCCCCATACACACACACACGTAGACACATTCACACAGACATACACTCATGCATTAATTTATTCACGCACACATCCGCACACACATCCACAATTACATGCAGACACGCATTCACATTTCCATGCATACATGCATTCTCACCCCCACCCACCAACACAACACCCCCTACTTCCCATCCCTGTCAGAAACCCGACTTACTGGGATCCAGGGGGTCTTCCAGCAGGGGATGGGACAGGGCACTGCTACCACCAGCAGTGCCCGCCAGCAGAACACCGGCAGGCTATATTTTTTGTCATATTATGGCTGGCGGTGGTCTACTGCCGTGGCACTGCTGGTGGTAGCAGCACCACCTTACCACCATCCGCCACTATGGCCAAAGCCGGATTTCCGCCCTTATTGTGGCGGAAATCTGACTGGGGTTATAATTGGGCGAACGGATGGTAGCCGCAGCAACGGTCTGTTGGCGTCCGTCACCGTG
The DNA here is from genome assembly GCF_031143425.1 of Pleurodeles waltl. Lineage (NCBI taxonomy): Eukaryota > Metazoa > Chordata > Amphibia > Caudata > Salamandridae > Pleurodeles > Pleurodeles waltl. The sequence continues at coordinate 335,303,412 of NC_090438.1, read as the reverse complement.
GATGTAGGCGGCATTTACCACCAATGTTAAAATGAGGGCCTATATATTTTTTAAAGTGTTTATTTCAAGTCTCATCCTGTTGCTTAGTATATGAGTAATAACCATAATATAATTTAAAAACATTAATGCATGTTACTAGCAGCATAATAATTAAAAAATGTAACATGTCTGAAATGTTACTAGCTGCCTAACTCCCTAAAGACTACTATGTGCTACAGTACAGAAACATGAAGTAACTAACTTACCTTGTGGGCACTTTGGGATTTGGCCAAAAGAGGAGCTGATCTGATTGCTCTGATTATCAGACTTCAGCAGGGACAGAGTGCTTCCTCAGAAGGAAAAAACACATCAGATGGGCTTAGCTTCTTTCTTCCCTGTATATGTTCTCAGCATATGGATGGATGCTGCAGCAGTCTGGCAGGACCTCTTGCTATAACCTGGGGTGAAGATCTCTCTGATTCGGTGATCAATACATTTTAAGGTTGATCACTGATTGTTAACCTACATTGGGGGACTTTTCGTTATTCTGAGACATAACCGGTATGAACCAGCATGATGAAAATACATCAACTCAGACTACATGTTTATTTTGCACATTCATTGTCCTTGACTGTGAAATGTGTTTATCGTGGAGCTTATAGCATGGGGCTAGTAGCATGCTTTTGTCACCTTATGTGTTCAAGAGTTCTGAGAAAGAAGATGACATGCTGCATGTGGGCCAAAGACGGACAGGATACCTTAACATGATCAAAAAAGAAGCCTGGCTTTGGGAATTTACAATAGCTAGACTTTAATAGGAGGGATTCATAATCTGAATGTGTAAGGTGGCTTGAAATACCTTGAATAACAGCTTTGGTAAAATGAATGGTGGCTTAGCACACTGATGTGTACACTAAAGCAATTAGCAGCACTGGATTACATGAGCATAAATGCTCACATCTAGCAGGCGTGCATACAAAGTAGAAATCTAGAATACTCAAGTGGCACCCAAATACACATGGATGTACCCTTAAATATTTGACCAGTATATTGGAAATTCTCTGACATTTAATAGCAGTGCTCTAACAGCTCACAGTTCTATTTTATTCTTACATGCATGTTTCATTGGCTGCAAACAGGCATAGCAAAAGTCATAGGTGTTATGTACTGGTACAGTAGTTAAACAATTATTGTTTATTTACTATCTGATTTTCAGTGGGTATTGTGTTCAGTGAGGTACAATGCATTATATAAGCACTGAACACAAATATGTGCCAACTGTTCTGTATATTGAACTTATAATGTTTTAAACAGGCATGCATAATTTGCTTAATCAAAGGAACATTGCTCTTGGTTACTTTGACAGACCCTCAAGTTAATAACCTCCCTATGATGCATTACCATAGGAAGTGACAACGCTGCATTTCCCAGGATTTATCTGTACAGGTAGCGGCATCACTGGTTTTCCGTCAAAGCTTTAAAAGGAGCCATGCAAGCACTCTTCATTCTCCGTCATTCATCAGGACAGGAAGTAACATCACTGGATTTCTCGGCATCCATCTGTACTGGAAAAGACATGACTGATTTCCTGCCAAAAACATATTTAATGAAGAAGCCATGCAAGCAGATGTCATTCTCAGTCATTCATGTCTACAGAAAGTGATATCACCAGTTTCCTACAAAACCGTCTTTAAAAGAAGCAGCTAGAAAAGCACACTTTATTCCCAACATCCATCTCCCAGGAAATGAAATCATTGCATTTCCCAGCATCCATCTATAAAGGAAGTGGCATAATGTCCTGATGTACCTAGATCAATCAACTCCTCAGGGCCATCTACCACCCAGATGGTCCTGCAAAAACCAGACACTGAAAAGTGCATGGAGTGTTTGGGCCTGTAAGGGCCAGGAAGAGCCTTACTCAATCAGACCACATTCTTCCATCTCAGCTACTGGACTCCTGGGTAGTTCCAATAGGGGACTGAGTTATACAGTGCAGAGGAGAGGTGAGGGGACACTGCAGGACTTGGTGCTCAAAGGAGCTGATGTGTACGGTGAAAGCGATATGCTTCATCTGTCACAGAGGTAGGATACGATCCAATCAGGGATGGTTTCTTGAATTCTGATATTTACTAGCCTACTCTGTGGTGTGGTCCAATGGACTGCATCAAAGAAAGGGTATGGGTCCAGTAGTAATACCATAGCTTCTCCATATCTGCTGACTGCGTATTTATGTCCATCCTGGATGAAAATCAAAGCACATCTGGTTTTTCTGTGTGGCCGAAAGCAGTTTGGTGATGTCAGGATAGGTTACTTTCTTTCAATGTGATCTTGTCCAAGCCCAGTCCATCGAGGAGTTTGCCAGGGCAGTCTATTGTTGACTGTTTGGTGGTTAGTTGCATTTGCTGATTGAGGGTCTGTTTCCTTGTGGTCAGCATGATCTAGGTGGTCTTAAAGTTGCTGGAAAAATGTCTGATGTTCATGCCTACATTAATCAATCAATCAATCAGTCAATCAGGGATTTATAGAGCACAGCTATTCACCCGTGAGGGTCTCAAAGTGCTTGGGGAGCGATGGAGGGGGGTGAGCCAGGTCTTGAGGTCCCTTCTGAACTGAGACAGGGTGGGAGATTGCCTGAGGTGGATGGGGAGGGTGTTCCAGCAGCAACAACGTGGAAGAAGGATCTTCCTCCAGCTGTGGTTTTCTGGATGCGGGGGACCTTGGCGAGGGCCTGGTCATTGGAGCAGAGTTGTCTGGCGGGAGTGCAGAAGGAGAGTCTGTTGTCTGGCATCGTATAGGGCCTAGTAGGTGTGGGTCAGGAGCTTGAAGGTGATTCTCTTGTCGATAGGCAGCCAGTGTAGGTCTCTTAGGAGGGCGGAGGTGTGGCTGTGTCGTGGGGTGTTCTTGATGAGATGGGCGGAGGCGTTCTGGATGTGTTGTAGTCTTTTCCAGGTCTTGGCGGTGGTTCCAGCATAGAGAGCATTGCCCTAGTCGAGGCGGCTGTTGACAAGGGCCTGGTGACTGTCCTTCTGGCTTCAGTGGGGATCTACTTGTAGATTTTTTTAAGCGTGCGCAGGGTGTGGAAGCAACCCGATGAGACTGCGCTCACTTGTCAGTCCATTGAGAGTGATGAGTCTAAGACGACGCTGAGGTTGCAGGCGTGGTCGTGGGGGCGTTTCCGAGGGCCACCAAGACTCATTCCAGGGGGAGGATGTGGAGCCGAGGATGAGGATTTCTGTTTTGTCTGAGTTCAGTTTGAGGCAGCTATCTTTTATCCAGGGGGCGACTGCTTTCATTCCTTCGTGGAAATTGTTTTTGGCGGTGGTAGGGTTGTTGGTGAGGGAGACTATCAGTTGGGTGGCGTCGGCGTAGGAGACAATGTTGAGTGCGTGGAATGTAACTCAGTAAATGTAACTCAGTGTTCTGCCAATTCAAATGACAGTATCTTAATTTGTGTATATGAAAAATGAAAATGTAATGAAATCCAGATTCCACTACAATGATTTTTCTTCCAGACATAGAATGCATATAGTGCCGTTTCACTGTGTGCATAAGAAGCACTAGCTGTCTATAATTCATGAAGAGACATTTTTGTTATTATTTTTTATGTTTTTTATTTCTTCTTTCTTCAGTTGACTATGTGAATGTTATTTGCATATATCAGCCTTACTGAGATATATGCACAGCATGCATGCCTCTAGCAATTGCGTAGTATAGAAACGTCACATGTATGCAAAGTGTACCAGCCTCCCATGTATCTGCAATTTAAGTCAGAGGAAAAAGGGGAAGTCTTCTAGAATTGTGCAACGTGTTTGTCACGCACACGATTAAGACCAAAACCAAGCCGTTTCACTTTTATCTTTAAGTTGCTTCACAATAATGTTTGAATGTAATCTTTGATGAATGTGCTTTAAAAGGTAATAATTGGCACTCATTTCACCAAAATATCTCCAGAGGAGTATAATATGAAGGTCTAAAAACACAAAGGTAAACAATATAATAATGGTATTCAGTGGTAAAACAATCACAACGGTCACACAGTATTCTAAATAATTGTAATGGTACAATTTAAAACTACAACAGAATATGGGGGTGATTCTAACTTCGGCGGGCGGCGGAGGCCGCCCGCCAAAGTTCCCCCACCAAAATACCGCTCCGCGGTCGAAAGACCGCTGAGGGTATTTTGGGATTTGCCCTGGGCTGGCGGGCGGCCGCCAAAAGGCCGCCCGCCAGCCCAGGGCAAATCAACCTTCCCACGAGGACGCCGGCTCAGAATTGAGCCGGCGTAGTGGGAAGGTGCGACGGGTGCAGTGGCACCCGTCGCATATTTCAGTGTCTGCATAGCAGACACTGAAATACTTTGTGGGGCCCTCTTACGGGGGCCCCTGCAGTGCCCATGCCATTGGATGGGCATGCAGGGGCACTGCAGGGGCCCCCAGGGGCCCCGCGGCACCCCCTACCGCCATTCTGTTCCTGGCGGGAGACCCGCCAGGAACAGGATGGCGGTAGGGGGTGTCAGAATCCCCATGGATTCTGCAGGGCAGCGGGAAACCGGCGGGAGACCGCCGGTTTCCCGCATCTGACCGCGGCCGAACCGCCGCGGTCAGAATGCCCTGCGGGGCACCGCCGGTCTGTCGGCGGTGCTCCCGCCGACCCTGGCCCCAGCGGTCTCTGACTGCCGGGGTCAGAATGACCCCCTATGTGTTGTTTCACTGTTTGAAGAGGTTGAGGCAATACTGAGGAGTCCTTCCGTTACTGGCCCTTCTATTCCGGAAACTATTCCTTCCAAAAAGATTCCTGGACTCTTTAAGAAAAAAACACAGATGCATAGAGTAGAGGTTAAGGCGGATTTGCACCCTCCTCCTCATTCCCAGGTTGCAATTCCTTCATTTTTGGAGATCTCACCATCATTGGTGGAAACAAATGGATGCTTGCCTGTGGAAGGTACACCTTCTTTGAGGTGCATGTCTCCGCCTCTTATTTCCATTCCTTGTTCAAATAGGTTTTCGTTTTTGTCCTCTAATTCTGTAAGTCCTGGACACTCACAAACTTTATTCGTAGAAGGAACTGACAAGGATATTCTGGATAAAAAGATGGGCAGCAATGAAGCTTCTCAGTTAGCTACCATTTCTCAGAAATTAGATGATGTTAAGTGTCTGTTGGTATCTCTGATGAACAAAATCTCTGGACTCTATGATCAAAAGCCTGGTTGTAATTGCATTGTGCCATATGAGTCTGTTCCTTCCTCTGATCCATTGATGAAATCCAAAAAATCTAGTCTCTTTACCTTAGGTGACAAAACAACTTCTCTTTCTACATATAATATCGCTAGGGGAAGTAATGGCAGCTCTCCAAGGCATGGCAGCTATGTCTGTCAGACCGTTTCTACCATCAATGAGCGAGTTCCAAAATTAGGTGTAAACAAGTGTGGATACACCTCTGGACGGGGGAATATAGGTATTCCTTGTCCAAAAACCTCTCAGTTAAATTCAGGAGGAACGCCCTCTGCAGCAAGTTTTCGTGTTAGTCCCCTTTCAGTTACACACCCTGATTATTCGACATTTTCACAGACACATGACTTCAAGGGAAGGTCAAGAAGGAGGAGGGAAGATGCCATTATATATTTGACTAGGGTGCCAAAGCTACCTCAGGGCAATAGAGAGACGAGTGACTCTCTAATTAACAAAGTTATTCATTGGATACGTTCCCAGAGGAATTGCCTCTCTGTTATCCGGTCAGATATATGTGAGGTCCGCAGATATAATCAGTTGGGGTCGGAATTTGATTATATTTCGATTCTCTTTAATGATAGTAGTCTAGTCAATGATCTCCTGCCCTTCGACACACGGACAGGTACATTAAGTACAGGTAGGGAATCGAATCTCAGACTTAGTAGTCAGCGGCCTGGGGTCCCGCTATGCAGAGGATGCTCTACATCTGGAACTATTGTTGCCGGGGTTATTTCTCCTTCAGAGAACTCTTTACCATCTAAATCTGAGAATCCTTCCCCCTCACTTTCTGAATTGGACTGACTGATTGCCCCCTGCACAGTACCTCCTAAAATAGTAATTGATGAGCGTCAACCTACAGGGACTCCATCTACTGCCTCCCTATTGAGAACCAAGTTAATATCTACGCCTCCCAAAATCAATGGTATATCTTGGAATGTTGCAGGAATTAAGTCAAAGTTGGGTGATCCAGAATGGGTAAGCTTTGTTAATAAACAAGATATCTGTCTTTTTTCCAAGGAAACTTGGACTGCAGAACAGATATCCATACAAGGCTTTACAACCTATTTTTCTGCTGCCCAATCTGCCTTTAGTGGCTTTGGAAGACAGATAGGAGGGTTAATGATTTTGTTGAACAATAAGCTAGAATGTGACCACTCGATGATAAAGTTTAATTCATATGATTTGCTGGGTGTACAACTCACATTCTGACCTGGATTTAGGATGATAGTTCTGAATACTTATGCAAGATCCGTTCCCCATGGGTCAGAATCAACTGTTCTCACCCAGCTGATAGAATATATAGAGCTTTTGGACTCTTCAGACCTTCTGATTATAGCAGGTGACTTCAATTGTTCTTTTGTGCTGGACAATACCATCAGTAACCTGACTACTGAGGAGGACGAATATTGGGGTATTCCCCAATCTAAGGAAATGGTGCCTTTGCCTGCTTCCCGTGTTGCATCTCAGTTATCTTCCCTTTGTCTGAAACATGGCCTGAGAGAATGTAACGGCCGCACTAAATCTGATCCAGAGCGAGCTATTACTTTCAAGCGAGGGCTCTCCTTTAGTACTATTGATCATATTCTGGTGGATATTAGGCTATGGTCAAGTTCACTGGACATGGAAATATTACCTCGCTTTGATAGTGATCATAATCCTCTGTGCCTTGTACTGACCAACTATGCATTTGCAAGAGTCCAGCATACAACGATCACTAATGTCCCACTCCCCTGCCTGAATCATAGACGTTCTCGGGTCTGCTGGCCGAAGGTTGAATCCAACCCGTACTTGATTAGGGAAATTTATTCATAATTTTTAAAACTTTTCGCAGATTACGAGGACCAAGAGGCCCCTGATATTCCCATTATGGCTATCCACAACAAAATGGTGGATTCCCTACAGGGTATTTTCTATAGGGAAATTCCTTCTAAACCGAGATGTGTTGACATCCCTCGTAGGGATTGGTATAATCAGGACTGTGTGCGAGCAAGATCTAATTTAAAAGAGGCTGTAAAAAACTCTACCCAAGAGGCTATTAAAGATGCCCGGCGTAGGTATGTTAAGGCCCTGAAACAAGCAAAAAAAGATTGGGATAATGAGATTTGGCAGAAGCTGCTTGAAGCAGTCAAACATCAAGATGACAGTTCCTTCTGGTGGCTGTTGGCCTCCAGTTCGAAAGGGGGTAATGATGTTATTGGTATGTATATTCAGCCCGAAAGATGGGTGTCTCATTTTTCTGGAATTTATGCCCTGCCTGTACCGCAAGCTCTGGAGGTCCCTGGATATGATGAGTGTTGGGCTGTTACCAAGACTGCAACTGAGAGTATAGTTTTTACATTAGCCAAAACAACAGCTGCAATTAATTCTCTGAGGCCAGCTAAAGCTCCTGGTCCAGATAAGATTCCAGGGGACCTGTTTAAATCAGAACCAAAGATATGGGCATGGTACATAAATTTATTGTCTAATGCCATAGCAGCTGGTAGCCCTATTCCAGATTCTTGGCGTGGTGCAGAAATAATCCCGATTCATAAAAAGGGTGATGTAGGTTCACCTGCAAATTATCGACCAATCAGACTTATTGATATCCTTCAAAAGACTTTTGCTAAGCAAGTCTTAAATAGGCTTACCGATTGGATCCAAGATAATCAAATCTTATCCCCTTTGCAGGCCGGTTTTCGGCCCAAAACTAACACCATGGACCAAGTCTTTAGGCTGTCATTACTATTTTGGAAGTACGTCACCCTATCTAAGCAAAAACTCTATGTTGCTTTTGTAGATCTAAGATCTGGGTTCGATTTTGTTCCAAGAGAGAAACTGTGGGGAGTATTAAACAAAATCGGTATCCCAGGAAACTTAGTGCATTTAATTCAAAGGCTACATGAAAAAACATTTGCACAAGTTAGATGGGGTAATCGGGGGGAACTCACCGACAAAATAGATATTAGGAGAGGAGTGCGCCAGGGCTGTGTTCTTGCCCCAACTCTATTTACATTGTTTATCAACGAGGTGGTGCAAGTTGTTACCAACTGCCAAAACGACGCTCCATCCCTGAATAACCACAAAATTCCAATTTTGCTATTTGCTGACGATTCCCTCCTGATCTCTAGAACTCCTATGGGTCTTCAGGTACTTGTGGATAAGTTTAGTTCGTTTTGTGGTGATTATGGACTTGAGCTTAATCATAGCAAAACTAAACTTATGACCCTGGGTTGTGGCCCCACTAAGAGATATTCCAATTTTTACAATGGCACCCCCCTAGGCATGGTAAACTCCATAGATTATCTGGGGGTGAGAATTAGCAATAATCTGCATTGGGGGGCCCAAATCAATAAAAGTTTAGCTCTTTTGGCCCAGAGATCTGGGGCTATTCTACGTTTCCACAAGTCTACCTCTGAGAGAGTGATTACCCCAACCATTAAAATCTACCGAGCTAAGGCACAGAGTGCTGCGGTCTATGGGGCAGAAATCTGGGGGTCCTCGAACACTGACAAGCTTGCAGTGGGGGAAAACAACTTTGTAAGGTCAACTTTGGCTTGTCCTCGTAATACTCCACTGCTGCCAATGTTCTGGGACCTTGGTCTTTCATGCATCTCAGATGTAATTGCCCTACGACCATTGCTTTTCTGGGTCCGCGTATGGACCACCCCTTAGCTATCCGCATATAAGGAGACTATTCAAGACATCCTAGATAGACCTAATGTACTTACCATTCCTTGGTTTAATCACATCTCAAAATGGTTTTATAGATTGGGTCTTAGCGAGTTTTGGAGCCATCCAGAGAGTATAAGGAAGGATCAGAAGAACCATTTGAAAACTGTTTACTGGATGTATGTCAGGGAAAACTACCTGCTGTGTTCAACACACGGCAGATTAACTTTACAATTTTTTTATTTCAAATGGTATCCGTATCTTGAACCATTTATGGATACAATTCATGATCCACTAAGTAAGAGTTTGTATATTCAGTTCAGATATGGTTGCCTGCCTCTTAAATCTTATGGTAGTACACGGAGCTTCACTCCAAGTTCTGATCTTTGTCCAAGTTGCATTGACCCTTCAGAATCTATTGTACATTTTATGTTTATATGCCCCGCATATATGATTGCGCGACGGAAGTGGTTACGGCCCATGTGCAGAAATATAGGGATGAGACATTGCATGGCTGCCTTAAGGATCATGATGAGGGATACTTCTTTCCCTCTATCTTGTGCAGTTAGCAAGTATATTGTAGCTGCTTGGCATATACGTATCCGTTCCCTGGGAAAAAAATGATGATGAGGAATACATTTAAAAAAAATGTTTTAGCTGTTAAGTTTTAACTATGCACCTAAGACTGAAATAAAACCCCATGTCTAATTTAAATGATAGGTACTAGGGGGTCAGGTACATTTTGAAGGAAAGTAATTTTATGTGTTTTAAGGTTGAACATGTGTTATTCTATTTTATTCTCACCCTTTTTATCAAAAAATTTGTATTTGAATGTTGTTTTTTGCTTTTATGGTTGAAAGTAACCGAATAAAGCCATGTGAACATGTTGTTTATTAAAATTTAACCAAACTTCGCAACATATCTTCTTAAATTTCCCTAGCATTAAAAAATCTCCCTGTATGTAGAGCCCCATAACCCTGATCACACTGCTTGCGTACCTTCAGTTTTATTCTACAATTTTGTTATCACCACTGGGGTCCATGTTCGCCAAAACTTAGGTTTCAGACTATGGCCCTGGTGCACAGCATGTATTTGATAATAATAACATACATAACTTTCAATAAATGTTAATACAAATAAAAAATGTAAAAAATTGATATTGGTGTAATTTTATTTTTTTATGTTTCTTTAATGATATTATTTTATATTATAGAAATGTATTGAAAATACTTAGCAGTAGCATTCTATATTATCAATTCGAGATTTAAAAGAAACATACACAATTATTTATAAATTGTTACTTTAATAAACTTCAATACATTTTTCTAAACTTTAGTGCAGGGAGATTTCCACCCCAGTGACAGACCTCCCTACCAACATGTAAAAACTTAAAAGTAGTAATGTTACACCCGTAAATCCTGTTCCAGCTAGCTCCAACAGGAGGTGGAGACAAGTACGTCTGCACGATGAGTAAATGTACACTCAGAAATGCAATATAAATATAAATGTGAGTAGGGCCACTAGTTGGTAGCAGAACTACTTTTCTATCTTATTTTAATAGCCTAAAAATGTATGGACACTCAGTAAGTCCAGATGTTTTTTCTGGTGAGCTAGAATATCTCAGGTCGTTAATGTACTTACTGCAGAGTTCTGCGATCTGCTAATCACAGGTATGATCCTTATGAATGGTTCGGTGGTTAATGTCCCTGCAGCAGAGTCCTGCAAGTAACTTACAGGTCACGAACTCATGCAATACTCGATTTCTCAATAGGTACTGCAGAGATATTTGTGTTATCGGCAGGCAAAAAGATGGAATTTAGGGACAAATGGTTTGAATTGGCTGAACATATATACATGTAACCTCCGCGGCATATGTTTGCTTCCATTTAGGTTTTCATTAAGTCTTTGATTGAATTCAGTTTGTATTTTGTCTGTCAATGGTCGTAATTGGCATGATTAGACACGTCACCCTAAATAGGCGTACTACATTATAGATAGCTTGCTCTACCAATATGTTAATTTCCTCTGCTATCTTAAACAGCATCATGTCTTGTAAGCCTAAAGTACCCTATAGATGTCACCACGCAAATTCTGCTCACATTTATGTGTAAATGTTTTATCTGTTTTCAGTTTTGTAATGTAAAACACTTGTAGCATTTTAATTCACAGGCCCTGGCACCTATAGTGTGCTTTACTAGGGACTTATATGTAAATTAAATATGCCAACTAGGCATATGCAAATCGAAACCATGTTTAGGGGAGTGAGCACAAGCACTTTAGCCCTGATTATCAATGGTAAAGTGTGCAGATGCCTAAAGCCAACAAAAACGAATTTTGCAAAATTAGAGGCAAGCAGGCAAAATGTTTGGGTGGAAGGCCACTCTAAGGCTGACATGTCTAACAGCTACACATCTCAAATCTGTTATACGAGGACGATATACTCAGTTCAGTCAAACAAAATCTAGGCTTCAGCGTTTAATGTATTATTGTCATCACTATTCAACCACAAATTGAATGTGGATTATTCTGAAAAAATCTAAGTCTATGGTCATTAACAAGAAAATTAGTGGAAATCACAAATATTCTTTACAGGACCAGCCTCTGGGAAATGTAAATGAATATATAAATATCTCAGGGTACTATTTGATACTAAAAGCTCCTTTCAACCTCACAAACAAGAGCTATTTTAAAAAGGCAATGCATTAATATTGGCCTTTCATGCCTTATACAGAACATTGGGAGAACTAAACCTAGCACCCATATTAAGGATAACTTCAGCCAAACTTCTTTCAACCTTGACATAAAGTAGTGAAACCCTTTGTGGCTGGGATGCAGCCCTACTGTGCTCAATAACTCCAAAAACGTATAGATATCTTTTTAATCTACCTAGAAACGCATCTCCAGAATGTGGGTATCAAATGGGTGCGATTCTTAACTGCTGTATATAAAATGGTTTATTTGAGTCGAGTTAAAATTAAAGGGACTGTACCAAAACCATTTAACCCTTCAGAAAAAGATGTTGATTCATGAGCACCTAGCTGCGCTCTCTTTTTTCTAAGCAATAGGTAATTTTTTCAACTAATTTTGAGGAAATTATATACGGTGTTAAATGTTAATCTTTCATACAGCTTTGGTATTATATGCAATGATTTTAATTAATTATGCTTAATATCTTGATTTGAGTTGTCGGGATAGAGCCCAATTCCCTACTCTGCTTGAAATATATTCCAATATAGTAAAAGATGCTGGGGCCTCTTTTTAGTGATGCTGGTGTGAACGAGTCAAGCCAAGTCTTCCAGGAGAAATGTGGGCCCTGCATTCAAACATTTATTGTACCTACACATGTGACGATATAACAAAAAGATTAAATGAAGTATCATAAAAAAGTAAAACTGCTTTGCGAGGAAGTCATCCTTTTAGCTTGTTCACCGCAATGTTTCTGACTGATACTGGTGTTAACTTGCCCTGACTATGCCCAGGGTTCTACTAAACAGGCCAGTGCTCTTAATAAAAGGTATAGGGTACAATTACAATTGGCAATTGCAGACCCGTGTCAGTCCCTACTAGATAATAGTGCGAGGGGGATTTAAACTACCTATAAGTCCCTAATATTCAGTAGGGCAAGAAAGTTTAGAGGCCAAGTAGATTTCCTGTACTGGAGTGTGCACTGCTGTGTTGCCTGCTGTCATTTTTAAAGGCAGCCCTGCCTTGCAGCTCCAGTTCACTATATTGGGTTTTTGTCGTTTTGGTGTCATTTTAAAAGTAAAAGTATTTACTATTTTTATAAATTGGTGTGGGATTTTTATTCAGTGTTGTATCTTACTTATTTGCTGTATTGGTGTATTTAGATGCTTTACATACAGGTATGTTAAGCATTTAAATACATCAATACCGTCGTTTAGCCAGGGGCTAATGTTTTGAGACTTTGTCTGGATTTAACATTGTCTTCGTGGCATTATTGCTGGTGGTAGGTGTGTACTTAGCTCTACTAATAAGCAGCGTCCAGCATGCTTTACCTGTTTTGTTGTTAAAAAATTAAGATATATGTTTTATTATCATTCCGTAGGCTCCATTGAGACAATGAACATGGCTGCTTCCGAAAACACATCTCTGTTAAATTCCTCTAACAGCAATTGCTCCAGCATTGATGATTTCCGGAATCAAGTGTACTCAACAGCTTATTCAATGTTTTCCATTTTTGGCCTATTTGGAAATGGCTTTGCCTTGTTAATCCTCGTCAAAACGTACAGTCAGAAAACAGCTTTCCACATATATATGCTTAACCTGACCATTTCAGATATGCTTTTTCTTTGCACACTCCCGCTGCGAGTGGTCTACTATGTCCACAATGGCAATTGGTTCTTCGGTGACCTCCTTTGCAGGATTACTTCCTATGCATTCTATGTGAACCTGTACTGCAGCATATTCATGATGACAGCCATGAGCTTTAGTCGTTTTATAGCCATTGTGTTTCCTGTCCTGAACCTCAAGCTGGTGAACATTAGAAAGGCCAAGATTGTGTGCGCCAGTATATGGTTTTTTGTCACTTTAACGAGTGCCCCATTTTTGATGACTGGCTCTTATAAAGTCACTAGTATAGGTGGAAACAAAACAAAGTGCTTTGAACCCCCAGAATCCAAAAATGCATCAACCCTTTTGATTCTGAATTATGTTTCCCTTGTTTGTTTTTTCATTATTCCCTTTTGTATCATCTTGGTTTGCTACACTCTAATCATTAGGGCTTTGTTGAAGAATCCAATGACCAAACAGCAGACATCTCGTAAGAAAGCAATCCGAATGATTATCATCGTAATGGCTGCCTTCCTTATAAGCTTCATGCCCTATCACATTCAACGCACAGTTCATCTTCACTTCCTGCGAGGAGGCCGAGGCTGTGAAGAGACAATATTCATGCAGAAATTGGTGGTTATTACCTTGGCTCTGGCTGCCTCAAACTGCTGCTTTGACCCACTTCTGTATTTCTTTTCAGGGGAGAACTTTCGGAAGAGGCTGTCTACCTTTCGAAAGCAATCTGTTACTAGTATATTTCCCACGAGAAATAAGCCTTCTGTCACGATTGACCCACTTAATGCGAATCCTGAAGATCAAACTAAACAAGATAGCAACAGTGAAAGTTAGTCGCGTTTTGAGCACAATCCAATGTGTGAAGGACATTATGTGTAAGACTCTGTGAGCTGAGTCATGTTTTGGGTATAAAGCACTATGTACAGCTCAGTAGCAGACAACCTTCGAAAACAATCATTTGCAAGGTACGACAGCATATGTATAGTATACTGTGTGTCCCCATTCCCTGCCTTTCTGAGCAGGCACCTGGAATGCTGAGAGTAAATGATGTAATAGAATGTTAGTGTACAGTGTACAGTGGAAGCTAGAAGATAGGGAAGTTGGAGGGAAGATCGAACCCTGACAGGACCTAACATCTCTTGCTGTGTCCTAAGGCCCTGCCCACAAATCACAACATTGTTGGGGACATGCATGCATTTTCACACAGCCCCTTAACAACTTATTGCCAAAATGCTGAAGTCAGAGGAAAAGGTTTTTCTACAAGAGTCTGGAGTCACACAGGTAGGGCGTAAATTCCTTATGTAAGGCTCTTAGGTTACAGCAACTGTTGAAATTCCTGTCAGTGCTATATCCTCCCCCCAACTGTGTCCATCTTCTAGCTTCCACTCCGCACCAGACTCCAACATTCCATTACATCACCTCCTCAGGATTCCAGTCTCCAGCTCAGACATAAAGGGAATAAGGACACACAGGATCGAACAATACGTTTCTCTTTTTCATGTGCCTTTTGGATGCTGCAGCTTCCATGAAAAGCATATGCTCTTAACCAAAAGAAATGTCTTCCTATGTGAGTCACCTTAATGAAAATTAACTCAGTGGTAAACTCCAGGAGAAAAGTATCAAATGGTGTCATGTTTGGTTTGCCTTTGTTAACAACACTGTACATATTTACCATTTGGTCTGATGTTGTGTTTGTGTTCATGAGCTTTGCTTTGAGGTTAATTTTACCTGAGGAAATTTATCTCCAACAGTGTTTGGATTTATGTTTACGTATCTGTAAGGATCTAAATACAGCTTTTTGGGTAAATGTAAATCTTGTTCTTGTTCAAGATACATGCCTCAATGTCGTTATCTATTCATTTTGTTGTCTGAACTCAGAACATGTTTTTTAAAAACTGTGTTTTAGTGGAAACATATACCAATAAGATTTAATAGCAGCCTGTCTTTAACCACCCTTTGTAAATATAATATCTTCCCCTGTGCCTGCACTTCTCTTTTAATTTCGACTTTGTGACTGCCCGTGGGCTCTTAAGATAACATCAAGCATATTGTTTCCTGGAAGGCTCATTGACTGGACCTGTGATTTAATTACCATTACCACACTCACTAAACTGTCAACAAGCAATACAGCCTCCTTATCACATAAATTATGCTCTTTTACTCGCACTGCTATTTTTTCACAACTGTAAATAGTAAAAGCGATCTGTCTGTGCTCTTTAACTAGCCTGTTTGCACCAGCCAACTATTTAATAATTTATTCCATTTCGAGTACTAACATTTGTGATGTAGTTTTACAGTGTATAGCCATTTGTGGTGTACTGCCTTCATTTTTGGTTTCAATTTTTTCATATATTTAATAACTTGAATTTGATGTCAGAGTATATTAGAATAATGTTCTACATTGTACAGGAAGACCTTCACTTTTCCCTTGCCTAAGTCACGTATAAAGGCTGTAGCCCTATGACTATCACCTATCAAGTTATTAGCTTCTGTCAATTACAGTCTTCTGGCATTCTTGTTAACAACATTTGAGGTTCTCGGGTCAAATGTTTAGCACACAAGATACCCCCTCTTGAACTCTCCTTGCTGCACTTAGTTAAAACAGAATTACCTCAACTTCTGGTATATTCTCAATACACTTCTCTTATAAATGCCTTTTTCTTGAACCAAGCAAATTTCTTCATGCTTAGCTTTGCCTTTCCACTGTGTGCCTCCATCCCCATTTCACAGCTTCACCTCCGACTCTTCCCATCCTTCCTACCAGTGTGAACATTGAAGCCACTAAGTGTGCACGTGCTAGCATCCTCTTTTAATGCATCACAGTACAGCGTGGGTCGCCACTTGGCCCTCAGTCACTATCTCTGTATCTACACAAGCATTACATTGATATACTTGAGGGGCATCAATACCAACAAGTTTATAGACACAGGCTTTTAAATATGCCATGCAAGAAGATGAGGCAAGAGCCAGCCATAGGATTATTTAATGTTCTGGACAATGCAAGCATACATTGGGAGGCAAACCCCGCCCCACACATTGGAATGCATTAGAATTTGTCAGGAACAGAAAATAATAGAACAGTTGAGAACAATAGAAATTATTAAATGTTGGAAAAGTACATTACAACATAGGTAGGATCCTAGAACTTTTCAATCTCTAGGTATGAAAACCCTAATGCAGAAATGCTATGAGAAGGGGAACAAAATAATTCAAATTTAAATATGTTAAAAATACTGGTTTGTAAGTGAATATAGACAGAGAAAGAAATCTACAGGAAATAATGAAAGTATGTGATCAGGAGACAATACTATAATTATGTAGACAAATGGAACTATGGTTTAATAATTCTGAAGGTGAAATTAAGGAAAAAAGCTGAGAAGTACTCCTGTAACAAAAATCATTATGAAGCAGGTAGAGTGTACACCTTTGGGAGATGCTTAGACTATATGAATGAGAAAGAACTGAGGGAACACAATAGATGGAAACAGGAGTAATTAACTACATTGGATTTGGGATCCGATGTGACCCTAGAAAGAGACACTGAAAACTTAGAAGGCTCAAAGAGTATAAATGGGGATAAGAAGGTTTCTTTTTTAGAGGGGCCTTTGGATGATTCATTTAAAAAAACAGAAAGATGCACAAAAAATGCGTCAGAGGCCCAAAACAGTTAAGTAAAAGGAAATGCAGAAGAGGAGGATGCAAATGCACAAAGAAAAGAACATTTGAGGAAAACAACGAGGACAGGCAGAGCAAAATAAAGATGCCAAAGGCATGGGAACTGAAACACTCCACATCTGAAAACATGGAGGTAAACACTCATAATAAATCTATGTGAGAGGACTCTAAGGACTGCTGAGAATCGAGGCCTGACTATTTGTTCTGAGACTTATATCAACTATATCTAAACATGGATTGATGTTTACATTTTTGTGACTGATAATTTACATATTGAATATATTGAATTGATGCAGACCATGTCAGATATAGCTACAGAAATTTCAGGTAATGATCAAGTGTCTGCTGAATTTGTTACCATAGAAGACGAGACCTAAGTGATTGTGCAAATACAAGTTTCAAGTCTGGATGTAAATTTGTTTCCAAACTTTACCAGGTGCTATTGACACCTTTCATGACTTATTGATTAGTAATCTTAAGAATTTGTTACAATCTTACAAACAAAGACAATATGAGAAACAAGAAGCTTTTTAATGTAGCTAATAAGATTGAAATGAGAATTGCTAATTGTGATAAAACTCTCTGACCAAGAGTCAAATGGAGTGTGGAAACATGCTATGAAAAAATCTGTGAGATATGTACTGCCATAAAATGTAATGTCTACTCCTGTGTACAAGATTGGTATGAACAAGGATTCGTCACACATGATGTATATATGTTCATGATGAATGGCGTCTAGTCATCCTGGTTTTGTATTTACTATTGGCGGGCCATAAAGTCAGGCTTGAGCCATGAGGGAGACCCACTATATTAGAAAGAGTGGGCATCTTAGAAAATGTACCCAAATACATTGAAGTCTTTCTGAGATAGTTTGTACAAACATAACCTGCATAGTTAAAATACACCACTGATTTTCTAAAAACAAAAAGGGGGAAAGGTTTAAACTCAAGAATATAGACAGTACGAAGTGAGCAATTCTTTAAGAGAACATTTACAGTATGTACACTGGCAAACGTCACTTTTACCAGTTGCATTAGATGTAACCTCACTACCCAGATTGTATTAGAGCTGCAGTACACTTCTTGACGCCAAGTCCCGTCAGACAGTACAGACAAAATTCAATGTTACCTAAAATGATTCAATTATATAAACTTCTTTCAGGAAACAGTGATGCGCTCCTGCTTCATTCCGGGTATGGAAATATGAGGTGGTAGGAGGAGCAACTGTCCCATGCTAAGTACACTGAATTTATCTAAAACAGAGTCATATTTTGGGTAAGATACATTGACAGCATTTTTGTAATTTGAAGTGGGTTGAGAATGGAAGTAGAATCCTTCATTAATAAGATAACTGATGATGTTTTAAATTTAAATTTAGAATTTACAGCTGTAATAAGTGAGAAAGAATTTGTATTCTTGGATGTAAGGGTAACAATTGTGAACAATAGAATACAAACATCAATCTTTAGGGAGATGACATCAGGGAACAGCATCCTGCACAAATGCAGCTTCCATCTAGAAACCCTCAAATAGAATATTCATATTGTGAGTTTTTGAGAGCTTAACAAATTTGTAGCAGCACTGACTCTTACAAAAAGGAGCAGACCACATTACACAAGAGATTAAGGAATAGAGGCCACAGAGAAAACACACTATCAGAAGCTATAAAGAAAGTGGCAAGACTGACAAGAGAAAATGTCTTATTTACCCAAGCTACTAAAAAATATAAGAACATGGGCCCATGATTGATGACGTTATACAGTTCATACACAAGCAGTAAAATTGCGAGATGAAGGTGGAACCTGATTAAAGACAATCACAATTTTTGAGGCAAAATAGCCAAACAACCTTAAAATACGTACACCATCTAGTTACAGGTCAGTTTGAGCCATATTCCTAAAACAAATACTTGACACCAAACAATGGATTTAAGGGATGGTAAAAAATATCCAGCATGTAAATACTGTGAATATTGTAAATCATTGGTTCTTCCAGGTCAAACGTATCCCAGAAACAACAGGCAATATCTGATGTGTAAAACTGAATTTGCAGTCTTGAAACACATATGAAGAATCAAGAACTGTGATTAAAATTATCCAGCAGCATGAATTTTCATTTACAACATCAAGGAAACATGGAATTGATGAAATATGCAGTGATAGTTTGTTTCATGGTACCATTAAAATTTGACATGGAGAACGGAATTGTTCAATACAGATGGATATGACATCACACTAATATTTTATGAACATTAAGAAGCAGCCCATGAGGGCAGGATGATCAGCTGCTTGTAATCTGATATGGACAAGAAGAATATGTGTGAAGTAAGATAGAATAGGATTTTTGACGAGACAGAACGACTACCCATATGGGCAGCTGTTCCCAAAGTACAATGAAGATACAATTTTAAGATCAAATGTTGTGATGAGTCATAGCTTATAAAATGAGAAATAAAGTGATAAGATTAATGTGGTATTTGATTAAGTACTGGTGATAGGGATAGGCACACTGTTTTGCCACTGGTAACAAAAACTACTTTTGTCGGTAGTAACCCGCATTAATTAATGTAATCAGCTGTTGCTTTCAAAAGTTTAAAGAAAACATTTATTTTTCAATGGACACCACAATATTTTATATTATTCTTTAAGTAAACTAGAGGAAAGACAATTGTGCAACATGAGGAAGTATTTTATCTATATCTATTGAATTTCTATTGCACAACATATTAACCAACACATTAAGTGTAAATGATTGGAAAATGAATGTGTAATAATAATTGATGTTCAAAGGTTGAATTTAATTTAAATGTGTGTGTACGATTCTCATATTTAAGAGTGGGATGTACTATAGCACTATGTACTGAGGGGTAACGTGATTATGTATTTTTTATAAGTATAGGAAAAATGGCTTTCTGTCGTAAACTCAGCTTTGTGAGGTCAAAATGCATAGATCAGCATTAACCAAATAAAGAACCCATGTGGAAC
Organism: Pleurodeles waltl; assembly: GCF_031143425.1. Taxonomy (NCBI): domain Eukaryota; kingdom Metazoa; phylum Chordata; class Amphibia; order Caudata; family Salamandridae; genus Pleurodeles; species Pleurodeles waltl. The sequence continues at coordinate 335,283,594 of NC_090438.1, read as the reverse complement.
TGATTCCTGTGAGTGCACCATATTTCAAACTGTGAAATGGTTGGTGTAGCTTTATGATGCCTGCATAGCCGCCACTGCTTCTTAGCCTGCATGGTGTTCCACGATGGTCAAGCAGTATCTGAATATTAAATAACACCTCGCTTCCTCATGCAAAACAAAATGTCAGCACTCCAGCTGGACATTTTTACTTATAATTCTTTATTTCATAATACGAATGGATAACATGTTTCAGCACTAATGCCTTTCTCAAACCATTGTTTTCGATGGGAATGAGTTGTACTAGTAGCTGGCCATGCGTGGTGCTTGACTGACTCTAAGACTAGAGTACATTTATACCTGTTTTGACACTATTCGTTGGTAGTAAGTTCAGAAGTGTATTTTTTTAATTGCATTGGACTTACTCTTTTGAGGATGTATCATTTGTGTTATCATGTACCTACCTAAACTCTCCTTAAATATCCCTAACACCCTCAAATCTAGAAATAATTATTGCCCATCCCTCCTCTCCCCCTTGTTTGCCCCATGTTTACTACTACTAAAATATATCCTTATGTAAACAAAGATCTCTGCCACCAATATGGAAATATACACACAGAAAAGATAGGAGAGGCAGAATTGGAGAATTCAATCCGTAGATTCGTGAATTACATTTGAGAGTACATGAGGTTATAGTACACACAAACTACTTTACATACTCCAAAATTACCTGTATGAACCAAACCCTTAGATTCTTAGGAGGCAATGTGTTCATTTTTATTGTATTAGTTGTAGGTAAATATCAATTATTTTAAATAAATCTACAGTTTGATTTTATAGTACAATATGTTTTTGAAAAGAACAAACATTAATAATATTTCCAATATTTTGCTATACCAAGATCTCTACCGTAGTGGCAAGGAACTCCACAAAAAGCCATAAAGTTGCTATTAGTAACTTTGATCATAAAATGGGCTATAAAAGGCTCCACCTCCTCAGTTAAGAGTGTGGAGACTCCTAAATCTAAACGTAGATGCATGTCTCCACTTGAGAATGTAAATAGAAAAAAGTGGGGTGTTACACCCAATTGCAAGAGTAGTTCTGCATGTAGTTAGATCAACTCATTTAAATATACTTTATTAAAATCAAACCCTATGTCTTACGTCAAGTGCTTCTTGGAAAAATCTTCATTTTACTAAAAGTGATACTGAAAAGCATGATTTACAACACAACTCTCAGCAAACTGTTCTCCTATGATATAACATTTTGTAAAGAATCTTTAATGATTCTTTGCTTAGGGAATATTGTCAAAGTTCTGCTGTAAATACTGCCTCTGGTGGAAAACTTCAACTCAGAAAAGAAATATACTTGCTGTGTTGTTAATCCACTATAAATCATATTAGTGGCCCCAAAACAGTAAATTAAAATGTAAATAATGACATGTCATCTTCCTTCATAACTATGGGGGTCATTACGACCTTGGCGGTCTTGCAAAAAGACCGCCGAGGCCGCGGGAGACAGAATACCGCCATTGCTGGCGGTATTCCTGGTTCCCTATTATGACATTTCCGCTGGGCCAGAGGATGGTAACAGTGTTACCGTCCGCTGGCCCAGCGGAAATGTCACATCAACATTGCTGCCGGCTCGTAATAGAGCCGGTGGCAATGCTGATGTGCAGAGGGTGCAGTAGCACCCGTTGCGCATTTTACTGCCCGAAATACTGGCAGTGAAACGCGGGATGGGGCTATGCCTGGGGGCCCCTGCACTGCCCATGCCAAGTGCATGGGCAGTGCAGGGGCCCCCAGGGGCACCCCAAGTCCCCTTACCGCCAGCCTTTCAATGGCGGTGTTTACCGCCACGGGGATTACCACCTGGCGGTATATTGGAGGGGCCGGCGGTATGGGCGTGGCAATTCTGCCACGGTCATAATTGCTGGCGGAACACCGCCAGCCTGTTGGCGGTGTTACCGCCAACTTACTGCCGGCCGCCACGGTCGTAATGACCCCCTATGTGTTTTATTAGTTTCTTTCTAACGTGATTTGTTATTTATTGTAAATTACTTTACATTATTATTTACAATAAAATAATTTCACACCTAAACCAGTAATAACAATGTCAAAAGCATAAAAACATGCTAAACTTTAACAATGTACAGCATATATTTACGATTCAGACATCTGTGCCAAAGTGAAGGAAACATCCACAAATACTCAGAAAGTAACTAATATTAACTTTACATTCATATAGTACATTGTAAGAGGCTTCACCCCCTCATTTCAAGTCGTGGAGATATTTGAATCAACATCTATTTGTAATTCTCCATTTGAAAATGGTAACTAGTAAAAAATTGAGATTTGCTCCTAGGTGTAATAACACATTTGCATGTGAGCAGATGTACTCAAGTAAATTTATGCTTGTGATTCAGCCCCATACTTTTATTAATAAAACTGCCAATAAATGCAGCATTCCCTCTTTATTAAAGCATCCAAAACATTGAAAAACACATAATAATCAACTCCACACTGTTAGGACACACTAAGGGCCTGATTATGAGTTTGGCTGTCCGTGCTCAGCTCAGTGATCAGACCACTGTATTACGATGTTGGCATGCCCATAGAGCAAAGACAATCATGGTCCTGTGGCACCGCCAGGCAATGCCAACCACAGCAATGATGAGGCAGGCCAAACATGCCAACGAAGCCAGTGTTTCCGCCTGACACATTATGATGTTGCACACCACCAACATGATTGTGGCGGTCTGACCACGGTCCCAGTAGGCATAAACTGAGAGTATAAAGGAAGCAACTCTCCTGCAGGCAGTGTTACACATCCTGTAGCGCCATCCCACACGTCCTGTCACTGCTGCTGCTCATCGAAGGAGCCCCACAATCCACATCACTGTAGACACAATCGATGGTAAGAAAACACACCTAGCTATGCCATCAAGCTCAACAACACATTATCACGCTGCCATCCACATGATATGGGGGTCAGGCTACGGGCACCAAGTACACATGTCATTGTGTCCCGGGTCGGAGTCATTCACGAAGAATGACACATGTACAGCCATTAAACGCCCCTTTTGGGCAGGTCACTGATACACTCCACAAAAACAAATGTCTGCTCATTTTAGGCGCAGGGACAATGAAGTTTACAGAACATTATGTCACACAACAGCATCACCACAGAAACACATGATTCAGATGACACCCTCACATTGCACACATGCCATGGAATGTTGTCAGATTGAAGACACATAAGTATTGATTTATTATGGAACACAAATACCCCTCCCATGAAACAACCCTGCAATGGACATACATCACCCACAGTGCAACACAATGGAAGGTCAATTTGATGCATAATATTTTGAGAGACAAATATCCAAAGCTCACAATGCAAACAATACCTGCACAATAGGGATGGGGGCATTAGGAGCACTCATGGAAGGATGCTGCCCTGGGACACATTACACTTTCCACTTGCCTCTAAAGCAACATTTTCACAGGAACTGGCCCTTCATGTATCTCAGGGACAAACAATAGTAGAGCCAAATGATATGCCATCTGCATAACGTGTAAGCACAAGTCAAGAAAGCACATACAACAGCAACACCATGGCCATACATCTAGCTGAAGTAGCTGCAAGGTACACACATGAAAATTAACTCATGCTTAGTCAAATGGAATGGAAGCTAGCACAATTGAACACCCTCCATGTGTGGACAAACAAAACTCTTGCTTCCACACATGAGACAAATGTACAATCTATATCAGGGGGCACATCTAACACCATACATTCTGACATTGGCCAACACAAGATGAAATACTTACCGTTGCAAACAGAACACAATGCAATGACACCCCAATTGGAATAACAAACATGTATCCATACAGTGTACATCTACCTTTGTCTTGGGTGACACCAGCACTGCTCACAAAGTCAGATATTGCAAACAACAGCAAATGGATCAGCAGTCAGGGTGAAACACACACAACTGTAGGCATACAACACAAGTTACTCAGGAACAACATAATGGTAGAAAAGTAATTGCAGGACAAATGTGTACCCAACAAAATAGCAACCTAGATATTTGAAGTAAAATTCTTGAAGAGCAAAAGCCATTGGCCAGTCCACATCAGTTCATGCACATTACTGTCCCACACTTGACTCCAATCAGTGCCAGGGAACCTCCACAGGAAGGGGAATCAAGTGGGCAGTCAGGAACCACAGAGATCATCCTTGGGTGGGGTGGGGTGGGATAGGGTCAGATTCAGGATGGATGGATTTGGGAGGTGAGACTATTTCTTTGAAGGGTTGGGCTTCTTCTTTGAGGGGAGGGGTATGGATGCTTGCAGAGAGTTTTATGTGTGACAGGGGAGAACATGGATGTGTAAGGGATGGGTTGTCATATGGATTGGGGCCTCCTGGGTTTGGGAGGGGTTTTGAAAATAACAGGGGAAAGGGAAAGCTCAATAAGGAAACCGGTAGCGGCATTAGAAGGGATTGGGGATTTGAAGGTTGAGGGAGTGGTGGGCTTGTCCATGGATGTAGATGTCTTGGGTGTGTGTGTGAGGTATTCTTGTGTTTGGGTGGTGTCAGTTGTGTGTGTGAGTGTGGGTGTCATGTGTCTTGGGGGCTTGGAGGTGAAAGTGCTGGGTGATGTGGGAGTGTGAATGTATGTGTCTGTTGGGTGGTGCCTGGGGAATGGTTGATGTGGTTGATGTGTCTGGGTATATGGTGTCTGAGGTGTGCAGGTCTGTGGGTTGCAAGCTTTTGTCTGGGAGAATGATAGGTGTGGTTATTGTGTCACTGGGTGTTGTGGTGGTGTCTGTGGGTATGCTGGATGTGGTGTGCGGGTCGGTGAGGGTGTCTGTTGAACTAGTGGCTTATATGGTATCTCTGGGTGAATGTGGAGTGCCTGCATTCTGGTGTGACTTGTGGTGTTTGTGTTGATGTGTGCTGCTTGTGTGTGTTGAGTTGGGTGCGTGCGGTGTGTCTGTGTGCTTGGGACAGGTAGAAGAATAGCGAATTTGGATTGGGAAGAAGGAGATGGAAGGTGGAAGTGGGGAGGAATGTGGAAGGGTGGATGGCTGCTGTCAGTGAGGAGGACAGAGCCTGGTAAGATCTCTGTAGGCCAGACATGTCACTATGAATGCCTTCCAGGAAAGCATTGTTCTACTGAAGTTGGCTTGCCAACTCCTGGATGACATTCACAGTGGTAGTCTTTCCCACAGAGGTACTCCTCAGGAAGTCAATAGCCTCCTCACTCAGGGCAGCAGGGGTAACAGGGGCTGGGACTGATGTGCCTTGGGCAAAGGAGACACCCACCCTCTTGAATGGGCGGGCATGCCAACTTGGTGGGAAGCAACAGGGAGGGTGGCAATAGAACTGGTGGTGGTGGACAAGGATGGTACAGGGGCAGGTCCTGATGGGTCCGCCACCACTAGGGAGTGGTCACTGGAGGTAGAATCCAATGATGAAGAGGTTGATACTCTCTCCTCCGTGGCACTCGCCTCACACTCCAGGCCACTGGGTCCCTCGATATCAGTGGTCTCATTCATGGATATATCATGGCCAGATGCTTCCCCAATTGGTTGAGCCATGTCTCCTTCACGTGCCTGCAATGATGCTGCAAATACAAAAAGTAAAACGGTCACCTCATGTTCCTGATAATGCTTGAACAATAGCTGTGATTAGCGAACATTACCATAATGTAAAGTAGGCCTCAGCAAAATACTACATCAAAGTGGCTCCTACATGTACCACACCATATGCAAGCATACTACCTGAACTCTCAACAGTTGCCCAAAGGACAATCATGATCTCAGACAAATCCAATTGCATGGGTGAATTTGAGCAATCACAGTAACCATTAACAAAGTAGGAGACTACATCACCTTCAATGCTTTGCCTCACTGAGCATACCTCAGCTACCTGTTGCTATACAATAGTAGGCCAATGCCAAGTTCATTCCCAATGATCGCACATAGGGAGGACACAACCACACAACAATAATAAACGATGCTCCAAAATCCTGGCATCTTGCTGACAGAAGTACAGTAGCCTGAAGAAGGTGACATGAAATACTCATGTCACTCAGGAAACATATCAACAATTCACACTTCACTGTGTGTAATTTGTCCTAATGGAGTCAGTGAGGTAGTACTAATGTTGCTCAGATATACTACACATTTGGCATGGAAATGTACAATGTTGACAAAATGTGTAAATTGTCAGGGAGCTATGTCTGCAAAATCCACAACAAAATGACTCATCAAGGCCCAGGGAAATCACCACTAGTGTCTGGCACCCCTTGCAATGACATAATCTGATTGCATCAGTAGAAGTCATTAGTCCTTTGTATGTTGGAGAGGCTCACAGATTTGCAAGTACTTGTAGACGGCCCCCAACATGCTGAGCAATGGGAAGCGACGTCAATGTTTTCATTTTTGTCCTGCAAACCCAAATGCCCATGGATGAATAGTTGTACCCAACCATGTGCGATTCCAACATAATTGCAAGTCACTACATGATGCATTCCAACCGTCAGGTAACAAATCATAGCCATTACACATGTGCAGTGCTGCCACATCAATGGCATGGAAATGCATATTGTGTGTAAAAACTTTTTTCCTACCTGTCATGTCCCTCATTGCTACTGCAGTTTTACTTGCCAAATGACATGCAATGATGGATGAGGGTATGTTTAAGCCAACAATCAATTGTGACACACTCTTGTTTGTTGCACCACACAAAATGTAGCCTCATTGCATATGTCCAATTCCAAACACATGTTGGCATACATATATATGTGAGGGAATACACAAATCATCCCATGAATACAGGTGGAACATGCATGAAACAGCAATGTACACATTTTATCAAAAGAGAAAGGGACACATGCTCACATGTAGGCACAAGGAATGTTGGCAACAGTGATGGCACATAAGGCATGTCAATTGACATTCCCCACTTACCAAGCAAAGGTTTTGATCTGCACCCAAAGAACAATGTATGCTCTGTCACATTTATGATGGCCACCTTCACATGACAGACAGTAGTGAGGCGCTGGCACTCTACACACACTGAAGACAAGCGGCCTCTGGGGGCAGATGCCAAACTTCACCAGACACATGTCTGAAGAGAGTGATCCATCACTTCTTTTTCTTTGGCCTGTAACACTGAGGAGTAGTGGTCTGTAACGTAGAATTTACACACACTACAACAACAAACATTACTTGATTGATCAGTGTACACAGCCATGTGTTGTACCTGGAGAGAAAATATTTTGTGGATTGTACCCAGTTGTGTAGACTCTTGGGCTAATAGACAAGGCACCTCAGTATGCACCACATTACATACCTACACAAACAGTTACTCATCGAGTGTGTTACACTTGGCTCATCCCCAGTCATCAGGGGGAGATGTCAGAACCTAACATATCAACTTGGATGTGTCTCAGACATTAATATGCCCCATACTCACTCCCTTGTGGCTGCTGTTCTCCCCTCAAATGCCCATCAAGGTCTGGGTATACAACAGCCAGAATGCAGGCCATTAAGTAGGTCATTGTCCAATGTGCACCCCACCCACGTTGAGAGGACAGCCCCAGCTGGACCTCCGTGATCTCCTGGGCCCAGCATCAAAGGTCCACCCACCTTTTGCAACAGTGGGAACACTACCAGCTATGGACCCCCAGGGTTCACACCTTCCAGGTGATGGCTCTCCAAATCTCTTTCTTCTGATGGGTGTTTACCTGTATGAATGCAAGAGACACATCAAGTGATTACAAACCCAAGTTTTTGCTACATGTTTGTGTCACACACTTCAGACACACCAAGCAAAAAATGAGCAATTTGTCAGCATACCACAAGTGTAAAGCACACATGCCAATAAGTACTAAGACATGAAAACACACTTTTGGACTCATCTGCAGACTAACCAATTACCCCGCTCATGGTCTACATTGACTAAGCAAGCCTACTGACATCAGGTAGCTCATGCTCCAGCAACATGTACTGTGATGTGAGCCACAATGAAACACTATTCACCAATGTGGCTTCAGAAGGGCAAATTTCTTAGGCCTGACTGGAGCAACACATTTACACTCTGCAAGATTGACTCACTGCCCACAGTCCCTACAGGGACTACCACAGTACAGACTTCACTTTTACACTTGAGTGACAATGAAAGAGCTGCCATGGTGGGGACAGAAAGTGTTTTCTCTGTGCATGTGTGGACATGTGGCCTACCAAATGCAGGCTCATGCCACTTCAGGGTGGGTTTCTATGGTATGTACCTGTACTGCAGAACACTCCTTTGGACGTATATTTTAATACTACAGACATACAAAGGTATGCATTCTACAATTTTTGTTATGTAACCAAACTAATGAGTCACATGTCATGGCCTCCCGTGAATCTACACACTGTCTGCACTGTGGGTCTATCATTTGTGCAATCACCCTGCACAGGACAAATATGACTTCATTGAAGGTGACAACAGATCTGTGCGAGTAAGGGACCTTTCATGAGTCAAAAACACACATTCAAAATGATCCAAAATGCACATATGGACTAGTTCTGGGATTTACCTCAGTACCCATTCCTAATGTAGTCGATGGACTGAGGCATTCAGGGCAGGTTTTGCAATTAGAGCCTCATATTGGCCACATTACAGGATCTGCAGGTCTTCAGGGAGTGGACACAATGCCATACTTGTACAGCCACAGTGACTCTCCCACTGCCTGGAGTATGTCCCATACTGGGAGATACATTTGACAGGCCCTAATCTTTGCAGGCTGAGCATACAGAACCTACATGTCCATCACTTCCATGCATAAAAGCACATCATGTGGCCATCAGCAGTGTGGCTTGTGTGGCAACCTGAAGGGCCCAGTGAGTCTTGACATGCCTTCTAGACAACAGTTTGGCAAGGCCAGGTGTGGGGTGAAAGATCTGTGGTACAATTCACATTGCCTACAAGATCCTCAAATGACTCAGGCGAGATGCATACAGAGCTCATGCAGTAAAGCACATACATGTTGTTAAATATGTACAACCATCATAAACAAAGAAATTACATTGGATGGCAGTAAAGTCTCCTTGCCTAGTTATGTGAATCCAACACAAGAAGGATCTAAGACCCCAAAAAACATCACACAATGCATTGTGAATGAACACAACATATAGGCCCTCATTAAGACATTGGCAGTGAGTACCGCTTAGCGCCATGCTGACTGCTGTCAACATACCACCACTGTGGCGGATTACCACTACCATATTATGAGACACACATAGCAATCCGTCACTATACAGCCACACACACAAGTCCGCCAGCCCAAAGATCGTTGATAAACTGGTGGTATCCAAACCCACACCGTTACACCAACAGAACTACGGCCACAACATTATGACCAACTAATCACCACGGCGGACATTCAACTGTGGTAAACCATTGGCGAACATACCGCTGCGTTCAAAATACACACACACATACAAAACAATATTACTTTGGAAACTTCAAACTACACACACCTGACACACATTCACACAACATAGCCACACACCCACACCACTATAAAACGCACACCCTCAATACCCACAACCCTTTACGACTACAAACAAGTGCCACAAGAGAGATAGCAAGACCACAGACAAGACCACAGCCACACACCACCATCACCTATACACTATCCACTCACCTTACATCACACACCCCAACACATCACCCTACACACCCTCACCCACACCACTCACACTACACCCATGGCACCACAATGACACCCCAAGTTCTCAGAGGAGGTCATGGTGGAGGAAATTATCTGGATACAGCCACAGCTATTCGGATCACGGGTGTGGCAGACAGCCATTGCTAGGAAGATAGAGCTATGGCGGAAAATCGTGGACGGGGTCAATGCCATAGGACAGCATCCAAGAACAAGGCATGACATCAGGAAGAGGTGGAACGACCTACGTGGGAAGGTGCGTTCTGTGGCAACAAGACACCAAATAGCTGTACAGAGGACTGGCGGTGGACCCCCACCTCCTCCCCCACAACTGACAACATGGGAGGAGCAAGTCTTGACAATCATGCATCCTGAGGCCTAGCAGGAGTAGGAGGAGGACTGGACTCTGGTAAGTCAACTCTTTACTATTTTTACCCCCACCTGCATGCCAGCACATACCCCCACCCTCACCCTCACTACCTTTACACCACCACCTCCACACACCACCCCATCACAACCCACCCCTCCCAATACCAAGCCCTGCATTCAACACCAATGCATGGACACACATCACAGATCTGCATGGACACCTATCACTAAAGCATGCATACTAGAGGAAAACAGCTAGCCCGCCAACTAACAACTCACACAAGGTAAAGCTGCCAGGGCAATAACAATCATAGAGGGCAACACACCCATGCACAAGATGACACATGCAGAAACAATAACACTGCATTTACATTCCCATAGGTTCGCCAGCCAACGTCGCCGGAGAGGAGGTGCCAGCAACATCCAGTCCCCCCCAGAAGAGGCCCACAGTGATGACAGCAGCTCTGCTCGCCTGGATCTGGATGACCAACCTGGCCCATCAGGGACAGTCAGTTACCTAGGCACAGTTCCATACCACCACAGAGCCCCCACCCCTCAGGAAACACCAGCACAGTACCCACCCCGTGGGCCCATAGGACACGTCAATCAGCAGTGTGTCCACCACTACAGGAATCCCATGGCACACCACAAACAAAGGGCGATCAGGGACTGGGGTCAGTGGCAGTGGGCCCACGGTTTAGGGGACAGAGGCACAGGACAACAGGGAAGCGGGTAGGACTGCTGTGCGAAAGGGGGAGGACAGGCCCAGGGAACCGACTCTCCAGGAGGCTCTCTCTGCAATCCTGGGATCATACCACCAATCCCAGGAGACGATGGGCCAGATACTGGACAAGATGCAGGAGAACCAGTGGCTGTAGGAGGGACAGTACCTGGGGATCAGGGAGGACTTATGCACATCAACACCACACTGATCACCATTGCAGGGGTGCTGGCAGACATGGCCAACACAATGAGGGAGGCAATGGCATGCCACCGGGCCCCTACCACTAGCCAAACCGATGAACAGCCCTCCACCTCTACTGCCGCTAGTGGACAGGAGGCCTGCCACAGGACCAACAGGCCACCAGCACCCCCCCTCTGCAGAAGGAGAACCACCCCACAAACGTTTGATCCAGGCAGAAGCCAGAGACTATTGCCAAGACCCCGCCAGGAAATAAGACTCTCCTGAATGTCACCCTCAGGTCCCACCATGTCCACCTTGAACTGCCATTGCTCCCCTTCCTATGCCCCCTTGGACAATGCACCTGTGATCCACATAGACTGGCCTCTATCCTCGACTTTCCTCCACCATCAGCCCAGCCCATTGCACATCCCCCTCTACTTATTAGCACTTAAATAAACACCCTTTGAAAACATACAGGTATGGAGTATGTCAAATGCTTTAACTATGTATTCATTTAACAAGGTTTAAACATTGCAATACAACTGTGCAGTAATATATTCATAGGGATGACCTGTAGTTGGCTGCAGTCAACTCACCAGGAGCAATAGTGGGGCACAAATATCTTCAAATAGAGATGCCAAAGGCTACAGTGAGTGGCCATAAAAGTGGGATAATCAGCCTGCCAGTGACAATGTCAAACACAAAACTGTCAATTAAAAGTGAAGTTACACTGTCTTACCTGTGTGTCATTGGAAGTATTGATGAATTATGCACTTCTGTTGTCCTCATCCTCTGCCTCCTCATCTTCACTGTCCACAGGGTCCTCTGCTGCCACAGGCCCATCTCCAGCCTCATCCTCCTGCAGAAAAGGCACCTGGCGATGTAAGCCAAGGTTTTGCAACATACAGCATGTCACGATGATCTGGCAGACCTTCTTGGGTGAGTAGCACAGGGAACCACCTGTCAGATGGAGGCAACAAAACCTAGCCTTCAGGAGGCTAAATGTCCTCTCTATAATTCTTCTTGTTCATCCATGTGCCTCCTTGTAACGTTCCTCTGCCCTTGTCCTGGGATTCCTCACAGGGGTCAGTAGTAATGAGAGTTTGGGGTAACCAGAGTCACCTGCAAATAACACACTAACCCTTAGGGCCCACACCATACCCATACACCGACATCCCCTGGGTGGGAACCAGGGCTCACCTATTAGTCACACCCGGTGCCTCTGATGTTGAGCCATCACATATGGAATGCTGCTGTACCTCAGGATAAAGGCATAATGCACAGACCAAGGATACTTTGCAATGTCATGGGAGATGTACTGGTCTGCTAGGCATACTACCTGCACATTCATTGAGTGAAAGCTCTTTTGATTTCTGAACACCTGTTCATTTCTCCAGGGAGGGACAAATGCAATATGTGTACCATCAATTGCCCCAATTATGTTGGGGATATGTCCCATTGCATAGAAATCAGCTTTTACTGTGGCCAAATCCTCCACCTAGGGGAAAACGATGTAGCTGTGCATCTGTTTAATCAGGGAAGACAACACTCTGGTCAGCACTATAAAGAACATTGGCTGTGACATTCCTGCTGACAAGCCCACTGCCACTTGAAAGGAGCCAGTTGCCAGGAAATAGAGCACAGATAGGATTTGCACAAGAGGGGGGAATCCTGGTGAGGTGATGGATAGCAGATATCAAGTCAGGTTCCAACTGGGTACACAGCTCTGTGATTGTGGCCCTGTCTAGTCTATAGGTGAGGATAATGTGCCTGTCCTCCAGTGTTGCCAAGTCCTCCAGAGGTCTGTACACAGGGGATGCCGCATCTCCTATTCATCCGCAGCGGTTGCAATCTATGGGGCAAAATGGTGAGCAGCTGGTCAGTGTCCCATATTTTCGAACACTACACTTCATTGCATTTTGTGATTGTAACAGTATATTGTTGGATAGGTCCAAATGGTGCTTATGTGTACTGTGATGCAGGTTGGTGCCCTGGCCTGCCCCGCATGAAATGGCATCCACCTGTCCTGTATGGATGGACATATGGAAATGAGGTAATTCTGCTGACGTTGTGGGCTGTTGCAGGAGGCGATCGAGAATTGCTGTGCAACTCCTCATTGGTTACCATTGGGCCCTATGTGATATAGTGGCCAATGGTGATGTACGCCGGCTGTGACGGTACGCACCGCCACGGACGTGACCACCATTTTCTATCTGTTCACTCACTTGCTACCTGACCTTCAACAGGAGAGGACCTACACTGCATGTGCTGCTGTGACCTGTGTCTGGAACCGACCATGGCTCGTGTCACTGGGGGAAGGGCCCCTGCCTTCACGGTGGCAGAGATGGAGAGACTGGTGGATGGGGTCCTACCCCAGTACCGAATGCTGTATGGGCCTCCAGACCAACAGGTGAGTACACTGTGAGCACGATGCATGGGGCATGAATGCATGGAGTGGTATGTGAAGGCCTCATGTTGGGGGGGTTGGTGGAAAGGCCCTGGGCAGCATGCTGCATGTATGGTGGGCCATGTCTGTGAGTAAGGGGATGTGAAGGGCTATGGTGGGCCATGAGTGTAACAGGCAGGACGGCCTGACTGATACCTTTTCCTATGTGTAATTCTCTGCAGGTCAGCGCCCATCAGAAAAAGGGTATATGGCATGCCATTGCCAAGGACGTGCGGACCCTGGGGGTCTACGGCAGCTGGAGCACCCACTGTCGGAAACTGTGGGAGGACCTGAGACGATGGGCACAGAAGATGGTGAAGGCCCAGCTGGGGATGGCCTCCCAACGAGGAAGGGGTGCCCGTCAAACCCTGACCCCCCTGATGGCCCGTATACTGGTGGTGGCCTATCCGGAGCTGGATTGGCACTTGAGGGCATCACAGCAGCCACAAGGGGGTGAGTACAGTGCCCTAATATACTACTTGTGCGTGGTGTGGTGGTATCCGGGTGGGGGATGTGGGCCTGTGGGTGCCACAAGGCCAGGCCGGACATTGCAGGATAGGTTTCATGTTGAGCAGGGTCTGATGTAAACTTCCTCCAACCAAGCTAGTAGGCATCCACTACTGGACAGGGGTTTGTGGGTCTCAGGTATGCTGCAATTGGCGTTAGGTGTCCCTGTCTATGGGCTGGTGACTAGCATTGTGGCTGGTAGTGCATTGCCTAGTGCCTAGGACTGTTCCCTGTGTATGTGGGTCATGTACACCAACAGTGGTGTTGTTGCCGCCATTGACCAAGTGTATCCTGTTTTGTCACCCTGTCTTTATGTGCATTAGCATCATCTGGCGGAGGAGCAAAGGCACCGGTGACGGAGAGAGCTGCATTCCACAGGGCCCATGAGGCTGAATCCACTAGCGGTGAGGGCACCAGTGGGAAGGAGGGCGAGGGGAGCACCACAGCGGAGGCTGGATGGGACAGTTCTGACAGTGATACCTCCTCCGATGGAAGCTCCCTGGTAGTGGCGGACACCTCTGTGCCCACCCCAACTACAGGTACAGCTGCCACCCCCATACCAGCACCACCCTCAGTGTGTTTTCCATGCCCGCTCACCCAGGAGGGTGGGCATCTCCTTCATTCCAGACATGTCAGGGCCTGCCCCAGTTAGCCCTACTGCCCTTAGTGAGGAGTCTATTGACCTCCTTAGTTCCATCTCTGTTGGGCAGTCAACCATTGTGAATGCCATCCAGGGGCTGGCAGCCCAATTGCAACAGACAAATGCATTCCTGAAGGGCATTCACACTGGCATGGTGGCCCAACAGAGATCAATCCAGGCTCTGGCCTCCTCTCTAATGGCAGCTATTGTCTCTGTTTCTAGCCTCCCCCCTCCAACTTCCTCTACCCAATCCCATTCCCCTCAACCTCAACATATCCCAAGCACATGGGCAGACCAGCATGCTCACAAGACAACACACAGGAATGGTTCCAGCAAACACAAGTACCACACAGCATCCCACTGGCACTCACACAAACACCATCCAGATGCAGACACACCAACATCCACTGCCTCTACTGTGTCCGCTCCTCCTCATCCTCCACCTCCGTACCAGTTGCATCTACATTCACACCTGCATGCACCACATCCTCATCCATTACCACCATCACCAGCACACCTATCAGTACACACCCCTCACTGGCAGTCACCACCCCCACATCAATGCTCACGTCCCCTTTGACCTCTCCCACTGTGTCTGTGCCCCCTCCTCCCAAAGTACACAAACGCAAGCACTCAGAGACCTAACAGCCATCCACCTCACAACAGCAACCAGCTCATGCACCTGCACCCAAACACAGCAGACAGACACCTCCTACAACCACTTCCTCTTCCTCCACTCCCAAACCTTCACCCTCTTCCCACCCCAATGTCCCTAAGAAGCTTTTCCTCTCCACCATTGACCTCTTCCCTACCACTCCCCCCTGTCCTTCTCGTGGGGCCAGGATGATCAGAATCCAGACGAGCACCTCAGCCACCCAGTCCATGGTCAAAGTATTGTCAACAGCTACTCCAGGTGGAGAGGATCCCGGGCACCAAGCAGCCACACTGAAAGGCCGTCACTGCTGGTGGACAGTGTGTAGTCCTGCATCCATAGGCTGTTGTGTGGCCTGGTCCCTGCAAATCCTGTGGGTCTGACACCCAGGTGAGAGACTGTGACCTTGCACTCCCCAAGATCTGCATCACAAGGCACATTGCCCCCTCCAGAACCAGTGGAAAAAACATCCACTCACCCCATCCTTCCCAGGATGAAGCACACTCGGCACAATGCCCCCTCCAAAACCAGTGGAAGAAGCCATCCACTCACCCCATCCTTCCCTGGATGAAGCACACTGGGCACAATGCCCCCTCCAGAACCAGTGGGAAAAGCCATCCACTCACCCCATCCTTCCCAGGATGAAGCACACTGGGCACTATGAGCCCTCCAGAACCGGTGGAGAAGCCATCCACTCAACCCATCCTTCCCAGGATGAAGCACACTGGGCACAATGCCTCCTCCAGAACCAGTGGAAGAAGCCATTCGCTAGAGAGACTGCGGCCTTGCACTCCCCAGGACCAAGCAGTGGGCAAACCACCCACTAGTGAGACTGTGGCCTTGCACTCCCCAGGACAGCACATAGGGCATGTTGCCCCTCCAGGACCAGTGGTGTTCCATCTTCCGCATGAGGTGCACCCCCATTCCCTGTCCCCCTGGGGTGCATGTCTTTTTTCGACCTGATGCCCCTGCAGTGTTCTGTCCATGTTGTTGCAGGAGTGTGGTGGGGCCTTGGCCTTTGTGTTGTGGCCCTGTGGCCAATGGACATTGAGGACTGGGCAGTGTCCCTACATTTGTAAATATGTATATACGTTTGGATTTTGTTGCACTTATTCATAGTATTTTATCGTATTACACTCACTTTCTTCAAATCATTTTGTCCTTGCATTATTCCTGAGTGGTACAGGCTAAATATGATATGTTACTGCATCTGGTTGTGTGTATGGTGTTGGGGGTGGTGGTGTTGCGTGAGTGCGTGTGTCACTCTCTTTTTCCTCCCCCTTCCCTTGTGTGCTAGGCAGTAGTACTCACTGTGATCATCTTCGCCAGCGTTGGTGTTCATAATGAAGGAGAAGGTAGACGAGCATGGGGAAAACTTGCAGCTCGGGCTCCATGGCGCTGTGGTTGTTCCCTGAATCTCCACAGGTGAGTCCTTTGACTTCTGAGTTCTGTTTCCGACAGGCTTTTCATTTCATTGGTACCGCCCTGGAAAAGATGGTGGATAGGCCAGTCATAAAAGAGTGGGCCGTACATTGTCTTCCGTCTGGCTGTTGGCGATTACCGCTGTGGTGCTTGTTGATTCCGCCCTGGCGGTCGGTGTGTTAAAGTGGCTGTCTGTCTGAGCAGTATCTGCCGTGGTCATGATTCCATTTTTGTTATTGCCGGCCTGTTGGCGGCATTACTGCCACTTTATCACCGACCGCCAGGGTTGTACTGAGGGACACAGTACTGGTCACCAATACCTAGACCTTGTACATTCCATTGATACCACACAGACTTCACCAACAGGCTGACAAGAAGTCTAACTGGCACACTGGGGCTTCTTGTAGCCTGTGAGGAGGGAAAGGATGCTGTTGAGTGGAGTCAATTGTGCCAATGAGGTACTTACCTGTTCCTTCGGTGCCAGGGGAAGGACTATTCTAACCAACCCTCTAGAGCTCCTCTGGAGAGAAGGCAGGGGCCCTTTCACCTGCTGGATGTGGCATGATTGCTCCCAGAGGTGGCACACAGCAGCTGAAGTAGTGGAGGTGTTGCTGGCAGTAGTACCAGGAGTCAAGTGACCGATTTAGCACAATGTGGTGTACACATGTGCGATCGCCACAGCCAACAACATTAGCCTATGGCAGTGTCCACACCAGTTGGAACTGCCTATTGCACAGATGACTTCTGCTGGCGGACGCAGGCAGTTCCTGATGTGCAGTGGAGTAGGTTCAGGCATCCACCATTTCAGTGGCTTAAAATGCTGTAAATGGCCCTGTAAAATGTGTCACAATAACAATATAAGTTTCATATCATCACAGACATCATCAATCTGTCTTGTTGTGGAAATCTGACTACACAACAAAAATGATAGTGTGTTGCTGGGCACAGATGGCATATGACAGCTGTGCGCGGTCCACCACCGCTGATGGTATTTTTGGCAGACAGAAAATACAGTCCTATTTTGAGGGGCAATTGTGTAGCAGATTGTTGGGTGTCACCCTAATCCATGTTATGGACACATATGTTGACAACTATGGGGGTCACATTTGAACCTTGTGTAGTTGTCAGCTGTGATGTGTACTGGGTGTCATGTCTATCCAGTCAGAAATGTCTTGTCACATGACATTGTTGACATGCATCATGTATGTTGCTATGAACACAGTGACTAATGTTACAAATCATTTCTTTTCACACACAGGTACACTGGTAGAGGGAGGATGCGACAACCTCCTGTCTACCATTCATTGCCAGACCTTCAAACCATGGAGGAACACCACGTCATCCAGTTTACTGCCTGGGCAGGCAAACAATAGTGAATTTATGCCATCAGTTGGAGCTAAATCTGATGCCAACTAACAGTAATCCATACTTTATACCACCCATTGTACAAGTCATGTCATTATTGCACTTCCTGGCCACAGATTCCTTCCAACATACAGGGGCACTATCTTCTGTGATGTCCCAATCTATGTTCAATCTGGCGTTGAAGGATTTCCTCTCAGAAATGTTCAAACATATTGACAGTTATACCAGGCTCCAGCGACGTGAAGATTTAGCCAATGTGAAGGCTGACTTCTATGGTTTTGCCTGCCTCCCACATGTGGTGGGGGGCGTTTAAGGCACACATGTTGGCATGGTGCCACAGCAGGACACTGAATAAGTGTATCACAACAGAAAAA
This sequence comes from Pleurodeles waltl, assembly GCF_031143425.1. Taxonomy (NCBI): domain Eukaryota; kingdom Metazoa; phylum Chordata; class Amphibia; order Caudata; family Salamandridae; genus Pleurodeles; species Pleurodeles waltl. The sequence goes on along the minus strand of NC_090438.1, from coordinate 335,265,209 downwards.
CGTCAATTACAACAATGAGCAAGTTGTCTGTTTGATAGATTTCTACATCTCAAATATGTGTGCCTGTTATCCAGAATCGGCACATGAGTCCTTCATAATGCGTAACAGCACCATAACCCAGCTGATGTCACAACTTCACCCAGAGAGGGCCTGGCTGGTTGGTAAGTTACATCTATCCTGATTGTGTGTGAGCAATGTCAGGTGTTACAATCATGAAGTGAGTAACTCATTGTTGCACTTATGTCCCATTCCTTAACAGGAGACTCAGCATATCAAAATCGTTGTTGGTTATTGACACCGCAGAGGAATCCAACTATGCCAGGGGCCAGATTTCACTGTCTGCACAGGACTGGTGGAGCCCTCCTCTACTCACTGAGGAATGTGTGTCAGATCACTGTGGCATTCTGCATGCTCCACAACATCAGCCAAAAGCAGATTGATAAGATAGCTTTTGACACATCCCCACCTTGATGATGTTGGTTATTTTTGTTAGTTTCCTTGCATTGTTCCAGATGCTTGCTATGTGACTTGTGTCATATATATGGTATTGAGCCTATACTCCTTGTTTTGTTAATTGAATGGGTACCTTCATCATGACATCTTCATGTGGGCATTTTAGAGTTGTGACATTCGCAGGTATATGATGCTATTCTGACATGGATTGGTCCAGGTAACGTAGGTCACAGAGTTTGTATGAGAGCTGTGTCAAGACAGCTTGCACAGTGTTTGGATGGAAGGTCAGAAGTGCCCATTGGACTTGTTTTGTGTCCTGTGGTTGACCTAAAGCATCATGTGTGTCACCATGTGTTCATAAAATATGTAGTCCTAGCTTACGACCAAGTCATTTTCCCTTCACATTGGCTAAACACTCTTTTGTATGACCTGTATATAGCTGTAGATGTGTTTCATCATTGTCTGTCACAGTGCCTGTCCCACAACACTGGCATAAGTTTGTGTCATACCACCGGATGCATGAGCATTGGATTATGATGGCCCTGTGATCAGGGGCTGTTGTGCTGCCTTCTGCCTGTATCTTGGGATATATGATGTCAAATTACTTTGGTGTGATTTGTGATAAGGCTCAAGCTAATGACATCAACCACTTCAATGTTTACCTATTCTGTAGGACAAAGTCTTACAAATCCCTCCCTTCTGTGGTTTGGAGGTCTATACCTGTAAATATGTTCATTTACTCAGTATGAGTCAATCATTTATGATTACTAGTCGTTCAGACATATTGACAGTCTATGTGCTGAACACTGTAATAAAATGTTTAGTAGGACCAGACACTTGTGTTTATGTGTTTGTGCGGGATGGTTGTAATCCTGTGCTGGACACTGTGTACATGCAACATATCCCATCTTGAACAAGTACCTTGGATCATCATCGTATGGTTCACATGGTCTGATATATCTAAATGGCTAAATCTGAAATCAAAGTCAGCAGACAATGAGTCAGTGATGGGTGATTTTATTGTGAAGCTACGACTAACAGAAAACATATGTGACATAAATCAACATAAAAAAGAAATGTGAAGGTGGCAGTCATGGTGAATGAAATCCAGAAAACTTCTCCTATTGAAAATAGAAGGTGGTTCAGGATCAGTCCACATAGTGAATTTGTAACACAGAAAGGTGGACCTAAAGGAAGAGGGTTATTGCTGGCAGTGCTGGTTGTCTTGTCATCCGCATCTCCTGGATTCTTTGCTGAATGTCCCCTCTTGTGGGGGGGAGGGGTGGAATCAGCTGCTACATGGACTGGGGCGTCTGTGGCTGGTTGTTCCTCTAGCAGGGCCACCCTTCCTATGGCTGGCGCTGATGTTGATGGACTTGCTGTTGACGAGCCACAGGAAAGGGTAGACTGTTTTTCAAAACCCCTGCTCAAGGTGGTGTGTATGTCCCTCAACACCCCTGTTAGGGAGGCCATGTTGAAATCGTGGCCCTCCAGTTCTCCATGCATTTCTCTTGGATGTCCTTTTGTAGCTGCTTGATTTCCTAGAGTTCGGTCAACACTTGGCCCATCATGTCTCGGGGCTCCTAGTAGACCCCCAAAACGTGGCTGATGGTATTCTGGCCAAGCGCAAGTCAGTGGCCTCACCTACTAGCCCACAGCATCCCTCCCACACACTCTACCCCCATTGGCCTGTGCCGCTGCCACAGGGTCCCCTCTTCAGCTTGTTCTTGGACCCTCATTGTCAGAAGTGTTGCACTGTGTTAGAAATGGGGTCTCTAGTTGCCAGAGGTATACACCCTTGTCCAAGTAGGGACCACAATCCTAGTCAGGGTAAGTCACACACAATCCAAATTATCCTGTGCCCACCCTCTGGTAGCTTGGCACTGAGAAGTCAGGCCTAACTTAGAAGGCAATGTATAAAGTATGTGTGCAATAAACCATGCAATAACACAGTGAAAACACAACAAAAATACACCACACAGGTTTAATAAAATTTAAGATATTTATCTAATTAAATTAAGGTAAAAAACTATCAAGGTTTGATAAGCACAAGTTGAAATATCACTTTTATAAATTTAAGAAGAGTCTTAAGTCTTTAAAAATCAAGAATTGTCTCTTGAGTTCACAAAGTACCTGGTTTGCGTCAAAATTACAGGCACAGAGACCGCAGAGGAGAAGATGCGTGAAAAAAGGAAGGTGCGCGTCAGATTTTCTGACGAGGCACAGATGATACATTGATTCTTCCTATTGGGCTTTGCGTCAATTTCCAGTGAGCAGTCTTGGATCCTCACTGTGATGTAGGGTTCTTTTGACGCCTAGGGACAATGTGTAGAAATCCTGGCTGCAGGAGGAAGTTACAGGCGCTGCGTTGATACAGAGGGTGATGCGTCAGAGTTTCTGTCGCACGGCAGATGCTGCGTCCATTCTTCACTCAGGAAGTCGGGCTGCGTGGATCCAGCTCGGCTGTGCGTCGATACAGTATGGCTGTGAGCCAAAGTTCTGGTTGCAATGCAGGTGCTGTGTCAATCTCCACTCTGGAAGTCAGGCTGTGTCATTCCGGTTAGGCGATGCAGCAATTTTCTCGTCGCAGGGCAGGCTGTGCATTGTTTCCGGCAGGTTGTGTATCGATTTTCAGCACACAGGGACTTTCCTTGAAGAGAGGAAGTCTTTTTGGCCCTGAGACTTTCAGGGCAAGCTCAATCCACACCCTTTGACATCACTTCTCAGCAAAGTCAGAGGCCAGCAAGGCAGCAGTGCAACAGCAAGGCAGCAGTCCTTCACAGCAAAGCAGTCCAGGTGAGTCCTTTGGGCAGCCCGGCAGCTCCTCTTGACAGGTTCCAGGATCTGGTCCAGAAGTGTCTGATTTGGTGGGGTCAGGGACGCAGTTTATATACCTAAAAATGCCTTTGAAGTGGTGGAGGCTACAAAGAGTGGTTTTGAAGTGCACAAGGTCCCCTTTCAGTACAGGACTGTCTGCCAGGGACCCAGTAGGGAGTTTGGTATTCCATTGTGTGAGGGCAGGCTACTAGCTTTTAAATTGTAAGTGTCAAGACCGTCAACCCTTACAGCCCAGGAAGACCCATTCAGTATGCAGATGAGTGCAGGTATGACTGAGTATCCTGTGTTTGTAGTTGTCTGGGTGAGATGCACAAGGGAGCTGTCAACTAGCAACCCAGACGTGGGTTGGAGACAGGCTGTAAGACACAGATGGGTTTTAAGTGCAGAGTAATGCTCACTTACTAAAAGTAATATAAAATCCAACCTCACCAATAAACAGGATTTTCTATTACCCTTCTGTCCGTACTAAACATAACATGTTTATCCATTCTGATCAAAATCTACCACTCAAACAGTATATGAGGGTAGCCCTAATTTTAGCCTATGAAAGGAGCAGGCCTCACAGTAGTGGAAAACAAATTTAGGAGTTTTTCACTACCAGGACATAAAAAAACACACCGGTATATCTCCTGCTTTTACCTACAGAGCACCCTGCCATATGGGTTACCTAGGGCCTACCTTAGGGGTGACTTATATCTAGAAAAAGGGGAGTTCAAGGCTTGGCAAGTACTTTCAAATGCCAAGTGGAAGTGGCAGTGAAACTGCACACACAGGCCTTGCAATGGCAGGCCTGAGACATGGTTGAGGAGCTACTTATGTGGGTGGCACAATCAGTGCTGCAGGCCCACTTGTAGCATTTTATTTACAGGCCCTGGGCACATGTAGTGCATTTTACTAGGGACTTACAAGTAAATCAAATATACCAATTGGGAATGAACCAATGTTACCATGTTTGAGGGAGAGAGCATATGTATTTTAGCACTGATTAGTGTGGTAAAGTATGTAGAGTCCTAAAACCAGCACAAACAGTGTCAGAAAAGTAGAGGGGGCAGGCAAAAAGTTGGGGGATGACAACGCTAAGGCTGTCAGGTCTAACATGTCCCGCCCCCAGCTGAAAGTGGGGATGGCTACCCATCCCATTGGGAGCTCTCCTTGCTAAGGCAGATGTATCTGGAGAGACCATCAACATTTGTGTGGTAAGTCCCCGATGTTCCACAGTAAAGTCCACCCCCTGTAGGGAAATGGACCACCTCAAGAGTTTAGAATTTTCACCCCTCATCTGCATGAGCCATCTGAGGGGTCTGTGGTCTGTCTGAACCCAGAAGTGAGTCCCAAACAGGTATGGTCTCAGCTTCTTCAGTGCCCAGACCACATCAAAAGCTTCTCTTTGAATAACACTCCACCTCTGTTCCCGTGGTAATAGCCTTCTGCTAATAAAGGCTACTGGTTGGTCTAGGCCCTCCTCATTCAGCTGTGCTAGAACCACCCCTATGCTATGCTCTGAAGCATCTGTCTGCACAAGGAATTCTTTGGAGTAGTCAGGGGACCTGAGCATGGGTGCCGTGCACATGGCTTCTTTCAGGGAATCAAAAGCTTTCTGACAAGCCTCTGTCCAATTAACCAACCTAGGCTGCTTCTTAGATGTAAGTTCTGTTAAGGGGGCCACTGTGGTGCCATAGCCCTTATCGAATCTGCGGTAATACCCGGTGAGACCCAAGAAGGCTCTCGTCTCTGTCTGGGTTCTAGGTGGTTGCCAGGCCTTGATCTCAATCTTGGCCTGGAGGGGCTGCACCTTGCCACCACCTACCAGGTGTCCCAAGTACACCACGGAACCCTGACCAATCTGGTACTTACTGGCCTTGATGGTCAGGCCTGCCTGCTGCAGGGCCTAAAGAACCTCCTTGAGGTGGAGGAGGTATTCCTCCCAGCTGGAACTGTAGATGGCAATGTTGTCTAGATAGGCTGAGCAGAACGCATCCTTTTCAGCTAGGACCCCGTTAACCAACAGTTGGAAGGTAGCGGGGGAATTTCTCAATATAAAGGGCATTACCCTGAACTCGTAATGACCCTCAGAAGTAGAAAAAGCAGATCTCTCTTTAGCCCCCTCAGTCAAGGTGATCTGCCAGTACCCCAACGTGAGATCAAAGGTACTGAGGACTTTGGCAGCGCCTAGCCTGTCTACGAGCTCATCAGATCAGGGGATGGGGTGAGCATCTGTCTTTGTGACAGAGTTGAGACCCCAGTAGACCACGCAGATCCTAAGCTCTGGCTTGGCACTGGGAGCGGCAGCCTTGGGCACCAACACCACTGGGCTGGATCAGGAACTGCTGGACTCCTCAATCACCGCAAGAGCCAGCACCTTCCTCCTTGATGCTAGCTCTCACCTTTTCTGACACACAGTAAATTTTGTTCTTTACAAGGGGACTGTCTCCTGTGTCAATGTCATGGACATTCAAGTGTATGAGTCCAGGGATGAGGGAGAACAGGGGAGAAAACAGTTCCAATAACTGGTAGTAGTCCCCTCTCTGATCTAGGGTCAGGGAGTCAGAGAGATTGACACCCTTCACTGACCCATCACATTCCTTGGCAGAAAGGATGTCGGGGAAAGGTTCACTCTCCTCTTCCATACCCTCATCTGTCACTAGAAGCAGGCTGACCTCAGACCTTTCAAAATGAGGCTCCTGTCGGTTTTGATAGAGCACCTTTAGGGGGCTTCTAGGGGGCTTGAGGTCCACTAGGTAAGTGGCCTCCCCCTTCCACTCCTTGATTTCAAATGTGCTAGTCCAGCGGTCCTGGAGAGCTCTAGGCTCTACTGGCTCCATTACCCAAACTTTCTCACCAGTTTGAAACTCTACCAGGGTGGTCTTCTGGTCCTACCATTGTTTCATAACCTCTTGACTGGTCTCAAGGTTGCTCTTAGCTTTCTTCCAGAAGCATTGCATCTAGTTGCAGAGGGCCAGCATGTAACTGACCACATCCTTTGGGGGTTTCCTGGGAGCTTTTTCCCAACCCTCTTTCACTATGCTTTGGGGTCCCCGACAGGGTACCTTTCCGGAGCACCTCTCTATAAGCAAAGAGAAGGCATGGCAAGAGGATGTCCCACTTACGCCTAATGGCCTCAGGGAGGCCTGTGATCATGCCTTGCAGGGTCTTGTTGAACCTTTCCACAAGACCATTGGATTTAGGATGGTGTTGGGTGGTGAAGTGAATTATTATTTGGGGTTGTAGAATTTGATCCTGAGAGAGCATATGCTCAGTGTTGCACCAGCACTTGATTGACAGTAAGATGACTGATCCTAGGAAGCTTGCTGAGAAGGTCAACCTCTGGGCTAGCACCAGAGTGTCCAAAAAGGTATCTAGGGGGACACTCACAAAGGTGGTCAGGGTTCCCACCAGATGAAAGAGGCAGGAGAAAAACTTAAAAATAAGGAGTTCTCAAAACGCCCGCAAAATAATTCCCAGGGAGGTAGCGGTAACCAGTCCCAAGCGGATTCTGAGATGAAGCCAGGACTCTTTGACAAGAAGAAAGGGAGGTTTGTACCCCAATGCAGAGAGAGCACCAAGTATGGTCACTCGAAGGGCTGCTCCAAGTGTCCCAAGAGGCCACAGCCCTTCACTGGAGGGTAGACACCTGTATTGGCTAGTGTAGCGCTCAGGGAGGAGGTAGTCCCAGATAGTTTTGGGGAGCAGATAGAGGTAACCCTAGTGTCCTTGGAAGATGAGGAAATTGTGCCAAAAGCCCACATGCCTACTAATACTTCCAAGCATAACGGGTAGGTCATTATTAATGGGCAAAGGGTAGAGGCTCTGCGTGACACAGGAGCCAGTATGACTACTGCCAGGGGTCGGCTGGTGTCAGCAGAGCTGGTCATCCCCAATACATTTAACCAGGTCATAGTCGCTGACAATCATGAGAGTCACCTACCGGTGGCTCTGGTTCCCTTTGAATGGGGGGCATCTCTGGGAATCATGAAAGTAGCTGTGAGCCCTGTAATGCCTGTAGATTATCTGTTAGGCAACAACCTTGAGCACACTACCTGGAAGGAGGTAGATCCCAGGTCGCACCTGGAGATGTTAGGTTTGCCTGAGTGGGCAACTCAGGATAGAGGACTGGGGGCACAAGATGGTGGATACTGTGCTAGGGACACAGGTTTGCAGGGGCAAATTGTTTCCTGTGGTGTTGATGGAACAGAGCTGGTAGGGGGGGTTGTGGCCACAGTAAGAATCACTGTTGCATCTGACCAGGTTGCCCTGATGGGCCAGACCTCCAGCAGTGTTGTTGTCACTGAGGGCTTCATGCAGTGGGGATAGTGGTAGTCTGTTCCGTGGCCTCCGTGTGCCCACCTGCAGATCCACATGTTGATGTAAAACATAGATTGTTACTGGTTGTATTGTGACATCTACCACCAAAGGTTTTGTGTTACAGTAAGCAGTGACCTTGGAAAAAGGTAAGTTGTAGGTAATCCATTTGTACCAAGTAACCATGATATTGGGTGATATGACATGATATCTGTGAAGCGTGCCAACCCAATTTGACTCAAGCAGCCTATGAGATGTGCAGATCATTTGCACTTTGGAGGATGGCCTGACAGTGGCTTTGTACCAACAGGCAATCCAACACAGTGGAGAAGCAAGATAGGGCTTTGACTATTTTGATGCCTAATTGAATGAGATGGAAGCAGACCCAGGGATTTGTTGTATATGTGACTGGAGTCATCATGTGCACAGCGCTATGTCAATGTGTCTGCTGCTGCTACCAATCTGGTGATGCATCTTAAGGACTTAGGAATACTTGCTGTACACACTGGGTAAGGTGTCATTCCTATTCTTAATAGTTTCATCTTGGCATAGCAAGTAAGCAAGTCAAAATGGAGCTAGGTATGCAGACAAGTCTCTGATTTGAGCATGATCTTTGCTTGATCACTCCCAGGTAAGTACACTTCAATTGAGAGTTCACAAACAGGTGTATTTAGACATGTGACCACTGTGCTGGTGGTTGGAGTTACTGAAAGAGCACCTGCTGGGAGTTGCAGTCGGGTCAGTCTCTACTCCCCAACACTTGACAGATGGGATCGGCCCGGTGAGTACACTTCTTTGGGAGTTCATAAACAGGAGTATTTGGGCAAGTGAATACTGGCCTGGTGGTTGGAGTTACTTAAACAGGGCCTGCTGGGAGTTGCAGTCAGGTCACTCTCTCTATTGCAAACCCTAAACACATGGTATCCTCCCACTTGACAAATCTTGGATGATACATATCTGTATGCAGACTGCATTTAGGTTTGAGTATACATTTACATTATGGCACATACCATGAATCCTGGAATGTGTTTTTGTTATTGTGATATTTCAAGGCACTATTTTGACATATGGCATTGGATGGGCATTGGTAACTGTGATGTTTGACTTAATTATACAAATTGACAGTGTTAAATCTCAGATACTCTGGGTATTGAATGTTGGTGAGGGACATGAACAGGACAGTGGCAAAAGTTGAGCTCTGGGCATGCATAGAATTTTTGTGACAGTTTTTTTGTTGTAACTTACCAGACTCCACTCTCCTAAGTATTTCTGTCAAGCCCTCAGGATGCAGGATGGCCATGACCTTTTCCTCCCAGGGAAAGAGTCTTAATGGGGTACTGGGAGGGCCACCACCAGTCTTCTTGGCATCCAGCTAGTGCCTGAAGACCAGGGAAGGAACCTTGCCCCTGAAGTCGTTCCACCTCTTCCTAATGTCCTCCTTTGTACGCACAATGGTACCTACAGTATTCACTCTGTTGATGATTCTGTCCCACATTTCCATTTTCCTAACGAGAGGAGTGTGCTGGACTTGGGCTCCAAACAATTGTGGCTCTATTTAGATGATTTCATCCACCATGACTCTCAACTTATCCTCTGAAAATCATGGGTTTTTGATCCGTGACATGACTGGGGAATAAAGCAAGTGACATTGACTAACTAAACGAGACATAGTGAATATTGTAAAAAAAATAGGCTGTGTATGTGAAGGGTGTAAAATGGGATAGGGAAAGAAAGGGCTGCCTTATGACAAAAAATGGACAAGATGTGTTGTCTGTCTTGCTATGTGGCAATGGAAATGCAAAGGATTGTGGTCTGTGAAGGAGGGTGTTTTATAGTGTCCTTTGCAGGTGTGTCCACTTGACCAATGTGTGTCAGCTGTGTTGTTTTTTAATCCACCCAAAGTGCACTTGTCTGCTACTTTGCTGACCATGAACCACTGGGTCAACCGCCATTGGCTGCGAGCCATGAGGGGACCCCCCTCTGCTACTGTATGTTTGTAATAAGTTGGTCGGACTGTCTATATCCAAGGAGCTGCCCTGCTGGTGGTCTGCATTTTTTGCTTGGCGGTCAGCGGTCCAGCTTGTATGACTCGTAATGTGGCGGTCTGGAAACCTCCGGCGTGACAGTCTTTTTAGGACCGCCAACATGGCAGTTCTGGCAGTCCGAACGACAAACTCGTAATCGGGCCCTAAGTCTGCAAAGCAGGCAATGTGTGAGAATACATCTCTTTATCTGCATGTCTAAGTCATTTATAAAATTACACCTTCCTTTCAGCAGTGTCATTGAAAATGTTTATGCAATACAGAATGCCTTTTAAACATACATTCAAAGAACATGAAAAGTTTCCATGACTAGGCATATAGGCCCTCATTATGAATTTGGAGGTCTTTACCGAAGACCGCTGTGGTGACGGCCGCCAAATGACCGCTGCGGAGGCAGCAATCCGCCCGCTGTATCATGACCCACAGAGACAAAACTGCCAGAAAGCAGCCATAAGTTCAACACCGCCAGAGCCAACAAAGGTGGGAGAGAGTTGGTCACACCACCCACACTGCCACACCTACAAGAAACCAGCCTCCAATTTACAGCCCACGAACCACCACAGCGGTCCCTGAACAGAGGCAACCCATTGGCGGTGCAGACCACTGCGGTCAATTTGAACACTCCACAACAACAGAAGCCAAAGTTGGCCAAATTGAAAAACCCATACAAGATGCACATACACACACAGTACACATCCACCAACAGCACTATAAAACACACCTCCACACAACCTACAATTCTTTGCAAAAGCCTAAAATCTGCAGCACGTTGCCAGCCCACATATCACCAGAACTGCACACACAAACCACAGCCACCTATACAACCTCCACGCATCACACACCACACAATACCACTGCACACAATCAGTACCTCACAGCATCCCACATACTCACATACCCTGCACCCCCACCAAACATACCACCCTCTGCAAAACACACACATTACACCGACCACACAATTGGCATGTCCCCAAAAAAGAACCCCTGTTTCACTGATGAGGAGTTGCGGGTCATGGTAGACAAAATCATTAGGGTAGGGCCACAGATGTTCGGTGCACAGGTCCGACAGATCTCCATTGCCAGGAAGATGGAGCTATGGGGTAGAATACTGGACAATGTGAACTCAATGGGAACATATCCACCCACAAGGGACGTCATAAGGAAGAGGTGGAATGACCTATGGGGGAAGGTGCGTCCAATGGCATCCAGGCACAACATTGCCGTAATGGAGGCTGGCGGTGGACGCCACAGTTGACAACATGGGAGGAGAAGGTCTTGGCTGTCCTGCATCCAGAGGGCCTAACTGGAATAACTGGATGGCTGGACACTGGTAAGTCACCATTACTTCTCCAACGCCTCGGACACCTGCATGGCATGTCTCCCTGTCACCCTATCTCCATTCAACCCACTCCATCCCAAACCTAGAACCACTCCAATAACCACTCTAAAAAAGTCTCCCCTCCATGCCCAACTCATTGAGAGCACACCTCTACAAGGTCATCAGTCACATGCCTGAGTAATGCATGGGCAGATTGAAGCACTACCAATCTCACAATGCATCACCAATCACAAACCAAAGGTGGAAAACCATCACCCATCCCATAGGAAAACCCATAAATGATGAATATGTATCTGAGGATGAAGTATATCATACATTTCAACAGGTACCCCAGCCAATGTCAGCTGGCTGCATGTGCCATGTCAACCCAGTCCACCACCAGAAGAAGGCCCCAGGGATGACAGCTCCTCTTGATGTCTGGATCAGGAAGATCTCCCTAGCCTATCTGGTAACACTGGTCAGTCAGACACCACCAGCAACACCCAGTCCACCCAAGAGCACCCCACAACCGACTCCACAACAACCGCAGCCACACAACTTCCCCAAACCTCTGTCCCCAGAACACGTCAATCAACAGTGTGCCCACCTGTACAGGGACTGGAGTCAACAACTCCCAGGCAAGACGAAGAAGGTCCTGGTGTCAGAGAGAGTGGGCACATAGTTGAGGGGACACAGCACCAGGGGGCCAGGGCCAGTGGGAGGATATCTGTGCACCAAGGGGTGGGCCATCCCAGGAAACTGACTGCCCAGAAGGCCCTGTCACATGTCCTGGGAGCATACCAGAAATCCGAGGACAGAATGGGCCAGGTACTCATCATCTTGCAGGAGAACCAGAGGCTGCAGGGGGAATGCCACCAGGAGGTCATGCAGCAGTTGCAGGCCTTCAATGCCACCATGGCCTCCATTGCAGGGGTCCTCAGTGATATGGCTACCATCACGCGTGACTACACAACACACCAGCGGGACCCTTCCACTAGCCAGTGTACTGATTAACCCTCCACATCTGTTGCAGCTAGCGGACAGTAGGACCTGTCACAGAACTCACAGACCACCAGCACCCCTCCCCCTTCAGCAGAAGAACCACTCTGCAAATGTTTCCAGCAAACCATATATCCACCAGAGACTGTAGCCAAGACCCAAACCACTGCCAGAAAGTCAGCCTCTCCAACATGTCTCCCTTGTGTGTCACTGAGACACCTTATTCACTTTGGACTGCCATTGTTCCTTTTTCTATGGCCCCATGAATACTGGACCTGTGCTAAAAACGAACTGGGCCACTAGACTGAAGATTTCGTCCACCATCACCCCACTCTATTGCACTATCCCTTCCTTTTTGTCATTTCAATAAACACACTTAAACACAACTGAAGGATTTGTGCTTTGATTTCATCAATATGCATTGACTTGACCTTTATTATCCTGTGCAAATGTAATATAAAGTGTGAATTCATCCAATATACAGTCAGCTTGGGGTACACATCACCAGTATAAGTGTTTGCCACAAGTCAGCATCCACCAAACTGTGTGAAAGCAGTCTGTAGGAATTCCATGATTTCACTGTAGTGACCACACCAACATCTGAAAAAAGGGAAACCATTTGTCACATACAAATGAGCAGTAAAGGGAAGGAAAGCAACACGAGCCCCTGTAACATAACAGTCATATTTCAGCTAGTCACATCAACTTAATATTTTGCACTGCAATTGACTCCTCACACTAGTAGTGACAAGAAACAACTGATGTAAGGGCCGCAGACAGGACACCATGGTTTTATCCAGGCCATGTTGTCTGTATGTCAATCCCTCCTCTGGTACACCTAGTCGAGGCCAAACTGTTAGGCACAATGAAGTCCTAGAGCCTTTGTGTAACCACATTGAAGCTCACACTACCCAGAAACAAATGCAAAGTACTGTATGGAATGAGGACACATTTTGACATGGGCATGTATCTGACACAGCTAAACAGCTGACACAGTGTATAAGCTGAATCAGCCTTTTCCTAGTCATCATACCACTGGCATGACTTACCACAGATGGAACAGTGTCAGGGTACAGATTACACTCATTAGAGTTTGGTACATCCTAGCTTCCACACTGCTCTTTATTTACATCTTGGTATGGAGAGAACTACAGTCTTACCTAACTGTCATTGGAAGTATTGGTGTATAAGATGTGTCTTGTTGTCCACATCCTCCTCCCCATCTTCATCACTGTCATCTGTTTCCTCTGCTGCCACAGGTGCATTGTCTCCCCCTCTTCCTGCAGGAATGGCACATGTATGTGCAGCAGACCAATACTATCTGGCAGACGTTTCAAGGTGAGTAGAGTAGGGATCCACCTGAAATATGGAGACACCTGAACCTAGCTTTCAGTAGCCCAAAAGTACTTTCAATGACTCTTCTAGTCCTTCCATGTGCCTCATTGTATCGATTATCTGTCCCTGTCCTCAGATTCCTCACTGGAGTCAACAACCAGGATAGGTTTGGGTAGCCGGAGTCACCTGGAAATAGTGAGAAACTCACATTACATTTGTACAATAGCACAGGGGACAACTCCAGTAGCATACTGTGTCATACATTGTGTGAAACATCATGTTCACCAATGAACCAAACTCTCTCTCTCTGTAGCTGTGCCATCGTCTGTGGGACACTGCTGTTCCTCATAGTGTAGGCATCATGTACAGATCCTGGAAACGTAGCAGTAACGTGGGAAATATACTGATCAGCAAGGCACACTATCTGCACATTTATACAATGGTAAATCTTTCTATTTTGCAACACCTGCTCATTTGTCCTGTGAGGGCCCAAAGCAATATGGGTCTCGTCAATGGCCCCAATTACATGTGGAATGTGTCCTATTGAATAGAAAGCAGCCTTAACAGTGGGCAAATCATTACTTTGGGGGAATGTAATATAGCGGCTCATTTGTTTCAGCAAGGCTGTCAAAACTCTACTCAGCACAACAGAAAACATTGGCTGTGACATACCTACAGCCCAGCCCACTGTCACTTGAAATGATCCACTGGCCAGGAAGTGGAGCACTGGCAGCACCTGTACTGTAAGGGAAATAGCAGTAGGACTATGAAGAACAGGAGTGAGATCTGGTTCCAATTGTTGACACAGTTCAGTGATGGTGGCCTTGTCCAGACAATAAGTGAGTAGTATATGGCATTCCTCCAGTTTAATCAGGTCAACTAGGGGTCTGTACATGGGTGCATGCCTCCTCCTCTGCAGTGGTTGATATCTGTACACACAAGACATCACAAGTGTGTGATAGCAGGAAGGACGGGAACATACAACATCACAGTCAATAGAACTGTCTCATACATTTCACCCAACCAATGATTGGGATCTGCTCTGGTGAACTCTCCATGCAAACAGACTTCTGATACCATACATTCTCATCAATCTGTCATACTGCTACACAGATGTCGTCGCAGTTGTGAGATGTGATAACTACTATCACAATTCACATATTTTGCAACTACTCTTCTGCAAGCAGTGAAATGGTATGAGCTATCTTTGAAGAGCCAGATTCTCTCAGCCAATGTCATATGATTAAGTGTAGGAATTGCCTTGATGTGTACCATCAGTACCTATGACTCACATATTTTTGTCTAACATGATTGCAATCCTCCGGAAATGGCAGCTGTCTGCCCTGCATGGAGAGTACAGCTTGAAGTGACCTCACTCTGCTGCCGTTTGGTGTCATGGCAGAGGACGGTCTGAACCGTCGTGCAACTCCTCATTGGTAACATTGAAGTCTATGGAGCACAGGGGCCAAAGATGATCACCGCTGGTGCTGACGGTGATTACCGGCGCAGGCGTGACTGCCAATTTTAGGAGCCCATGTCACTTGACTCCCAACTTCACCCAATCAAGAACTCCACTGCATGAGCTGCTGTCTCCTGTGTCTGAAACTCACAATGGCCTGTGCTACAGGGGATAGGTTCCCAGCCTTCACATCCAAAGAAGTGGAGAAGCTTTTTGATGGGGTCCTACCCCTTTATGGACAGTTGTATGGGCCTCCAGATCAACAGGTGAGCACATTTTATGTTTTTGGATGCAACTTGGTTGTATGTTGATGGAGGTGTGTGCATGCAGTGTGCCCTTTAGGGAGTGTTGTTTACTGCAAGCAATATGGAGACAGAGGCACATGTGATATGTAAGATGATTATGGGATCAATGTAGTATGTAGTCCATTGCAGGAACTGTATGTAGTGTGTAGTTAATGTTGTCCTTCTGTCTGTGTTTCCTATGCAGGTCAGCACCCATCAGAAGAAATGGTTATGGCATGCCATCACCAAGGATCTGTGCACCCTGGTCCATAGCCGGTGGAGCACCCACTGAGGAAAGCAGTGGGAGGACCTGAGATGCTGGGCCCAGAAGACCGCAGAGGCCCAGCTGGGGAAGTCCTCCCAACGAGGGAGGGATGCCTGCTGGACGTCGACACCCCAATGGCCTGTATACTGGCGGTGGCCAACACAAAGTTGGATGGGTGCGTGAGGGCAGCACAGCAGCCACAAGGGGGTGAGTACTCACTGTGTACTTTTGTTTCCTAATGCCTGGCATGGTCTTTGGATGCCAAGGTAATAGTCAGTGTATGCATCAGTATGCCCTTGTAGGTATTTACTATTTGTCTGCATTGCTATAGTGAGTGGCATGTGCAATTAGGATGAGTCATTTGCTGGGACTGCTGTTTCAGTAAGGGCCTACATCCTGACTCACCACTGTTGGAAGGATGCTCTGATATCCACTGCCTATGTGGTGTGACCTGGCAATTGCAAGTTGTGCAGAAACTGTAACGGAGTAAATGTAGCTGTGCCTTTGTCATCAGGCAGACATGGATTAGTGAGTCACAATAGGTGTGCAAATGGTAGTTCTTCTGAATCTTTACAGCTGCTGATCCCAGGCAATGGTGCGGTATTGTGGTTGTCACTGCATAATGTTATCTAACAGTTAGTCATTTTGATGTTTATGCCATATGTGCTGTGATTGCTGTAATTGACCATGTACTCCCTTTCTTTCTCCCCCACCCTCCCTCCTTTTCTTCTTCTGTCCTTGTGTGCATTAGCATCATCTGACAAAGCAGCAGGGCCACTGGCGAATGGGGGAGTTGCAGTCCACAGGACCCAGGAGGTAGTGTTAACCGATGCCGAGGGGACCAGTGGGTTGGAGGGCAAAGGGAGCACCACAGGGGAGACAGTATCTGATACTACTGACTCTGATTCCTCCTCAGATGGGAGCTCCCTGGTGGTGGTGGACCCCTTTTGGACAAACCCAGCTACATCGTCTTCCGCCACCCCCCATTCCAGCACCGTCCTCCCAGTAGCCCCCCACACAGTTGCCCATGCTTGCTCACCCAGGAGGGTGGGGGTCTCCTTCGCCCTAGGCACCTCCGCCCCTGCCCCAGTCAGCCCTGGTGCCCTCACTGAGGAGGCTATTGACCTCCTGCGATCTATCTCTGTAGGGCAGTCAATCATAGTGAATGCCATCCGGGGGTGGCTTAGCTGGCCTACAGAGATCATTTCAGGCTCTGGCCTCCTCTTTGATGGCAGCCAGTGTCCATAGTTCTTCTGTCCCCCTCCAACTACCTGTGCCCAGTCCCAGAGCCCTCTCCCCACACCGATCCCAAGCACACAATCAGACAAACATGCACCCAAGTCAACAGACAAGAAGCACAAAGACAAGCACAAGCACCACAGATCATACTACAAGCATACACAGAGCCAACACACAGAAGCACACACAACAGCCACTGCCTCCACTATTCCCCCTCTACCTCCTCCCTCACAGTCACATCAGCACTCACACCTGCACGCACTGCATCCTCAGTCCCAGATCCTACCACCTGTTCAGCCTTGCCCACAGTCACCACAACAGTGACTAGCACCCCATTTACCACACGCGCAGTCACCACCACCATCACAACCACATGCAGCACTCCCACTTCACTTGCAGACACCACCCCAACATACATGCACACAACCTGTTTGTCCTCTCTCTCCCTCTCTTATCACCCTCCTCCCAAAACACACCAACCCTCACACTCAGACACTCAACAGCCATCCACCTCACACATGCACACTTTGCATGCACCTACAACCCAAGACCACACCTAACCGTCCTACGACCACTCCCTCTACCTCCACTCTCAAACCTCCTCCCACAGTCCGTCCCACTGTACCTTAAAAGCTTTTCCTTGCCCGCCTTGACCTCTTCCCTCCTCCTGACCCACCCCATGTTGTCCATAAACGAAAGGCGAAGTTCAGTCCCTCCAGCTCCCAGTCCTCCCATGCCCCCTAATATTTCCAATGTCTCACCCCCACTAAGAAGGCTTCCACTCTGGGACAAAAGGCAACCAGTCCCACCCCCCACTCCAGAAGCACTCAAGCACTCAACAGACCCCCAAACAGAGGAGCAAGAGCACACCCCCTACAAAACCGCAAGTCCAAGGACCCCCCTTCCAAGTCAAAGCCCCAAACACCCCCGCACCCTGTCGCCTGAGGTGCCTGCCTCAAACACTGATGTCCCTGTCCAGTGAAGTCACTTTGGCTGTCAGGAGTCAAGCTGGGCCTCTCACGTTGCCCTGTGTTGTGACATGGACACTTTTGGACTGGACAATGGCCCTTTGTTTACCTGTTATGTATTGTTGTGGGTGCTGTTCCAGACTGAATATAGTGGTTGCCTCACAGGTATTTTTCCTGACTTTCTTTTCTTATGGCTTCAATGGATGTTGTATTTTTCAGTGGATTGTTCTCCGTGTGTGGTATGTGCGTAAGGTGTGTGTTGTGCGTGTAGATGTGTCACTCTCCCCTCCCTCCCTTGTGTGTTAGGCGGCTGTACTCATCGTTATCGTCTTCGTGAACATCGCTACTCCTGGACTCTCATCACGTGGTGCAGCATCAGCAGTACTTCCGGTACAGATTCCATGGCAGCTGTGGACTCCTCTGTGTCCCTGGGGGTGAGTGTCTCCTTTTACCTGGGTCATTTCTGCCAAGCTTTTCTTGGCGGTGGTCCTGCCCCGGAAATCCTGGTGGTCTGTTATGTCGTAATATGGTGGGCGGTGAACGATGTTCCTCCGGCCTGGAGATGGCAACTGCTGTGGTCGGCAGCTGGACCGCACTGTATGGCTGTATGTGGGAGGAATCACCGCTGTGTTCATAATATGGCGGTCTTCACCACCAAAGTCATAATTAGGGCAATACTCTGACCTTTTCTGCTTTTATAGTACTGCCACACTACTCCTAACAGCTCCATGAATCTTCTGTAGGACTCAGCTAATGAGGTGAGCTATCAAAATAGCAGACATCAATTTCCTTAGTTTGATGTAGCTAAAGAAGAGAAAAATCCTACCTCTTGATGTCTTAATGGAGGTATACTTTTTACATAAGATTCAATAGTTTTCACTTCACAAAAGTGAGTCTTATGTGCCCACACTGGATAAAAGACAGGAAAAATATCTGTTTTGGTTCACTTAGCATTCTAAAATGGTCTTCCATGTCTGACACAGGGGGTCATTCCGACCCAGGCGGGCGGCGGAAGCCGCCCGCCTGGCGGGAACCAACAAAAGACCGTACCGCGGTCAAATGACCGCGGCGGTCATTCTGACTTTCCCGCTGGGCCGGCGGGCGACCGCCAGAAGGCCGCCCGCCTGCCCAGCGGGAAAGTCCCTTCAACAATGAAGCCGGCTCCGAATGGAGCCGTCGGAGTTGAAGGGGTGCGACGGGTGCAGTGGCACCCGACGCGATTTTCAGTTTCTGCAAAGCAGACACTGAAAATCTTTATGGGGCCCTGTTAGGGGGCCCCTGCACTGCCCATGCCAGTGCCAGTGGCATGGGCAGTGCAGGGGCCCCCAGGGGCCCCACGACAACCGTTCCCGCCATCCTGTTCCTGGCGGTAAGAACCGCCAGGAACAGGATGGCGGGAAGGGGGTCGGAATCCCCATGGCGGCGCTGCTTGCAGCGCCGCCATGGAGGATTCCTTTGGCCAGGGGAAAATCGGCGGGAAACCTCCGGTTTCCCTTTACTGACCGCGGCTTTACCGCCGCGGTCAGAATTGGCCAGGAAGCACCGCCAGCCTGTTGGCGGTGCTTCCGTGGTCGTTGGCCCTTGCGGTAGATGACCGCCAGGGTCAGAATTACCCCCACAGTAATCCTATGTACATCGCGTTAGCATACTAGACTCTCCTAAAAGGCTGAATAGCTTGCAACTGGGAAGCCATACCCATGTAAAGGATTACATTACTCTAACAGTTAGAGAATATTTTTTGTGTTAAATCTTTTTATTTGGTTTTCAACAGGTGCATACCATGCAAAAATGAGCAACAGCCTCCCCAGCTCCCCCCCAACAGCCCACAGACACTTGAGCATACAGTTGGTCATAACAGCAATTGGTCTCTCTCCACAACCATAGACATCCCAGTCCATATGTCTCTCAATATTCAGCAGTTTGTAGTCTGATGTATGACCCAGTGAATCAAGACTCTATAGGTATTTTGGCACCCAATGAGTAATATGCCATCCAGACTCCCCAGACTCTCTCAAACATTCGAGGACAGCCTCTATATGTTACCTTCTCTGCCATCATAAATCCATACATCTCTCTTCTCCACATATCCACAGTTGAACAAAGCTCAGAGCCCCAAAGACAAGCAGTATCTCTCTTGGCAACCACCAGCCCCCCAAGGCCACAGAATAGAAGCTTAGCATTGGGCAAATCAATGTCATTAGGGATTCCCAGGAGAATGAATTTGGGGTCAAGCGGGATCTGCTCCGACAGCAACCCCGCATTTCCCTTACAATCCTTGTCCAATATTCCTGTAGTACAGGGCATCCTCAGTAGAGGTGTATGAAGGTGCAAATGCTCTCATGACATCTATGACAGTTCGGGTGCTGGGCCCTTCCCATAGTTTGCAGACGCTGTCTATCATGATAAATCCTATGAAGGATCTCAAATTGAATTACTCTCAGTCTCGACCCAATAGTTTCTTCTCATGGAAACATCAGTGCCACCTCTCAGGCTACATCTTCCAGTTCCCCTAAGCTGGGCACCCCACAGCTGCATAGTCTGAGAAGTGTGTCAGGCATGTTATTGTTAATGGTCTAATACTTCATGGACATAGCTTTTGTGTCTGGGCTCTCTATCAATATTCTGCCTTCCAGCAGAGCGTATTCAGGTACCTCTTCCCCCGGGAGACCCTCCACTTTCCATGCAGGCCTCAATTGCTCATAGTGGAGGAGTGGAGGAACTATTAATCAAGTGAGTTGCCCAGTAGTACGCCTCCAGGTCCAGGGTAGATAAGCCCCAGTTATACTGATTACGCTGTAGTGTTTTGAGGGCAATTCTAGGGTGTTTCCCCTCCCATAGAAAGAGTTGCATGTCTTGTGCCAGGGTCTGGAAGAATCCTGGTGGGATCTGGTAATATGTATTCTGCAAGACATATAGCAACTTTGAGAGAGGGATTATTTTAATCATGGCTACACACCCCATCATTGTGAGAGACATACCTCTCCAGCATTCCAAATCGGTTCGACAGGCTCTCATCACCTTCCACAAGTTATTTGTACAGCAGAGATCTGCCCTATGTGTGGACACAGATCATGCACACCAGGGATTCTAAAATGCGGGCAAAAAACAAGGGGGAGAAGGGGCATCCCTGCCTGGTACCCCTTGCAATGGGGAACTCAGATGAAAGGATCCCAATTACTCTCACTGCAGTCACTGGATTACGGAAGAGCAATCTCACCCACTCCCGGTATCAAGGTTGAATCCTAATCTTGCCAATGTGCCTTCCAAGAAGGGCCAGTGCACCACATCAAATGCTTTCTCAGCATCAAGGGCCAAAAATACTCAGGGGAGAGTGGTCAGATAAACCTCGGGTCAGGTAATCCACCTGATGGATAGTCCCTACCTCCCCGCAGGGGTAAAGATATAATCTAATCTAGAAAAGACTTATGGGCCCGGAGAAATAAGAATATTTCCTGTCAGCGGGGTGGGCATGCTGCCACACGTCTGACACTCCCAGGACTGTAGCAAAGCAATATGGTGAAGTGGGGGACCAGACAATTCAAACATCCCAGATCGGTCCATATCCGTCACCATTACATCATTAAAGTCACCCCCCAACATATGGAGTGGGCAAGATCTCTGCTAATTTCTCCAGCAAAGGGGGACTGGCACCTAGGTGGGGCATAAACGTAAAGAAACAAGACTTCCTGTCTGCCCCAAAACTCCTTCACCCCTACAACGCCTGCATGTGCCAGTGTAACATATGGCCCTCTGCCCCGGAATTTATACTTTGTACCTAGAAGATGCGTCTCCTGTAAAAATACAGCATCCGAGTGCGGCCTCTTTATATATTGGAACACCAAACCGTGCTTGACCTTATCACTCAGTCCATTCACATTCAGTGAAAAGACGGTGATGGACTGTGAATCCACCAGAGGAGGCCCCGGTTTACTACTTGTAGGGGTCATTCTTGGTTGAAGGGAGGGGCGCACCCTCTACCCGAAACACCCGTGGATGCAACCGGGAGACCTGGAGTCAAAGATCTCATTAGGGGAGACCTACTAGGTGAATGTGTCTGCGTCACAATTTCACTTACCGTAAGCAAGTAAAATACAAACCCCCACGGAACAGATATCCATCCCACCCCACCTCCCACTGGCCCCTGTGAATACAGGTAATTGTGCTTCGGCTTCCCTCCGAGTCAAATGAATCTCCTCCTCCCTTTGTCAGCCGCATTGGTCGCCACAGCGTGTCCCCATCATCTCTCTGTCTTCTCTAGCCACTTCACTTGGGGGGTGACCATTCCTTCGATCTGCTCCCCCCTGTCCTTGGGCCTACAGTCAGCCCTTGACTCCCCTTCCCAGAGAGTTGGGGGCACTCCTCCAAACATTACCCAGGCATCCTCTGGAGTCTGAAAGAAGAATGTTTTCCTTTAGCTGGAAAGAGGAGCATGTACTATAACTGAAGAATTTGGAGTTCGGCCTTCACGGAATTGAAGGTGCGACTCTGCCTCTGACCTCTCTGGTATAGCCTGAAAAAACAAGAATTTTAGAGTTTTCGTGTCGGACCTCTCCCAGCTTGCAAACCTCAGTTAAGGTAATATCCCGGTCCTGGAAGTTTAGGAAGGGGCAATCACTGGTCTGGGGGGGAGCTGGGGAGGTGGCCTTCCCCCCAAAGCCTGATGGGCATGTTCAATCACAAAACAGGTCAAGAACTTCTCAGGCGGCAGAACTTGTCCTAGACATGTATCTAGAAACAGGCTCATATTCGTGCCTTCGACCCCTTTCTGAAATCCCACAAATCACAGATTATTCCTGAGGGCCCGGTTTTCCTCATCTTCCAGCTGCCACATGATATCCTTGTTGAGGACCCTGGTCTCCACAATTTCCCTAAGTAGGTCTCGAACAGTATCCTCGAGGTCCTATATCCGTGTCACTGCCAACGTGACCCATTCCGCCACATTCTGGAGGTCTTGACACACAGAGGGAAACCTCTGATTGCACCTCCATCACGCGCCCTCCAGGGCCTCTCTAGAGGACTGGATCACTTAGAGAAGGGCAGCATTGTCTGACACCGCCGGGGGCTCTGGGGCCAGTAGTGGAGGGATCACCACGGTCCAAGCAGCCCTCCCGAGGTGGCTTGGGTTCCTTATCTCTCACCATTCAGATATAACTACCACGTTGAACCCCCTCCAAAGACACTGGGAGCCACCCTGCAGTGAATCCCTCCCAGGTGGTAAGTTTTAGTCTCTGCAAAGATGGAGAGGGAGGCCAACACAAGGCAAGGGGGAAGTATCTGTCTCCAATCTGGGTACTTTGACAATGGCAACCCCATCCCTCGCAACAACCAGCACCCCAGAACACCAGGCCACACCACAGACTCAGCAACAAATGTGCAGTCTCAGATATCCCCCCAGGGGAGGCTCAGCAGAATAGGAGGGAGAGCCCTGTCCGTCCAGTCACCCCCTTGCCTAGGACTATTAGGCACCCCGGGAGGGGAAGTCTCACCGATGAACAAGGAAGCTCCCCATTCTTCTCCCTCAAGTATGCTACCATTAGTGTTCTAGGCAGCCAGGCGTTGCAGGCAGTCACCACCGCTCTGGTAGCCCCTTGCCCTAGGAGGAGACTCACATCATTTGTGGCATGCCAAGAAGCCCCCTCGGCATGACTTTGCTGGCCAACTCAGTATCCTGCCAGTCATACCTTTTGCACTCCTCCTCTCCCTTGAGGTTCCTCTGGCCTCCGCAGCAGATTTTCAGCCTGCCTGCCTGCCTCAGACATCAGGAGGGGGACCGCACAATCCCTCATGGCGCCGGCGAACCCGATATCTCGCCAGTCATAACTTTTGCACTCCTCCTCTCCCTTGCGTTCCCTCAGGTCTGCGCTACAGATTTTCAGTCTGCCCGCCCACCTGCCTCGTACATCAGGAGGGGGTCGCACAATCCTTTGTGGTGCAGGAGGTCTGTCTCTCGGCCTCCAGCGCGTCTTCTCCAACCTGGGCCGGAAGCCAAATGACCGTATGGACCTGGCCTGGCCCGACAGCAATTCACCATCCACAGCCCCACCGGCTATTCGCCAGTCCTTACCTTCGGCCCTAGGGGCCCGTATGGGAGACCTGCAGATGTAAAGCAGGATTTTTCTGGAGGGCAGAACGCAGCTTGTTCAAGGAGCAGCTGTCTCCGGAGCCATCTTGACTCCATCCCCACAGTTAGAGAATGTTGACCCACACAACACTATGTGGCTGATATAGAGTTTGGCGGAGGGGATTACTCCATCACAAACATGGCAGATATCCTGTCGGCTTTATTATGATCCCATTATAGCCTATAGTGATCCTAATGTGGCAGACAGGACATCTGTCACATTTGTAATGGAGTAACCCATCCACCAACTTCTAAATCAGGTCCTGTGTGTATTATATATACAATAAGGCAGGTCCTCTTGGAAGAGGAAAAAGAAAACATGCGATGCCCTTCCCACAAGATCAAAAGGAATACCAACATCATCCACTTCATTAACTTGATAAGCTGGATCAGGGAGTAATGTAAGCACGCCAGGCCCCTGCACAAGTCCACAAGACCCCTGAAAAAGAGTAAATTTGTCTAAAGCACAGTTGATGTACCTTATGAGATCCTCTGTTCTACCTGAAACAAGAACCTTTCCAAATGATGATAGTTTAACTTTCTTCAAGTTACATGACGTAGTGTGACCTCAAAGGGAAGTATCAAGGGAAGAGGCTACCAGCAGTGACATGGTTGAACAGCACTACCAATAAAAACATGCCTTTCCCCCATCATCAGATCAAGCAGCTTCAAAATCATGATGGAGCGAAGGAAGAAATAAAACCTAACCTGATTCCAACCTTGCAAAGAAATATCCATTTCTAAATATTATAGCTCCTGTGGCCAGCTGTTAAAACCAAGGAAAGTTAGCATTCAATTGTTATGAAACAAACTGATGTCACAAGTCCCTAAGATTTCTGCACCTGGGCAAAACATGAGGATGGAGTCACTATGGCCCTCGTTACGATCCTGGCGGTCGGTGATAAAGTGGCGGCAATACCGCCAACAGGCCGGCGGTAACTACTGCCAAATTATGACCATGGCGGAAAGATCTCCGATAGACAGCCAATGTACCACACCGACCGCCAGGGCAGAAACAAGAGTCACCACAGTGGTAGCCACCTACAGCCAGGCGGAAGTCAATGTTCCACCCACCATATTAAGACCCTGCAATCCACCACCTTTTCCGGTGCGGTACCAACGACATCAAAAGCCTGGCGGAAACTGAGCTCAGAAGGGAAAGGACTTACCATTGGAGACACAGGGAACAACCACGCCGCCTTGGAACCTGAACAGCATGTCTTCCCGATGATCTTCTACATTCTGCTCAACCACAAACACCAATGCCGCCGAAGACTGCAACGGTGAGTACAGCTACCTAGCACACAAGGGAGGGGGGGAGTAAAACAAGAATGACACCCACACACCCACAACACACAGACCATAAACACACATCATACATACAACCATATGCTTTACAAAAACAATTTTACCCAATAACTCAGCTGAATAATGCAAGGACAAAACGATTTTGCAAAAGTGAATGTAATGAGATCAACACAGTATGAAAAATAAGTTAGGCAAGATAATAGATATATACATATGTACAGAAAAAAGGATACAGCCCAGTCCACAATTTGCGTAGGCCACATGGCCACAGGCCAAAGTCCAAGGCCACACATGTCACCTGCTTCAACACGGAGAGAACACTGCAGGGGCATCAGTTGGTAAATAGGCAGGCACCTCAAGGGTACAGGGGACGGGGACACCTCAGCCGGGAGATGTAACTAGGCCACTGGATCTGGAGTGGGCAACATGCCCTGTGATTGATCCTGGGGGTTGATGGGCCACAGTCTCTCGAGTGGGTGTCATACCCACTGGTTCTGGAGGGGGCAACCTGCCCTGTGCTTGATCCTGGCGAGTGATGGGCCACAGTCTTTCGGGTGGGTGTAATACCCACTGGTTCTGGAGGGGGCAACCTGCCCTGTCCTTGTTCCTGGGAAGTGCAAAGTCACAGTCTCTCAGGTGGGTGTCTTGACCACTGGTTTTAAAGGGGCAGACCGCACAGCAGCCCATGGAGGCAGGATTTCATACCGTCCGCCGCTGGTGATGGCTACACAGTGGTGATGCTACTGGTGGGGTGAGGCTCCTGCCCACCCCCTACAACCTCGGACGCGTGCACAACCATGGTTGGTGGTGGGGGCCCCATCACAGTTCCTGGCCCAGGCCCCTTGGCCTTCCTGCCTATTGGGGCAGGCTCCTTTCCCTGCTTGTCTGCTGGGACATGCTCCTTGGTCTTCCTGCCTGCTGGAGCAGGCTCTTTTCCCGTCTTGCCTGCTGGGGCAGCCTCCTTGGTCTTCCTGTCTGATGCAGGCTCCTTTCCCCTTAGACTGGCTGGTGCAGGCTCCTTCAGGACATGTGACCTGGATCCCTTTCCACCACGAGTGGGTGCGTGTGGTGATGACTGGACCGCTGGACTGGGTGGCTGAGGTGCTTGGCTGGGTTCTTCCTACCCTGGCCATACGGGTATGACGTGGTGGAGGAGTGGTAGGGAAGAGGCCAATGGTGGATAGGAACAGTTTTTTAGGGACATTGGGGCAGGAAGAGGCAGAAGGAATGGGAGTGGAGGATGAGGGAGTGGTAGTTGGAGGTGTCTGTCTGTTGCTTTTGGGTGCAGGTGCATGGGCTGTATGTTGTTGTGAGGTGGATGGCTGTTGAGTGTCTGAGTGCTTGCGTTTGTGTATTTTAGGAGGGGGGACACACAGTGGGAGAGGACACAGGGGACGTGTGGATGGTTGTTCTGGAGGTGTCTGCCAGTGAGGTTATGTTCTGCTTAGTGTGGTGATGCTGGTAGTGGATGATGATGTAGTGAATGCACATGTGAGTGTGGACGGAACTGGGTGGGAGGTGGTGGAGGAGGAGGATGAGACTGGAATTAGTGGATGTTGGTGTGTCTGGAACTGGATGCTGTTTGTGTGAGTGTCTGTGGGACGAAGTGTGGTGCTTGTGTTTGCCTGTGACACTCTTGGGTGTTGTCTTGTGTGTATGCTCGTCTGTATGTGTGCTTGGGATGGGTTGGGGTTGAGGGGAATGGGACTGGGCAGTGGAAGTTTGAGGGGGGACCGTAGGAACAGGGACAATGGCTGCCATCAGAGAGGAGGCCAGAGCCTGAATCAAGCTCTGTTGGGCCACCAATCCAGTGTGAATGCCCTCCAGGAATGCATTAGATTGTTGCATCTGGCCTGCCAGCTCCTGGATGGCATTCACAGTGGTTGACAGGGTTCACTGGGGCAGGGCCTTAGGTGCCTGGGGCAAAGGACTTGCCCACCCTCCTAGGTAAGCCGGCACGGGCAACTCACTGAGGGGCTGCTGGGATGGCGGTGCTGGTACGGGGATGTCAGCTGTACCTGTAGCTGGGGTGGTCACAGAAGTGTCCACCACCACCTGGGAGCTTCCATATGAGGAGGTATCTGTGTCAGAACTGTCCCCTCCAGTCTCCGCCATGGTGCTCCCCTCACCCTCTGTCACACTGGTGCCATCACAGTCGGTGGACTCTGCCTCCTGGGTCCTGTGGGATGCAGCTCTCTCCATCGCCGGTGCCTCTGCTCCTCTGCTTGATGATGCTAATGCACATAATGACAGGATGACTAAATGAAAATGAGGGGGAAAAAGACAAAGGATACACTTGTATCGATGACTAAACAAAAACGAGGGGGAAAGAGACAAAGGATACACTTGGTCAATGGCTGCACCAACACCACAATTGGCGTACACAGCACCCTCACACACAGGTAACAGCCTACGCAATATGCCATAGCACTACCAGAGAATTAGCAGCCAAGGAATAGGGAGGTGCACACACCACCAAATGCAGCACACCTGGGGCCCACGCAGCCCTGACCAGTAGTGGATGCCTACGAGCTAGGTTGTAAGATTTTCCCTTCTGAAATCTAGCCACCAAGAGACCTATGCTGCAATGTCAGGCCTGGCCTAGGGGCACCCACTGACACACATCCCCCACCCGGATACCACCCTACCATGCATAAGTTGTAATGATGGGCACTGTACTCACCCCCTTGTGGCTACTGTGATGCCCTCAAGCGCTCATCTAGCTCAGGATAGGCCACCACCAGTTTGGAGGCAATCAGGGGGGTCAGGGTTCGATGGGCACCCCTTACTCTTTGGGAGGCCATCCCCAGATGGGCCTCCGCTGTCTTCCATGCCCAGCGTCTCAGGTCCTCCCATTGTTTGTGACAGTGGGTGCTCCGCTTGCCATAGACCCCCAGGGTCCGCACCTCCTTGACGATGGCAGGCCATATACCCTTATTTTGATGGGTGCTCACCTGCAGAGGCAATAGACACAGGAAA
The DNA here is from genome assembly GCF_031143425.1 of Pleurodeles waltl. NCBI lineage: Eukaryota > Metazoa > Chordata > Amphibia > Caudata > Salamandridae > Pleurodeles > Pleurodeles waltl. The sequence continues at coordinate 335,237,302 of NC_090438.1, read as the reverse complement.
ATAGATTTAGACAAACAGTCTTGCCTGTTAAACATATAGCCCACCATACCAGTTTCCATCACCATTTACACACGCATGGCCCAGCACACAAACTGTATGCAACCCAGAGGACATCCACCCACGGCCCTTACATGAGGCCTTCACACACACACAACTCCATGCATTCATGCCACATGCATCGTGCCCACAGTGCACTCACCTGTTGGTCTGGTGGCCCATACAGCAGTCCGTACTAGGGTAGGACCCCATCCACCAGCCTCTCCAACTCCTCCAAGGCTGGGGCCCTTTCCCCGGTCACACAGGCCATGGTCAGTTCCAGACACAGGTCACAGCAGCACATGCAGTGTAGGTCCTCTCCTATGGAAGGTCAGGTGGCAAGTGAGGAATCAGATACAAAATGGCAGTCATGTCCGCGGAGGTACATACCGTCACCGCCGGCGTGGATCACATTTGGACACTGTACCCCATGGGGCCCAATTATAGTCAATGAGGAGTTGCACGCGGTTCCCGACCGCCTCCCGCAACGATGCACAACATCAGCGGAATTACCTCATTTCCACCTGTCCCTCCAAACAGGACAGGCAGACGTCATTTCAAGGGGGGCAGGCTCTGGAATAATGCTGCATCACAGGAGATATTAGGACATACTGGACAAATCACAATGACCCATTACAAGTTAACAGGATGCAAAGTTCTGTTGTAGCTTCATTGTTCAGTTTGTGACCGGCTCCTCACTCTTGTGTCCCTTAGATTGCTACCGCTGCAGATGAATAGGAGATGGAGACATACGCCCATGTACAGACCCATGGTGGACTTGGCACTACTGGAGGACAGGCACATTATCCTTACCTATAGACTGGACAGGGCACAATCACTGAGCTGTGTGCTTAATTGGAGCCTGACCTGATATCTGCTTTCCATCACTCCACTGGGATCTCCTCTCTTGTGCAAGTGCTATCTGTACTCCATTTCCTGGCAACTGCTTCCTTCTAAGTGACAGTGGGCTTGGCAGCAGGAATGTCATAGCCAATGCTCTCAATAGTGCTGACAAGAGTGGTGTTGTCTGCCCTGATGAAACACATGTGCAGCTACATTGTCTTCCCCCAGGTTGAAGATTTTGCCACAGTGAAGGCTGAGTTCTATGCAATGAGACATATCCCGAACATAATTGGCGCGATTGATGGAACACATATTGCATTTGTTCCACTGCGCCAGAATGAACAGGTGTTCAGGAATCAGAAGAGTTTCCACTCTATGAATGTACAGATGGTGTGCCTTGCGGACCAGTACACCTCTCACGTCAATGCTAAGTATCCTTGGTCGGTGCATGATGCCTTTGTCCTGAGGAATAGCAGCATCCCAAATGTGATGGCCTACCTACAGAGGTGGCTAAAAGGTGAGCCCTGGTTCCCACCCAGTATATGTTGGAGTATGGGTATGGTGTGGGCCATATGGGATAGTGTGTGGCTAAATGTTGTCCCTCAATATTTCAGGTGACTCTGGTTACCCAAAACTATCATGGCTGCTGACCCCTGTGAGGAATGCCAGGACAAGGTCAGAAGAATGTTATAATGAGGCCAATGGGTAAACCAGAAGGATAATTGAAAGGACCTTTGGCCTCCTGAAGACCAGGTTCCGGTGCCTCCATCTAACAGGTGGATTCCTGTGCTACTCACCAAAGAAGGTCTGCCAGATAGTAGTGGCATGCTGAATGTTGCATTACCTGGCCCTCAGACGCCATGTCCCATTCCTGCAGGAGGAGGAGGCTGGAGATGCCTGTGTGCTAGCCGTGGACCCTGTGGACAGTGAGGATGTGACACAGGTAGACAGTGTTACTTCACATTGCAATGACATTTGTTTGAATTTGTGGGGCAATGGCATGCTGATATTTCCCACTTCTATGCCCACTTACTGTTCTGTCTGGCAATTCATTTTGCAGATGTTGGTGTCCTCACATATACTCCTGGTGTGATCACTGCAGCCAGCTACAGGTCATTCATCTATGCTCATTTTCTGTACAGTTGATTTGCAATGTTTATACCTGTTTCAATGAATACATATTTGATATACATGACATAATCCAAATTTCTTTTCTTTCCAAAGGTGTTTATTGAAGTGCTAAAATATTGAGGGGCAAGTGCAATGGGATGGGGTGATGATGGAGGAAAGTCCAGGGTATTGTTCCAGTCTCTTTGTAGCACAGGTGCATTGTCCAAGGGGACATAGGAAGGGGAGCAATGGCAGTTCCAGGTGGACAGGGTGGCAGGGTGGGACACAAAGGTGACAATCCGGAGAGTCTCAATTCCTGGCAGTGGTCTTGGCAAGTGTATCTGGCTTCTGCCTGGATCATAGGGAACATTATTGGGGTGGTTCACCTTCTGCAGGGGAAGGGGTGTTGGTGGCCTTTGAGTCCTGTGGCGGGCCATCTGGCCACTAGCGGCAGCGGAGGTGGAAGGCTGTTCAGATGTCTGGCTAGTGGTAGGGACCCGCTGGTGTGAGACTGCCTCCCTCATAATATTGCCGATGTCTGCCAGCACTCCTGAAATAGAGATCAGGGTGTTGTTGATGGCCTGCAAGTCCTCCCTGATCCCCTGGGACTGTTCCTCCTGAAGCCACCTGTTCTCCTGCACATTGTCTAGGATCTGGCCCATTGTGTCCTGGGAATATTGATAGTCTCCCAGGATCTCTGCAAGTGCCTCCTGGAGAGTTGGTTCCCTGGGCCTATCCTCCCCCTGGCGCACAGCAGTCCTCCCAGGTCCCTGATTGTCTTGGGTATGAGGTGTGGCCTGGGGTCCCTGTAGAGGTGGACACACTGCTGATTGACGTGTCCTGGGGACAGAGGTGTGGGTACGCTGGATGGGTGCTGTGGTGGTGTATCCTGATGGGGGAGGCTCTGTGGTGATGTGTGACTGTGCCTGAGTAACCGGCTGTGCAGAGGTTCCTGATGGGCCAGGTAGGTCATCAAGATCCTGAAGACCAGAGTTGCTGTCATCACTGTAGGCCTCTTCAGTTGGGGGACTGGATAGTGCTGGCACCTCTCCTCCAGTGACATTGGCTGGGGTACTGGTGGGGATGTAAATGATGTGTTATGGTTTCTGTGACTGACATATTGTGCATCCGTGGCTTGCCCTCTTTGGTTGGATTTGCCCTGGTAGCTTTCACTTGTGTACGTTGGTGTATGATGGAATAGTTAGTTCTCTATGGTGTGCATGCTTTAGTGATGAGTGCACATGCAGGGCTGTGAGTGGTGTCCATGCATTGGTACAGCATGCAGTGCTTGGTATTGGGATGAGTGAGATGTGATGGTGGGGTGTGTGGGAAGCGGTGGAGTGATGGTGGGGGTATGTGAATACATGCAGGTGGGGGGTAGTAGTAGTAGAGGGGTTGACTTATCAGAGTCCAGTCCTCCACCTACTCCGGCCAGGCCCTCAGGATGCAGGATTGCCAGGACTTGCTCCTCCCATGCTGTGAGTTGTGGGGGAGGAGGTGGGGGTCCACTGCCAGTACTCTGTACAGCGAGCTGGTGTCTTGCTGCTATGGAACGTACCTTAGTCCGTAGGTCGTTCCACCTCTTCCAGATGTCATCCCTGGTTCTTGGGTGCTGTTCCACTGCGTTGACTCTGTCCACAATTCTCCGCCATAGCTCCATCTTCCTAGTTATTGATATCTGCTGCACCTGTGCTCCAAATAACGGTGGCTCTACCCTGATGATTTCATCCGCCGCGATCCTTAGCTCCCCCTCTGTGAAACAGGGGTGTCTTTGTGGTGCTATAGGTGTTGTGTGAGGTGTAATGGTGAGGGTGTGTTGGGGAATGTTTTGGGGTGTGTGATTTGGGGTGCGTGAGTGGTGTATAGGTGTGAGTAGTGTGTGGCTCTAGTTGTGTCAGTGGTCTTGGTGTCTCTCTGCTGGCAATGGTTTGAAATGGTAAAGGGTTGTGGTAATGTGGGTGTGTGTTTTATAGTGGTGTGGGTGTGGTATGTGTATGGGTGTCAGGTGTGTGTCGTTGTAATTGTCCAATTTGGTGTTGTTTTGTTTGTGTCTGTCTATTGTGAGCACAACGGTACGTAGCGCCAATGGTTTACCGCCGTTGAATGTCTGCTGTGGTGATTCGTAGGTCATAATGTGATGGGTGTTGTTCTGATGGCGTAATGGTGTGGGTTTTTATACCACCCGTTTATCACTGTCCTTTGGGCTGGCGGATTTGTGTATGTGGCTGAATACTGACGGATTGGTGTGTGTGTCCTAATATGGTGAACAGATATCCGCCGCCACGGCAGTAAGTTGGCAGCAGTCAGCGTAGCGGTAAGTGGGATCTACTGCCAATGTCATAATGAGGGCCTATGTGCCTGAGTCCATGTTAGTTTTTGTACCAACCCGGTATGTGGTTCTGCGTATTTGGAATCAGCTCAACCTGAACTGTAATCTGATGCCTAAAACAGGACATTCAAACATTTCCATGCCAGATGGTAGTGTATCATGGGCTTGTGGTGGTTTACATACCCAGCCATGGACACGCTGTCCATGTTTGACACCAATGACAAGCATGAATCATTAATCAGATTTTGAATGGAGAAGGAAGCTGTGATATCCCCATGGATATGCAAAGATTGTTCTTGTTTTGTCCAATGCCTCCCATAGGTAGAGCCCAATGCTAGACAGCGTGTATCTAATTGTAGTGATTACAGCTAAGAAAATGGTTGCCTTGATGTTCAAGGCATCCATATGAGTAATCAACTGCAAACCAACTCCTATGTTTTGGGTAGAATTTTTCAAAGTTAGGTTTATTTGAAAGGTATTGAAATGTGAAAGTGCCAAGGTACTGGGAGAAAAATGGCATCAATGGAGCAAAGGAGCAGGCTACTTACATGGATCTGGGATCTTAAGAGAAATTGCCGATAAAAGAACTTCAATTCTGGAGACTTCAATTTGGCTCATAGCATGAGAAGCTCAAAAGACAAAGGGATTACTCTCTGAGTGAGAACCAGAATTAAGCCTGTCAAATTATTAACAAAAGATAGTCTTTCCATAGTATTCATTTCCAAATCCACTCCTTCTGAAAAATGATATTTGTCTTAGTACATAAAGAACCTGTCACTCAGATGATTAGATGATAAGCTCCCAGTCTATCCAGGCCAGAATCTTCATGAATGCCCCTAATGTTGAAAAGAAACCACAAAGTAAACAGTGCTAAAGACTTATTGACAGATTGGTCTGGAATAAACAGTGAAAAGCTGGAAAATGGCTAACGGCTCTGACTACGGTAAAGCACATATTCAAGGCCAGGTAGGACATGTCATTCATGATTATTGCTCGAATTTCTTCATAGCCCTCCAAAGGAGTAAGATTTTATTTCCATGGTCAATATGTAAGTGCTGTTAAATACTACTGCCAGACACTTGTTGAAATCTTCAGACTGGTCATCAAAAGACCAATATCAGGCATGCTGCTACTTCAATGATTGCCACACAAGCCTCTTTCACTCCTCTTGAGGACTGAACAATGCTAGCTCGGGTGGCTACAAAAACTGTCTTGGGTGAACTCTGGATCATCTGGGCTTCTGGGTTCCACAGAGACCAGACACCCATCTTCGTGGAACCTGACATTCTGCAGCAGGCAGTGCAGCTTCATCATTACACAGAACATTTCACTGGGCCCTGCTTTTTATCTCTGATCTCTGTGGTGTACAATCATCATTCAGTGGAAATCGTGCAACAGTACTCATTTATTTGACCCTGGTAGGGAGACAAGGCTTCACCATCTGAATTTGCTTGAGAAAAAATGTCTAGGGTCCATCTTGAAAATAAATAGGAAAAAACAATGAATCTCCATGAAGCTTTCTTTGCAGACAAGACCTTTTTAACGTATAGCATAATTTCTCTGGGTTTAAGATAACACTTCATAGTGTCACATGAAAGTTAAATTTAGAAATAATATTTTCCAAATTACTCACAAATTTGTGCGTTTCAGACAGAAATTCATATATTTAAAAAATGGGGTGCATGGCAGTGCTCTCAGAGAAATATCATTTCATTCTCTTATTAAATTTTGAGCCTATCAGGCTATCTTTAGCCTGTAGTCAGTAGTTTGGCCACATGCTCGGCAGGGCCAACCACAATGGCAAAAAAGAGTCACTTTGAAAAAGCTTACTTTTTTTCAAGCTTACCTTACAAGTAACACACCTCAGTGCAGGAATTGCTTTCCATATGTACAAAGTACATTAACAATGTGCTATTTTAAGAAAAGCAGTGTGTATGTGTACATACCAACGAGCCTGCTTTGACAGCAAGTCATGCTCATATTTGTCGGAGGCTGGCCCTCTATGTAGTGTGCAAAACTAGGCACACTGTGCAGGGGGTCCAGGCAACCACATTTTGGTTTCCAGAGGTACAAACTAGACCATCTAATGCTCAAACTTTTTTAGGTAGCTTGGTCAAGCAGTAAGGCTAAGTTTGGATAAGTGCAAAGCTTTTGCTGTACTCACAGTATGAATCATACAACTCACACAGTTAAAGGAATAACTTCAGACCAATTTACAAAAATACATCAGATTTGTATATAATTCTAAGACCAAGATTATCAAAATTGGTTAAGTACTTTTTAAGATAGGAATTTTTGAAGTTTTGAAAAATGCTTTCTTTCTGTGCGTGATTACCCACTATAGGAATCAATAGGCAGTCACTTTTTAAAATGCATATACAATCACACAATGGAGTTACCAAGTTCCGCTTTTGCAGGTTCGTCGAGGTCATTGGTGAGCACACTGTGCCAGCTGGAGAGGCTCGGGCGGCTCCCAGTTCTAGGGGGAGCAACGTGGAAAGTCTCTTGGAGCAGGTCCTGGGGCAACGAGTGGACCACTTGGAAAAACGTATTTCTTGCAGATTTAAAGGTGGTGTTTTGGGGTCCCCTTGTGGTGTTGAGGTCACAAAGGGTGTAGAACCCTGGGGGCACAACTGGTTCCTCGTTGCAGGGCACTGGGTGTCAGGGTGCAAAGCGAGTTGGTGATCCAGGAGCTGTGAGCAATGGAGCCCTTTGGAGCCAGAGGTAAGTCTCTTTGAGGGCCCCTTAGAGGACAATGGGGACTTCAGGATGTTCCTGAAGTCTCTCGACTGGGGCTTCCTCCTGATCCTTTTTCAACTGTGGGGGTCCTGGTTTTCTGGTTGTCCGATATCAGCTGACCAGTACTCGGGGTATTTACACGACTCGGCCACTGGAAGGCACAGTGCCACCAAATTTGGCACACTTGTGGGGTTTGTCCTAATGGTCATCGGTGTATTGTCGAGTCTGGCTGTGACTTTCAGTTCAGAAGGTATCGGCCAGTCAGTGAAGTGACCCTCACTAGGTTGCTGGTTCTTTGGAGGTTGCAGAGTGGTACCTCCACCTGATAGGAGATCTTGGGTAATTTGTAAAGCCTGGAGGTCCTCTGGTTTTCTTGAGGTCATCCCAGTGTCCACCTCCTCCACAGCGGCAATTTTCAGGTACTGGGTGCAGCAGGCAGGGTTTGGCATCTTTTTCTTGTGCAGCAGGTCCACAGTTCTCGTGCCTTGGATCTTCTTTTGAGCTAGTCTTCTTTGTCTTTTTGAATTTGATTTCTTTGTCCAGGGATGCCCACTGAATACTGAATTTAGTGAGCGTTTTATGGGAAATCTGGTAGTGTCCAATGGGACACTTACCTTTGGGTGGCTACACACAGTATAGTGACCACTTCCTGTGGGAAGGGTCACCGCCCTAAACCTAATTGGCTATTTTCCTTCCATCCAAGATGGAGGGAAATGAAATAGAGGGTCTGCCTCGCAGGCAACACCTTAGGGGCGGTGCATGCCAGGTGGGGCCACTTCTCCTACCCTTTGTAAGGTTTCCTGCCTCTGCTCCCGCCAAAAGGGGGAGTTTGCAAAGGGTAATCCCAGCAGATGCTAGCAGGAGGCTTGGAGTCAAGTTTCTAGGGTAAGCCATTTGAAGCTCACCGGCAGGACAGTGCACATTACTGAGGGAGGGGGTGTTGGCTCCTCCACCCAGGAAGGACATTGTCTTACAAACTGGAGAGGCAGAGCCCTCCCCCAAGGTTTATATATTGGCTGTCTGGAGGTGGCGGCTGGACAGAACCAACCAGCAACCATGCCAGGATAGACTGCTTTTGCAGGGGGCACCTCTAAGGTGACCCCTGGGTACATTCAGGGCTAAATCCAATACTGGCACCAGTTTGAATTTATCATTCTGGCCCTCATTACAACCCTGGTGGTAAATCCCGGTTTCCGCCGTGCTGAAGACCGCCAACATACCATTGTGGCAGCGGAATTCCGCTACAGGTATTAAGACCCACATTTCGGAATCCGCCACAATACAGACACCCACACAAGTCAGCCACACCAAAGTCAGTAATAAACTGGCGATACCAAAACCTACACCATCACGCCAACAAAAATACGCCCACACTATCACGACCCACGAATCAACGCGGCGGTCTTACACGCCACGCTAAAAATACACACACATTTACAAAACACAACCACATTGGACAATTTAAAATACACACACCTGATACACATACACACACCACACCACACACCCAAAACACTATAAAACACACACCCACATTATTCACAACCCCTTACAATGACATTTTTTGAAAAAGCAGAGAGAGAGAGAATAGCAAACACAACACCAGCATCCACAGGCACACAACTCCATCACTCATACAACAGCCACGCACCTCAAACAACACCCACCAACACAACACTTCACACAGCACAATAAACAACACCTCATACATCACCCACAAAACCTCATGGCACCTCAAAGACACCCCAGGTTTTCAGAGGTGGAGCTCAGGGTCATAGTGGAGGAAATCATCCGGGTAGAGCCACAGCTTTTCGGATCACAGGTGCAGCACACCTCCATTGCTAGGAAGATGGAGCTATGGCGTAGAGTCGTGGACAGGGTAAACGCAGTGGGACAGCATCCAAGAACACAGGATGACATCAGGAAGAGGTGGAATGACCTACGGGGGAAGGTGCGTTCAGTGGCATCCAGACACCAGGTTGCTGTACAGAGGACTGGCGGAGAACCCCCACCTCCTCTCCCACAACTAACATGGGAGGAGCAAGTCTTGGCAATACTGCATCCTGAGGGCCTCGCAGGAGTAGCAGGAGGACTGGACTCTGGTAAGTCATATCTTTACTGCTATAATCCCCCCACCCCACCTGCATGCCATCACATACCCCCACCCTAACTCTCACTCCCATCACTCCATCATCTCACATATGTCCCACTATCACAACCCACACATCCCAATACCAAGGCCCTGCATGCGACACCTAAGCATTGACCACAATCACCAAAGCATGTCCAGTACAGATACCCACACAGACCCCAAACCAAATATCAGAAAAGGGCAAACACAATGATGCAAGCACAGCAGTAGAGGGCACCTCACCCAATGCACTAGATGGCACACACAGATACTAAAACTATGCATTTACACCCCAACAGGACCCATACCCAACGTCACCGGACAGGAGGTGCCAGACATATCCAGTCCCCCCACAGAAGAGGCCCACAGTGATGATAGCAGCTCTGCACGCCTGGATCAAGATGACAAGCCCGGCCCATCAGGGACCTCAGGACAGTCTGTTCCCCTGCCACTGTCACAAGCCGCCACAGAACCTCCCCCTCAGGAAACACCACCACAGCACCCACCCAGCAGGCCTATCCCTCTGTCCCCAGGACACGTTAATCAGCAGTGTGTCCACCACTACAGGGAACCCAGGCAAACCCACCAACCCAAGAAAATCAGGGACCTGGGGTCAGTGGCAGTGGGCACATGGTTCAGGGGACAGAGGCACAGGATAACAGGGAAGCTGGGAGGACTGCTGTGCGACGGGGGGAAGACAGGCCCAGGGAACCAACTCTCCACAAGGCACTCTCCAACATCATGGGAGCATACCACCATTCCCAGGAGACCATGGCCAAGGTACTGGCCAAGTTTCAGGAGACTCAGCGGCTGCAGGAGGAACACTACCTTGGGATCAGGGAGGGCTTGAAGTCCATCAACTACACCCTGGTCACCATTGCAGGGGTGCTGGCAGACCTTGTCAACACCATGAGGGCCACAGTGTCACACAAACGGACCCCTGACACTAGCCTGGATGATTAACAGCCCTCCACCTCCGCCTGCGCTAGTGGACAGGAGGCACCGCCACAGGACCAACAGGCCGCCAGCACCCTACACCCTGCAGAAGGCGAACCAGCCACCAAATGGTCCCTGAGATCCAGGAACAAGACATAGAACATTGCCAAGACCCCTGCCAGGAAATAAGACCCTCCTGAATGTCACTCTTCGGTCCCACTTTGTCACCCTGTCCACCTTAAACTGCCATTGCTCCCCTTCCTAGGCCCCAATGGACAATGCACCTGGGAGACCAAGAGACTGGACTCTACCATGGACATTCCTCCCCCATCACCCCAGCCTATTGCACACACACCCTCCACTTATTGGCACAGAAATAAACACCCTTGAATCACCAAACAATCTGGAGTCAGTCTGTGTTTTCACAAATGTGTAATTGCAACATCTCTGAAATATAGCATTGTCAATGTACTTCTTCACATAGCAATGTTACACAGTTGTAGGCCAGCAGTAAACATAGCAGAGGGCACAAAGTGGGACCCAGATCTGTGAAATGGAAAGCCAAAGTGATAAGTCAGGGACCATACACAGAGGTAAAAAGGCAGATTTATGCCAGGTCCTACAATAGTATGAGATGTGTGAAGCAGTTCCATCCTCTTACCTGTGTCTCACTGGAAGTATTGCATGATGATGTTGTTTCGGTTGTCAACATCTTCTTCTTCTGCCTCCTCTTCTTCACTGTCCACAGGCTCCACAGCTGCCACAAGACCACCATCAGACCCATCCTCCTGAAATAAAGGCACCTGTCATCGCAAAACCAGGTTGTGCAACATACAGCAGGCCACAATGATCTGGCACACCTTCTTCGGTGAGTAGTATAGGGAGCCACCTGTCAGATGGAGGCACTGGAACCTGGCCTTCAGGAGGCTGAAGGTGCGCTCCATTATCCTCCTAGTTCGCCCATGTGCCTCATTATAGCGTTTCTCTGCCCTTGTCCTGGGATTCCTCACTGGGGTCAGTGGCCATGGCAGGTTGGGGTAACCAGAGTCACCTGCAAATATCGAGGGACAACTGTTAGGCATCCTCCAAACATTAGGGAATCTCTCATACCCAGACAGCAAATGAAAATATGTGGTGACTTTAGGCTCACCTATTAGCCACACACGGTGCCTCTGGAGTTGCCCCATCACATAAGGGATGCTGCTATTCCTCAAAATGTAAGCGTCATGCACTGAGCCATGATACTCGGCATTCTCATGGGATAAATCCTGGTCTGACAAACACACCATCTGCACATTCATAGAATGGTATCTTTTGCGGTTTCTGAACACCTGTTCATTCCTGCGAGGGGGGACAAATGCCACATGTGTACCATCAGTGGCACCAATGATGTTGGGGAAATGTCCCAGGGCATAAAAGTCACCTTTCACTGTGGGCAGAAACTCCACCTGAGGGAAAACGATGTAGCTGCGTATGTGTTTCAGCAGGGCAGACAACACTCTGGACAACACGTTAGAGAACATTGGCTGTGACATACCTGATGCCATGGCCACTGTTGTTTGAAAGGACCCACTTGCCAGGAAATGGAGTTGACAGGACCTGCACTAGAGGGGGATTCCTGTGGGACGCGCGATAGCAGACATCAGGTCTGGCTCCAACTTGGCACACACTTCCTGGATTGTTGCACGATCAACTCTTTAAGTAATAATGATGTGTCTGTCTTCCATTGTCGAGAGGTCCACCAGGGGGCTGTACACCGGAGGATGATGCCAACACAAAACCTGCCCCAGCAGACGTGCCCGACAGAGAAAAACGGTGAGCAGAGGGTCATACACCACATAGGTTTCACAAGGCTGTTTAGCACAATCGTAAAATTTTCTCTATGTGCCTTTGTCTGTCTGTATTCCTGGCCTAAATAGGTGTGACGCAGTCAGTTGGCCTGCCATGAGGGTTCCTGAAATGGCGGCTGCCTGACCTGTAAGGTGGGACAAAGGGAAATGAGGTAACTGTGCTGGCGTTGTACACCGTAGCGGTAGGTGGTCAAAGACCGCGGCGCAATTCAGCATTGGTTATCATTTGGCCCTATGGGTTCCAGGAGCCAATGACGATGTACGCCGGTGGTTACGGTACGCACCGCCGCGGATGTGACTGCCATTTTCTATCAGTTCCCTCACTTGATAACTGACCTTCAACAGGAGAGGACCTACTCTGCAAGTGCTGCTGTGACCTGCGTCTGGAAGCGACAATGGCTACAGTGTCTGGGGAAAGGGCCCCTGCCTTCACTGCGGAGGAGTTGGAAAAACTGGTGGATGGGGGTCCTCCCCTAGTACATGCAACTGTACGGTCCCCAAGACAAACAGGTGAGAAAACAGTGTGCATGGTGGATGGCACATGATTGTATGGAGTGTCGTGGATGGAAGAGACTGAGGGGGGACAGGCCAGCATGTGAGGATGGTGTGTGTATGTATTTCTGGGCCAGGGTAGGTTTGTGGCCAATGCGTGAGAACAAAATGTATGGGGGAGTAACATCCATTCTTACTTCACTTTTCCTGTAGGTCAGCGCCCACCAGAAAAAGGGGATTTGGCGTGCCATCGCCAAGGAAGTGCGGACCCTGGGGGTCTACCATAGACGGAGCACCCACTGCCAGAAAAGATGGGAGGACCTGTGCCACTGTACCAAGAAGACGGCGGAGGCCCAGCTGGGGATGGCCTGCTAATGCGGAAGGGGTGCCAGTTGCACCATGACCCCCCTGATGTACCGGACCCTTTCGGTGGCATATCCTGAGTTGGATGGGTGCTTGAGGGCATCACAGCAGCCACAAGGGGGTGAGTCCTCTCACATTCAGCTGACTGCACGTTTGACGAGGTGTCTGGGTGGGGGAGGTGGGCTGGGGTTTCCCCTAGGCCAGGGCAGACTCGCAAAGGTAGATCCATTGATTTCCAGCCTCATTCCCACTCCAAACCCAAAGGTAGTATTTGCCCTCTACACCTAGTCAGGCTCTTATGGCTTCCAGCTGTGCATAAAATGGTTCTCGACAGAGTCCCCTATGGGCATGTGCTTTTCCCCTGCCCTGCCAGTGCATGGCTTAGTGCATAGAGCTGTTCCCTGTGTGTTGTGTCCGCCAACGGTAGTGGTGTTGCAGGCATTGACCATGTGTCTCTTCTGTCTTCCCCCCCTTTTTGTTTTGTCACCCTGTCCTTGTGTGCATTAGCATCATCTGGCGGAGGAGCAGTGGCACAGGAGCAGGAGGGAGCTGCATCAGAAGTAATGGAGTCAGAAGGCACCAGTGGGACGGAGGGTGAGGGGAGCTCCACGACGGGGACAGGAGGAGACACCAGCAACAGCGACTCCTCCTCTGATGGGACCTCCCTTGCGGTGCCGGGCACCTCTGTGCCCACCGCATCAACAGGTACAGCCAAATCATTCAGCACAGTAGTCTCAGCAAGTCCGGTCACATCAGGGCTGCCAGTGTGCCATCTAGTGAGGCCAAGGAGCAGGCCATTCTGCCACCTGACAAGGTGAAGAAGGTGCCCACATGCTGGAGGGAAAAGCCAAACCTACCACCAAGCAAGGGCTCCTCCAAGCCAAAAGGGGACAGTGGCAAGGCACCAGCAGGGACATCAAAGGTGGGGAAGGGACACAAGCCAAAGAGCAGGTCAGGACAAGGCACAGAGGCTCCGGCTTAGAGACCAGAGTCACCCCTTCTGTCAACCAGAACATCAACCTGTACGGCAGTGGACACCGCCACCTGCACCGCCACCTGCACGTCAGCAACAGTCCCCAGCATCATCCACAGTGGGCAGCCATCCAAGGCTGCAGGAGACGTCCTGCTGTGTCCCTCAACAGGTTCAGACACGTACCACCGCCAGAACCTCCGTCACAGACACCGCTGCAACCACCAGCCCTGCGACGTGGTCAGACAGTGCCACCACAGCTGACATGGCAATCATCCCCAGTGGCCAGCTGTCCGAGGCTGCAGGAGACGTCCTGGACCCTGCCCAGCGTACATGAGGCATGACTCCCAGCACTGTTTCTACCTGCATGTGGCAGGCGAAGTTGCAGCAGGGTGGAGTGTGTCTCTGCCTCCATGGAGTATCATGCTACCTGTTCCCAGGCAATCTCGTGGTACACACACCCAGGTGAGGGAATTGGACCTGTCACACTGCATGTGAAGCACTCTGGGCACAAACCCCCTCCAGAACCAGTGGAGATTCACATCCACTACCCCAGTCCTTAGCAGGATGAAGCACTCTGGGCATAAAGCCCCCTCCAGAACCAGTGGAGACTGACATCCACTTGAGAGACTGTGGCTTTGTACTCCCCAGGATAAAGCAGTGGGCAAACCACCCACTGGAGATACTTGAGAGACTGTGGCTTTTCACTCCCCAGGATAAAGCAGTGGGCAAACCACCCACTGGAGAGTCTTGAGAGACTGTGGCTTTGCACTCCCCAGGATAAAGCAGTGGGCAAACCACCCACGGAGAGACTTGAGAGACAGTGGCTTTGCACTCCCCAGGATAAAGCAGTGAGCAAACCACCCACTGGAGAGACTTGAGAGGCTGTGGCTTTGCACTTCCCAGGATAAAGCAGTGGGCAAACCACCCACTGGATAGACTTGAGAGACTGTGGCTTTGCACTCCCCAGGACCAATCAGTGGGCATGGAGCCCCCTTGTGGAGCAGTGGCGTCGTCCATTCATCCGGCTGAGGTGCCCCCCTCCCTCTGAGGTGCCTGTTTATTTTCCGTCTGATGCCCCTGCAGTGTTCTCTCCATTTCGAGTCAGGTATCTTGTGTGGGCTTTGCCCATGCATTTTGGGACACTGATCCACGGACAGTGATTTCATTCATATCCGGACTTGTGTAGTTGGTGTACATATTTGTATATACTGATATTTGAATTTGACCTATCTGATATTTCAATGATTACACTTGTTACAATCATTTCATTGTGTCCTTGCGTTCTTTCAGGGAGTGACGGGGTGTATATGTAATGTTGCTACATGTATTTGTGTGTATGGTGTTGTGGATGAGGGTGGGGGTGGGGGTGTTGCGTGTTGCGATGTGTCACTCTCTTTTCCCTCCCCCTCCCCTGTGTGCTAGGTGCATTACTCACCATGGTCGTCGCCAGCATCTTTGCTGGTCCTGATACAAGAGGAGGTAGACCAGCATAGGCAGGACCTGTAACTCGGGCTCCATGGCGTCCTGGTTGTTCGTAAAGTGTTGAAAGGTGAGTGGTTTCCGTTCCAAAGACTGTTTCCACCGTGCTTTTGATGCCAATGGTACCGCCCTGGAAAAGGTGGCGGATAGGTGTGTTGTAATACAGTGGGAGGAACCTTGTCTTCCGCCTGTCTGTTGGCGGTGAACGCCACAGTGTTAATTTCTACCGCTGTGGCGGTCGGAGTGTTAAAGTGGATGACATGCCTGCAGTCATAATAGCTGGCCGAACACCACCAGCCTGTTGGTGGTGTTACCGCCAGCTTACCGCCGGCCGCCAGGGTCGTAATGAGGCCCTAAATCAGGCCCTTAGTCTTACATCTCAATTACATCAAGATGTATTGTTCTTCACTTCACACAAAAGGGCTCATTTATTGTTCTTAACTCCATTCCTAGATTATTTGTGGTGCATTCATGTAATTTAGGAGGTTGCCATGGGGCACAGTTGCTGTACAGTGCAATGGGCTGAAATTAAATGTGACTGTCTTTTGAAGAGACCAATGGACGAATATCTCTTAAAGGTATGTATATAGCTGTTTTTTTAATTTAGGATTTATGAACCAATACAATAAATCATGCCTATTGACTTAGAAATATCACAGTAGTCAAGTGAACGGCTCATATGTGTTTTTCATGTTTGAAGAAATTGGAAACTGGTAATGAAGATAACTAATTTCTGCTGTATTTCCCTAACTGTGCTTTCCTTCCATTATCAATATTTATGTGGCAACACTCTTGTAACTTATCCACAGCTACAATAAATCATTTCAATCCCTTGCTCTCAAATTATTTTAAGAGTCTTAAAAGCACATAATGAAAGCTGCTTAAATGTTTAAAGGGCTAGAATCATGTATGAGACTAAGAGGGTTTCAATGAAATGGTGGGAAAACTAAGTTAGTTTTGGGCAAAAAACAAACACATCTAGTACAATCTTTACCTTTATTCTGCAGGAGACTAGTTGCAGTACACATATCAGCTACGCAATATGGCATTTTCTTTGATAGCATGCTATCTATGACGTTCCAGATGAGTTATGGTAAATCAAATATAATTGATCATCTTGCTTGTATTACATTGCAATATTTATATAATGCTTTCTACCCCTATGGGGAGAGCTGAAGCGCTTTTGGACATGGGTAGCACGCTACACCATGTAAGGTGTGGTTGGAAGTGTGTTGTCTTTGTTGTGATAATGTGTGGGAAATGTTTGCATGTCAAGTGGGATGACCAGAGAGGTGCCCTTATCGTATTATGGGACAAGCACTTAGCAGTGTGGTGAATGATGAAGTGTAAAAGACAGGCATGCAGTTTATGGTTTTCAGTAAGCTGGCGGCTTTGAGCAGCTCTGCATTTCCCTTTATGGTATTTCTAATGGAAGCTGATATTAGTAAATTTCCTCCTTTAGCTCTGTATGGGTGGAGGTTTAATGCTTGGAACAAAGGTATCCCTGGGATGTCCTTAAAGGGGCTGCCCTAAAAAGATTGTTGTGTTTACTAAAATGTTCAATGGTCTAAAAGATGCGGTGTGAATTCAACCAAACATCCTGGTATTTTAGGGCTAGTATCCACTTTCCTAGGTTTCTTTAACCAACTAGCTCAGGGTGATCAGCCTTCCACAACTTCGAAGTTGTGTTTGGAGGAGATCCTTGTTGGTGAAATGGAATGGGTCAGAGAAGCTGTCAATAGGTTTAATGAGTTTAATATGCTGTTTACATTCTCTGGGAAATATTAAAATAGGATCCCTCCTCTCAAAATGTATATTGCAGGAGTCAGCAGCCCATGTTTCTGCAAATCATGATATAAACTATCTGTCAACTAGATGATCAATGCTCAATTATTCTTACCTATACATCGCTAGTGCACAGAGATCTTTTTCCATACATGTTTAGTCTACCTAATCAGAATTATCGATTAGAGTTGCTCAAATTCCTGGTTGTGTATAATCCTATATATCTTGTCCACAAAGGTAAAAAAAAATTGTAAATGTACAGTATAATGTCCTATTTTGATAGATTGCTTGTATTTTTAATTAGCATGAATCAAGTTTATAAAACCTTTATTTATCAAATATTGAACATTGTCTAGACTGAAAGTGATTGAACTTTTGTCGAATATGAACTTTTTTTGATGAGCTGTAAACCTTTTCACATGTTTTATCCTGTATTAAATACAGGGAGTAATATTAGACAAGTTGTATTTTAATATGAAATGGCAGCATCTGGTTTTTATAAAGTTGAGTATTTTATTACTTGTATTGTTTTTTTATTGAGTTGTATTATTTATCTATGTTTTGAGGACATCTGTCCCAATAAAATTTGATATTTCTCTCTCTTTACGGTTAATCTTATGTTCAGGGTCCATTTAGCAGGCTACTGCACTCGGCTGGCCATTCTGAGTTATTTTGTTTCAGGTTTATGTTCCTGAGCAGGCATAGTTTAAAGAGAGAAAAGAAAGAGAGATCTGCTGGGGTATACTTAGTTATTATCACCTCATATCTGATTGTCACTGTTCGATGTCAAGAAGAAGTCATAATATGTAGCTTGGTGAGACCTGTAGAGTTGGTCTAAATTAAAATCCTCCGCTGGCCAGCAGTTTGTGCGAGATCTCTTCAGTTATTCCATGCTTGTTCAGTTGGTTTATTTGCTATGAGCTGTTATAGTACAGGGTGATTTATATGATGCCTAGCAGTTTTATATAATGTGAGTGTAAGCGTGTTAATTATTACAAAAATAACTATGCAACCTCTATGAACCAAAATCGATTGCCCAACGGCTAAAAGTTATGATATTATTATTGTCTGAAGAGGGTCATTGATGCAGTTTAGCCAAGGTAATTGTTACCAATATTAGCATGATGTCCAATTTTAAATCTGATTGCAGTAATGCACTCTAATCATTTCTAGAATGTAAATTTTAGGGTCCACTTAGCATAAGGATGCAGTAAAAAAGATGGCATCTCAAGAGCTAGGCAAGGTTTTCCTTTCCCTAAGAGCTAGACAAGCTTTTCACTGGCTCACATAGAATTTTGGATAAAGGATAAATTAATTTGCTACAAGGGCTAGGAACCATTATTGTCCAAAACGGAACAACATCAACCTTTCCATCACAAGGAAAAATATTGCCAACTTGCACCCTGCATTATCTTCAAACTATGGTAGTGTCCAGCATACTGAATTCCATCCTTGAGGGACAGCGTACTGAGTCTTATTAATTCTTTAGATACATTTGTTTAAATCTGATCTTCCTGCTGCCACGCTCTTTGCAACAACAGAGCCTAGAGACCATCTTAATTGTAAAGGGAGACATACACACAAAATAATTTTCCTAATTTCTACAAACACCATGTGGCATGACTACCTTTTAAACATAGAACATTAAACAAACACCAGTGCAGATCCATAAAGCATTTGGCGGTACTACTTCAACAGTCCTCTCACAAAGCATTACCCAATAGATCCAAGATATTAATTTAAGATACACAATTTAAATACTCCAGTCTTGATCCGCCAATCATCCTGCACCATGTCTAGATTCTGGACTTCTTGAATACTTACAAACCTACAATTTACCATAGCTGTCAAGGTATTGAAATCCATCCTACATGTTCACCTGCTGAGTTTGGGTGTCAAAGAAATCAATAAACCCTTATTGCTCAATTTGCAACCCAAAAAACATTTCTAGTTGTTGTTTTATCAACTCTCAGCTAGTGCCATATTACTTAATGTAGACAAAATATAATGAGCCGGATATGTATATACTATGTTTCTCTTTTCCTCTTTTTCTCTGCACCAGTATATCACACATGCCCCTGTAAAAACTCACCCAAACTGTTATCATACTATTACTTACCACAGGTGTCTTGTGCACAGGATTTCCACTCATCAAATAAATAACCCTTTCAAATACAAATATCTGTTTCTTTAAAAGGGATGGTTGATTCTCTCCAACCTGTTCTAAATTTATTTAAATCTGTGATTTTGTTAGTTTTCTGTTGGCCGTGGTTGCGGACAAAACCTAGTCTCAACCCAATTGACTTATACAAAGGACAATAACCGCATGACCAAAAGTCTACACAACTGTCCTGCCGATGAGTGGGCAATCATCCTTATATGAATACTGGTACAATGGAGTAGGTAACATCTTTGTCAGGAGCAGCATTGCATTACCCATGAAAAGTTGTTTTTAACATATTTGGGTTTAAGTATGCGTCCATGAGAGACTACAAACCACAGCAATGTAGCAATAAAAAATATTGCTGTAAAAATATAAAGGTCAAGAAATATCAACTTTACATGCTTGTAATGCGAAGTACAACAATATTGTCTACTGACTACAAAAATATTGAAGTAAAAAATGTGCATTAACTCAGCAGTAAGCATGTGTGTGTGTGTGTGAGTGTGTGTCTATATATGTGTGTATATATATTACACATTAGCAGTCGCTACTGCGAAGCAACAGTTAGGACCATGCCATTTGACACATTTTCACTAAACATTCCAAAAACGTCTCATCCACTTCAGATTCTTCTTGGAATGTTTCAGCCTGGTCTATCATGGGAGATTCCAAAATGCATTTTCCCCATGCAGTTTTCCACATGAGAACTGAACAGCAATACAAGCAAATATAGCTGAAGGGAATTACACCAAATTTGACAGAAAGCTAGATCTTGATCGGGGGAGTGTACTTTTTGTAGTTTGGTATAAATCTCTTTATTAGTTTTGGAAAAATTAGGGCTCAAAATGTATGTATATGTTACGCTTTGGTTCATGTCTGTGAACATTGCCAGATCCATGAGCTCCAACAAGTGTTGTGATTGGCTGGTCCGAACCTGAAGGAAAAGTTGTGGCCACCTTCGTAAGACTTGGACACCTGGTCCCCAAGCCCAACAATTTAAGACACAATAATATATTATTATTATTAGGGTGCAGAGCAGGGGTACCCTGACCTCCCCCAGGTCTTTTGGAGGTGTCCGTGAGGTACCCCCAGGAAGAATTTTGTAAAACGAATTGGGGGTTTAGTGGATACACAGATCTTGAGAATCACAGAAGATTTGAGGATCCAGTGCCAACAAAATAAAGCAAGCTTTGTAAAAGACAATAGATCTCGCATATGAACACTATTGGCTTTGGCAATGTTTGCAGCCATGCTGTACAACAGCACAGATGCTTTGCATTGTGGCTAAAACTAATTTAAGAAATGGCTTTTGTGCATCCAGGGCTAATGTGCTTCTTTTTTTTTTTTTTTTCTTCTTTTTACAAAAATGTGCATTAGCACTAGATGCATCATAGTATTTTTATTATTATTCTTTTTAGCCATGCTGCACAAAGTTGGCAATCCCTATGCTTTACAGCAGGAACAAAAACAATCGCAGAACCATTTGTTTCATTGGCAAGACATATTGGCTTTTACAATGCTTGTTATGTCTCTGCACAAAACCCCTTTGAGTTTGACAAAATCAGTTACTCTCCCCATGTGTGAAAAAGAAAAATAATATGATATTTACCAATAACATGTATGATATAAAGGAAGCAAGCAGACCGATGTCCATGCCTTAGTAACAATATATCTTGTAAGTGAGAGCGCATGCAGTGCATGTCCTGTCGCAGAGGAGACCTAGAAGGGGTTTGGGAGCCTACGGGACGTTGGGCACAGGGCTTGGCTGCATGCCAGGCCCTGTGTCCTACCCCCACGCTGTGCACAGCAATGGACATTTTACTTTATGTTAAAAAAAATAGAAAATCCTTCAAAAAGAAAGGTTAAAGTGATGTTAGAATTAAGAATTGTAATAATATCTTACTTTAGATTTTTTTTTACAAACCTTAGAAATTCACTGAAAAAAGAAAAGCAAAAGGTTAAAGGGATGCTATAGTTAGGGGAAAATGCCAGTTTAATCAAAACTAAAATAAAGCCTCAAATAAAACAGTTACTCAGAAAGAGTGCTTTTTTGAGATTTGATGTTAATCCATTCAGCATTTTTTCAAGAAATTAGCTTTAAAAATGGTGCTTGGGTTGAGCTTGAAGGAGTTAAAAAGTTTAGTATAGCTGGACAGTTAGCAGTCCCGGTCCCACAGGACTAAACGATCTGATTGGCCGGTCACAACTCAGATGAAAATGCTATTGTTGCCATTACAAAACTCAGTCCTTGAGACCTGAAAACTTTTAGAAATACAAAATAAGTGACTGGGTAGGGACACCTGACCCACAGGTACCCTTTTTGGGGGACTCAAAGGGACGATCCTGGGGCTAAAATTAGATTTTTAAAAAAATGTTGTGCTGTAGTCCCTCCTGTGAGGAATTGTGATAGTGCAGCTGGAGCGGCAGCTCAAACGCCACCCCCATGTTACTCCCTCGAGGAAGCTTGCAAAGTACTACAGCAGGGGTACTTGAGCACTGAGTGGGAGTACCTGAAAAAAAACATTTTTGATAAAATAAAACATAAAATGTGTGTTTGGCTCCCATGGGGTCGGTGGAATGGGTGTCTTCAAGAGGTTGGGTTCAGGGCCTGTTCAGAAGGCAGATGTTTCAGCCACAGTGCACTAGTTATAACTTTCCTAAGAGAATTAACATAGGAAATCATACTCTGGGATTCCCCTTTTTCTGGGTCCTCCACTTGACAGATCGGTGGAAGCTTTCCAAGATGGAGCAAAACTGGTTGAGCTATTTTTTAAAATGTTTTGTGCAGATTTGGCAAACACATCAAAGTTATTAAAGAAACAATACCACAGTTATTAAAGAAACAAAAATGTTTTGCTTATTGAATTTTTGCCAGTAGTTTAAAAACTCTTATTTCACAGGAGAGAGGTCTTAACAGTGAGGTATTTACTGTATTTCACAGTGCTGAACTAATTTGAAGGATATTTATCTTCTCTATGAAAGTGCAAAAATTAACTGGATAGTTAGTTTTTCTGTCAGTGCTGGTGATAGTGCTCTTCTTAGAGCATTATTTAGCACACCTGATGAGCTCACCTTTGCAGGCACATCCTTGATGTAAGCATATCCCTTTCAATCCTCCCTGGTATGTGAAAGTATACATTATATAGGCAGAATACTCTCAGCAAAAGCCACACTGTCTCACATTGTGCTTTTTTTTTTCTTTCTATATCTCTTGTGAAGCCTACTCTATAGTGTGAATGTACTATAGAAGAAAATAACATTTTCTTTAACAAATGCTTTGCATTTTCAGTTTGACTCATAATAATACATACTGTGGTATAAAGCACAGTGTAAATACTAGCATATTATTCCAAACAAAAACATACATTTCTCAAAACATTCATTGACATGTCCAGAGTCTCTGGCATCTCTGGAGTATCATGCACACACAGAGGCCCTCATTACGACTTTGGCGATCCTTTTCTAGGGCCTGTGAAGCCGCTGCAGCCAACAGACCGCTGTCTCTTGGCTGCCATATAAGGAGTCCTTGGAGGACTTCTGCTCATTTCTAGGTGGAAGTCCAACTCCGAAGAGGCGGTTCCACTGCCATCACCACCACAGCAGCAGGACTCTGCCTGCCGTATTACAAGCTGTAATACAGCTTGGCAGAGTCCTGCTGGGGTGGTGGTGATGGCAGTGCAAGACCGCCAGGACCCATCCCCTCTCGGATGTCCCCCTCAACAAAGAAGTTAAGTGGGCGTCTGAAAGTGGGGGGAGGGGTGTCTGTGTGTGTGGGTGCATGTATGCAAGGGGGGTGTAGTGTGAGTGCATGTTTGCGAGTGAATGTGAATGTGTGGGTGCTCGTATGGGGGTGTCTGTGAGGATGAATGCAAGTGAGTGGGGGTGTCTGTGAGGATGAATGCAAGAGAGTGGGGATGTCTGTGAGGATGAATGCGAGTGAGTGGGGGTGTCTGAGTATGCTGAATGCATATGTGAGTGAAGGGGTGGGGTGCAGTGTTTGTGAGTATGTAGACGGGTGGAGGGATGTGTGCATGTGTGTGCTGGTGACAGGAATGAAGATTCCTGTTACCGTGTACATAACCGCCAGGGTTTTCGTGGCGGGGTGCCCGCCACAGAAAGCCTGGTGGTTTGCAATCACATAATCCGGATGGCAGGCTGGAGCCTGCCACCAGATTGGAGGGGCTTACTGCTGGCCGCAGCGGTGTGACCGCACCGGCCGGCCAGGGGAATTGTGGAGGCTTGGCGTCTGCCAGGCCTCATAACTCATAATTTGGCAGTCCTTACCGCCGGCCTTATAATGAGGGCCTGAATACTTAATGAAGGACGTTCAAATGCTCACAATCCTTTTAAAGAGTAATCAAACTAAATTAATAAATAATGTAATAAAAACACACATAACGAGTAACAACCTATATTGCCATCTCAATGTTTAGGTGACATTTATAATCTACTAGGCCTTCAGCCTAATGGTTTATAAATGTCACCAAAATCACCCTTCGATGATAATAGGGATACATATTAGAGAGGTATTTCTTAAGATATATATGTGTGTGTTTGTGTATTCAATGGAAAAAACATAAAAAAAGATTAAACCTTTGTTATAGTTAGGAAATCTTTCTATATAAACCAAACTTAAATACACGAACAGTTCAGTTACAGTTATACCTTAAATTTATAATTTACCCACCATCTTTATAATTATATAACTTTGCTTATTCTTTACCTTCAAACAAAAATTGAAGTACCCACAAATTTTAATTTCAAAACTTAAACTTATACCAATAATTTATAATTTAAAACAAACATCTTAAACTTATTAGAACTTTCACACCTTCATACCCAGTGTTTTCAGCTCAGTACCTACACTACATTAACTATAACTCCTTCTCCATGCACTGTTTTTACTCTTTTATTTCATATCAGTTACACCATCCAAAATAATATTAATTACAACAATAGTTATAACATTGCAAACCATATCTTTCATGAGAACACAGTGCATGGTAGAGTATCCAAGGAAAATAAGAGTCACATAATCGTCCCAGGCCAGGATATTTTGAATGCAGTTCATTACAGTTACCACAATTGTATTGCTAATTCCTCATCCAAGTAAAGACACGTTGGATGTTTTGTGCTACGTTCCAAAATGTACTTTGATTCCAAATATTGTAATGTAGAACAAACAACCCTGTCAATGCCAAGGCAACAGAGCATCTCAGATCTACTGCCATGCATTTTATTAAAACATTAAGCCATTGGGTATGCTAAATCATAGTTATTAATTTCTCTAAGATGTTCTAAAATTCTCTTTTTTACAGGAAATATAGCACTTCCTACATATCACGGGGGCAAGGTCATTACAAGACATATACACAGAAAAGCAATTCATTTGGGATAAGCTAATCTATCGCTTTTATTTTCTTTGTTTTGATCCACCTGGCAGGATTTATGGATCTAGGTGGACAGAGCCTGAAGACAATCCATCATACTCCACAGAACAAACCTTCACCCATAGATGGATGAGCACAAATAGAAGAACTAAACTCAGAAGAAGAGGGGTAATGATAGGAAGAGATTGAGAGAAAAGAGACAGCTGAAATGTTGCAATCTTGTCAATTACACCTCACTCTCTCTTCAGAGAATTCTCAATAGCATTTTCAAAGGGGTTTACCAATTGTGCACTGAAAGTATCAAATACAAACAAGGTTTTAGTGAGAAGCAAAAAAATGGGAATTATCTCAGTAGTGCATACTAGCTTTATAAAGACAGGCTTCGGGGAATCTAAGCCACAGCAGAAGACAACCAGTAGCTTCAGTTGAAGAATTCTGGGTCAAAGTTGAACCTGGAATTCAAGGAGGAAGCAGGAGAACAAACATTGCAACCAACACCAAAGTGTATTTCACAGCCAAGTCAGAGTTCAGTCAGCCATTCAGCAAACACCACCAAAATGTAGTCCAGGTGCAAGTCAGAGTTAAGGCAACTGGTCAGTTAAAGAAACAAACCATAATCTAGAGATAACTTTTCACTCAGGCTAAAGATCAGAGAACTGGAGGAACCAATAAGGGTAAAAATAACAAAGGTGAGGGACACACTAATGGTGAACAAATTGGGGCAATAGCAAAGGAGCCAATAAGACACAGAAAGTTAATAGGCCCCTTCCTATGGGAAGCAGACTGCTAATAGAGGACTGCTACAAGGGAGGTCCTTACCTTGACCTTCCTCAGTGGTGATCTTGACATTCCAGCCACCAAAGACCCATTTTCCATAGCCATTCTGAATTCTTCATGCAAATTCTATGCGACCACTGGCAGAAACAAATCCCCGTCTCCAAATAACCCCCTTATGCTTGACACAAGCATCCACTAACACCAATGACACTAGTAAAATATTTATTACAGCATACAATAGGGATGCTAACAACATCTGATTGATTCTGAGTAAACACAGAAAAGTAATTAAGAGTGATGGAATCTATAGCAACAGGGTGGAAAATGGACCAATCGACACATATATGAAATAGGCTTCTCTATTGGATTGAATAGGACGGGTAGTTTGGCAAAACTGATGAAAACTCAGAGGAAAGGTTTCAGGAAATGTATTATGTGCAGTCTTTAAATTCAGTCACAATGCAGGCAGTTTCACCAGCAACAAAAACACTGCAGTGTTGTTATACTCCCATACATTGACGATCTACCCCATGGCTGCCCAGTCAACACAGGTGATTGCGGCCTTCATACATTGCCATGCATCACAGATGCTCTATTTGCCATAGCTCACTAAAGCAGGAGAATGAGGAGATTATGGGATGCCTACCAAACCCACTATTCTGGACGGAGAATCTCATTCTTGTGAAAGGCAGTCACCTGAAGGAAGGAAAATAAGGTTACCCTTTGTAAATCAAATAATTAAGATGAACCAAACTAATGCTAACATAGTTTGGCCTAGAAAAAGTGACACTACAAGTGTTTTGTATTTGTTATCATTCAAGGCAAATTAAGAAAAAAGTATTGCTGAACCTACAAACTGACCTCTGACAAGATGATTTCAAGAGCCCCGTTAGTAAATAAAATAGAATGGGATCAACTTTAGTTGTCTAACTCAAAAGACAACTTTGAAGACGCCACACGACAAAAAAACAATAAGTCACGAAAGCCAGTAACCAAGGAAAGATGATTTTTCAGCAATAGCTCTATGGACACTCAGAGGCAATGGATCCAAGTATCATCTAAGAACTCACCCATCTTAATCCAGTCATTCAATTGTGCGTTGTTTTGGACCAATTGTTCTGTGAGGTTTTGCTCTTTTATCATCTGGTCAGAGACACCTTTATCTATCTGTTGCAAGCAATACACAGCCACAACATTTAGTGAAGGGTTACATTGTGCATTGACTTTACGTTATGGCTTTGGTGATGTGGTTAAGTAGTCACTTACTGCAGACAAAGCGAGCAAAGATTTGTTAGAAGCAGATTTATAGTGGTGGCTTGGGCCTCACATGAGCTTCAAATTAGCGGCTTGCAGTCTCACTAGCTACATTTTCAAAGCCCATTCCCATTGAAGGTAGCTTTCTCCAAGTAACTCTCCACAGAGCTCTTCACACAGTGCAAGGCAGACAATGCTTGCTCATACTCTGTAAGAGAAACTGCTTTGTAAAAGTTTCAGTCGCTTTTAGAAGAGACGCCATCCAAGTATACAGCATGTTCCACAATGCTGTTCCTGTTTTTTTTATTATTCATTAAGCAATGTACATAGATCTTTCTGGCACTATGTGTCACACAATATAAGTGCAGCCAAAAGAAGCAATTTACAAAAATATGTAAGCAAGGCCTGGATGAAGAAGGAATTAGAGAGCACCAGACACTATTTTTAAATATATACATTTTATGAGCTCCCTGAAAAGAAATGTTTATTTCAGGTTGTAACGTATGTGTCAACAGGTCCCAAAGCGAAGTGGCAGGTATAGAAAAGGAATGATCACCAAAGTCGCAATTCTTGGCAACAGGGAGCAAGAGATGATTAGAGGGTCTTAGTAGCTGATTAGGAAAGTAAGGCAAATGGTTGCCGCCAGGAACTGAGGGATTGATCATAGATTGTTTTATTACATTAATCAAGGCTTTGATGGAATTCTGGTAAGGATAGGTGGCCAGTGAAGGAACTGAAGCACCGGAAGGATGTAGTCACGCCTATTAGTGTTGGTGATCAAGTGGGTCTTGATGTTCTTTGACTAACTACAGACAGGTGGAGGAATTTTGCTGACATTCAAAAATAGATTGAATTGGCATAATCAAGTCTAGATTAATGAGGACATTTAATAGAGCCATGTTATCATAGCTCTAAAGAAATGGCAGAATCTATCTGAGGATATAGAGATGGGTGAAACAAACATTGGTTACTCTCCCCACCTGTGTGTTCATGGACATGGACATGGATCTGGTGCTCAGAGTCAATAAAGACCCCACAATTCCGCATGACTTTATTGAGAGGCAGACCCATTACTTCTGGCCAGTCAAGATTTTCCTGGCATGATAGATCAGTGATTATGAGTAGAATCTCCATTTTAGCAAGTTTTAAGTTGAGCAGCACAAAAGGATGATGGACGGAGCGTTGAAACTTTTCAAACACTCACCCCCAGTCACAGATCTGGGTTTAATCCATTGTTCTTTTGCTCACCATGCCACCCCAGTTTGGACCCAGCTATATGCAGATGAGTCTTGACCATGCTCCCCATGGGAACAGTCCAACCCGAACTGCCACGCCAAGTCCTCCCAGGACCAGAAACAAGCATCCCGGGACTGGTTTCAGGGTATCACCCTTCATCAGCCAGGCTAGCTTGAATCCAGTGGCACAGTGAGCAAGGGACCCACATCTGAGCATACCCTTCCTACTTAAGTCAACTTCAGTAACACAAAAGGATAATGGACGGAGCGTTGAAACTTTTCCCCCAGTCACCAAGCTGGGTTTAATCCATTGTTCTCAGTTGAGTGCCTCAATGGGCAGGCACTACTATATCATGGTTAGGCACTCTGCCACAGGACCAGGGCTCTGCTTCAGACACTTGGATGTGGCAGGTGGGGTAGGCCACAAAGGAGAAGAGTGCCACAAACATGTAAAGGTTTATCCCACCCAATGGAGTAGAGATAGCTTTATCCTTAGATGAAAACAGGGAGAGTGCCACTTCCTGACAGGAAATATGTCATCCATTTAAGGGCCATTCTCTTAATGCCAAGCTTTGGCCTGTTTTTATACATGATGATATGATGGAGGGTGTTAAAGTCTAATATGATCAGCGGTTATACCTTACCAACATCGAGAAGTCCCCCTTAAGAGAACCATAGCTGGACGCACAACCAACTCTGAACTGTGGTCTGGCAGAGAGTCTGCTTTAAAATTATTAAGAATATCTCTGTCTTCATCAAATCCTTGCAACTGGCTCAGGACTTATGTTTCAAGGAGTTTTCTCATTAATGGCAACTGTGAGAATGTGAAAGTTGTTTAGGTCTGTAGGGCTTAGTGAGGCTTGTCTACTGCAAATGTCTAAGCTCCTGGAGCAATGCCCTCAGCTAGTGAGCTGTTAAAAGGTGTCAAGGGTGCATTTGTGTAATTGAGGAACAAGACTAACTTAAATCTAGCAGGACAGAGATCTCTGGGGGAGCTTGAGGGGCTTCCCCTAAGAGCCAGTGATAATTTATCACTAAAGGGGGAGAATACACCAAAGCAGATGTCAATATCAGATATATTAATAAACAAGCATTGGCAAAGCTGTAGGTCTTGCCTTTGGGACCTACTGGCTTTGCCAATGGTTTTTAGCTATGCCACACACCAATCCTGAATAATAATAATAATAATAATGATAATATTAATCATCATCATCATCATCCTCATGAGCTTATGACGCAGCAGCCTGCTTCATTTTGTAGCCACACACAGCTTATATGCGTGCACCTTGCTGCTTTTTTCTTTACTGGTTCCAGTTAAATCAGCAATTGAAATGAAAATATATAAAATTGTTTTTTTTAAGTGGGTAGAGAAAGCAACATAGGTGGTGGAAAGCAACACAGAGGGATGGAAGAAGCACAGGAGGACGAGTGGGGAAAATAGCACGGGCGAGGGTCGGGGGAAGCAACAGGGGCACAGTTGGCTGAACAAACAACACAAAGAGAGAGCATCATGGAGTGCAGGTGGGAGGAAAGCAGCTGGGCAAAAGACAGGAGCATGGAGCTGGGGGAGAGAGGTGCATGGAGAAGAAAATAACAGGGTGGGGTAGAGAAGCACACAAGAGTGAGCAATCACAAGGGGGCCTGAAAAGAAGAACATGGATCAGAAAAAAGAACATGGAGGGGGGAAAGGTGCACATGTAAAACATCTGGAGAAAATATGCACTCTGGAGGAGTGCTTGAACAAATATAGCAAACATTGGTAAAACCAATATGTCTGACTTAAAGTTGAGCTCTATTTAAAACATCAAAGAAAAGCCCACTGTAGTGAAAAACAGAAAAAATGCTTTCTGTATACAATGCATTTATGAAATCATTTATTGTAATGATTCTATATAGTTCTGAGATTTATGGTATGTCTGAACCAAGAGGGCGAGTCTGGCTGGGTGGTATTGTCCTACGAGGGTGGGGAGAGGTGGTCTATGATGAAGCATGACACAAGTAAGTCTGTGAGAACACTTCTTCCAAAAAGGAGGAATTCCCCACAGATCTATTCATATAACATATTCTCCAAGAAACTACTTATAGTGTTAGGGTCACGACCTGAATGAGTATTGCAACAACAAATAATTCTTCACCCTCCACACCTCCAATGTGTGCTGCTTGACTTTGGGAGGACAAGTGGTGCGGCATATTCCTTTCACCTCTTTATTTGTGTTTTGCACAGGATCTATAAGGGACAAAGTTGGCAACCTTTTTAATTTTACAAAAAAGTCCCCTTGATTTTTAGATTAATCAGTGATACATGCCTGTTAAAGCCACATTAAAGCAATTTATGCACCAGCGCAGGGAACAAGGACAAAAATGTCCCTTATCTTATAGATATAGCGCATTCAAGGCCCTTTGTTTTGATTCCAGCAAGCGCAGCAAAAAGGCTTGCGGCACTACCCTGTACCAAAACCTAGTAAATGAGGTCCACAACGTCCCCATTATGAGACAACAGCATGTGTGCTAGGGTACTGCCATTTACAGAAAACACATTTTGGATTGAAATGGCCAGTTAAAATGGCCACTAAATCACCACTGAAAATGCAGCTTCCCTGTTAAAACAATTGGACACCACACCCGATATAGAGGGTCATTACGACCTCAGCAGTCTTCACAGAACACCGCAGAGGCCGCGGGAGACAGAATACCGCCATTGCCTGCGGTATTGCTGCCTCCCTATTATGACATTTCTGCTGGGCCAGCGGATGGTAACAGTGTTACCGTCCGCTGGCCCAGCGGAAATGTCACATCAACATTGCTGCCGGCTCATAATAGAGACGGCGGCAATGCTGAAGTGCAGCGGGTGCAGTAGCACCCATCGCGCATTTCACTGCCCGAATTTCGGGCAGTGAAATGCGTGACGGAGCTATGCCTGGGGGCCCCTGCACTGCCCATGCCAAGTGCATGGGCAGTGCAGGGGTCCCCAGGGGCACCCCAAGTCCCCTTACCGCCAGCCTTTCCATGGCGGTGTTTACCGTCACGGACAGGCTGGCGGTCGGGGACTCATAATCCCCAGGGCAGCGGTGCTTGCATTTGTGCTTGCACCGCTGCCCTTGGGATTATGACCGCCAGGCGGAAACCTGGCGGTTAAGTGGAGGGGCCGGCGGTATGGCCGTGGCTTTTGCGCCACGCTCATAATAGCTGGCGGGACACCGCCAGCCTGTTGGCGGTGTTCCCGCCACCTTACCACCGGCCGCCAGGGTCGTAATGACCCCCATAGTGTGAAAATCAGATTTGCATGCATATTTATAATTTGTGCTTCACACAAGTAATATTCCTTGGTTTGTTTTGACCCTAATAAAATGTTTATTTCCATCACACTTCAAAATGACAAATAATGTACCTTATTTATGCTTTCTTTGCAGCTGATATAAACTATTTTAGCATATTTATAAGTAATTTAATGTTGTTTGAGATCCTTCAGCCTTTCTTTTCATACTTCCTGCACCCAACTAGATTGTCATTTAGTTCACATTACAAAATTCCCTCACTATGCAATGGAGGAAAGGAAAAGTAAACACCACTCTCCATGTTAAATTAGCAGCAGTTTGTCAGAACACATCACCTGACACTGTTAAGTTGTGTGTATTTGTGCTGTGCTCAACTCACCCGGAGGGTATCCTGCTGCTTGACCTCTGCTTTGAGCTAATGACAAGTGAAAAACAAAACGTAAAGGCCGCTGTATTGCTCATTCAGCTTCTGAACTCCCGCAAGGTTAACTTGGGGGTCTTGCAGCACCTCTTGTACCCCTGTTTCTAGTGCCCTTGGCCTCATGCTAAAAGGAAGATGGACGTCTGTACTTTAAAAGGAGAGAGTACGATAGATAACTAAAGAAAAGACAAACCTTCTCTCCAGGGTGCCCGCTACCTGAAACACATGTAAACGTATCCAATTGGTCAATCAGCAAATGTAAATGTATTAAAACCAATCAAAAGTTTAATTGATATCTTTGCGGAAGCAGCTTCAGGGTGACAAAGAGTTCTGTTGAGAGGTACTGGAAGGATGTTTCCCATTCTGGAATGTGTTTTGAAACCTATAGAAAAGGTTGCACTAATAGAGTCTGATGGCTAAATTGGTAACTTTTTAAATAAAGCACTGCAAACATCTAAGCTCCCTTTTCTTTTTTTTGCTCTACTTGATATACCCAAGTAGTGCCGCCTGTCTCCTCCTAGATGCCTTTGTGGTCATTCCTTGGTTTTACCCCAAGCCCCCCATTGCACACTGTCTTGCCTCAATTGTGTGGACATTTGCTCCTAGAATGGAGGCCAGAGATGATGAAACAGTTTTCAGACTGGGTGTGCTGCCATCAACGTTACATCACTAAACCAATAGGGATTCTGAAAAACACAAGCATCACACAAAGAACAAGTGTCACAGATGAGCTATGTCCATTCAGCATGAGAGTGGTCAGGGGGTAGTGTGTAACTGTGTTGCATTTAGGAGTGAACTGTCACAAATATAATACTAAAACATAGCGTGGTTCACATTTTCTTGCAGACAGAACATTTTCCATTGAAATTACCACTACATTTGAACCTACATACTGGTAAAACTACATAACATACAAACAATAATGTGTGGAAATATTTGGTTCTAGCCTAGGTCAGACTAGGGCAGAAAATAGGCCAAGGCACCGAAAGAATGTGGTCTAATTAGTGAATCATAAAGCTACAAAAGTGACCCGTGTCTTCAAATAGGGGAGGTTTTGAACTTGCAAGGACATGCTGTATATTTGTTTTCCATGGTATGTGTTAGGCCTGGCCCTCTCTACATGGTCACAACAAACTTTTTACTTTCACTCCCTTCCTTTAATGCACCCATTTTCCTTGGCTTTTAAGACTCTTTGCACTTTACCACTTCCCTCTCCCGCTCCCCCTAAAAGAAGGTAAAATTGGCATAGGCCAGATTGGTACATTTAAATTACTTTTAAGTCCCTAGTATATGGTACTATGGGTAGCCAGGGCCCGTGAATTAATTGCTACTTGTAGGCAGCAGCACTCCTTGCACCACACACTACAACAGCCTTTTAACGTGCCTCAGGCCTGCCACTGTAACCTGTAGTGCAGTTTTAAACTGCCATTTTGACTTGTAAAAATAAACCTTTTGCTAAGCCAGGCCTAAACCTTCCTTTTTAATACTTATAGGTCTCTTAAGGCGGGCTCTAAATGCTCATAGGGCAGACAGGGTGCATTGTATTTATAAAGTAGGACGTGTGCACTCACGTTTTAGATATTGTGGCAGTTCTGCTAGTGAAAAACTCCTACAGACGTGTTTTCACTCTTGTAAGGCCTGTCTCTCCCATTGACTTACACTGGGTTACCGTACTACATTTAAACAGTGTTTACTTTGGTTTGGGAGCAGATAGCGATGTGGTGTTTAGACTCAAATGAATTGTAATTTAAAATCCTCTTTAATGGTAAAGTCAGGTTTTAAGTCACATTTAAAAATTATACTTTTAGAATATTGGCATTTTCTTGTCCCAACCATGTGTGCTTCCTGCCTGTGTCATGGGTCACATGACTGTGAAGGGCTCTGATTTTGGATTTATGTATTTCTCCCAGACAGTGACACAAAGTGGACTAGCTGTGGACATGATGGACTATCCTTCCAGGATGGCTGGAGGTGGAGCAGTACCCTGCCCCACTTACATCTCAAAAGCATTTGCCTCCAGCACACGCAAATAAATTTGGCATCAGGCCTGTCTGCCTTTTGCTACCTCCAAATAGTTTGGAGCCTTGACATGGAAGGGGAAGAACTTTCCTGAACCAAATGTGGCGGTAGAACAGAGAGTCCTCTCACACACGCAAGGCTGGCACCAGGTAGACATATTGGACTGCCCTGCTGCTCGAGGACTGCCTTGCTCTCTGAGAAGGAAGACTGGCTATCCCTACCTTCATCCAAGGCTAACTTGAGTGACTCCAAGGGCACTTGGCTGACCTTTTGTGTGAGCTACAGAGACACAACAAGCTCCAGGGGGCTCCATGCAACTGCCCAGCTGACCTGCTGCACTGCACCTGCCTGAGTCCTTCTGGTCTCTGCTAGAGTGAGTCCCTGATCACCAAGCGGTGGCTCCCCAGATCCTGGACCCTTGGCTGACATCAAAATGTACCCCTCTACAAAAAAAGGTGAAATCCTAAAGTTTGGGCTCTTCACACACGGGAACAGGCCTGTTCACGCCTAGAATATGCTGCTCATGATTACCGTCAATGTGAAGCTGTGATGAGACCTAGTCTTCGCACTACAGTGTATGGCAATGTGAGAACTATACTACGCGCTACAGCAATGGCATCTCATGGTGTCCACCAATGTGAAGATCCAGCATCAACCAAACGTGGCACCTGACAGGCTCTTCACACTACAGTAATGACCGTCCACAACACCAGGCCTGCTCTTTGTGCTACAGAGATGATCACCCACAACATTCTCCCTGATCCTCACAGCCTCCTCCACCACAAACGGAACTCTCAGAGCTGGATTTTTGAAGGTAACTCTTTTAGAGGCACTAACCTGATCCCTGGGTCCAACCCGCTCTCCGTCATGACCGGTCTGAATTTGTGAATTTCCCCCCATATAGCACGACCAGATGACCATGGATGATGATTTTTGCTTTTAGACTCTATTATCACTTAAAAAATTATAATATTCATATCTCCGTGTTATGCCCATGGCAGGTCAGTGATAGGCTGTGCTGGGACAGTGTGCGCAGGGAAAAAACATTAGAATCAAACACATTCTCCAATGTAGAGTGGTGCAGAACTACGGAGAAACAACCTCACCCATTTATTTGAAGCCTTGGGTCACGTGACCACTGAATAAACCATTACCTTTGTCTCTGGGTGCACAGCAAATATGACAACATAAACACAAAATATATAGTAATCTTTAATGCGCTATCACCTTCAGAACTCCAATATGTGTTTTTGGGGGGGCTGTGCAGCACACCCCACACCCTGGCCAGTGCCTATGAGGGAGACTGAAGGCTGCACCAGCTGCTTGACCATATGGAGGTGGGAATCCATGCACATAACTCCTACCAAATTCTTGTCAATTCCTATGCCGCTCTTCTGGATCCACCAACTGATGATCACTATAAACGTATCCATACTACATGCTCACTAACTCTTTGGCATGTCCACTGAGCGCCCCCAGATTTAAAGGCAATGCATTTACTTTGATATAAAGCAAGAGAGAAAGCAGTAACCATCCAGTGCTGGAATTACATGGTGAGAAACCAGAAATCCTAGCATCAATCCAGACGTCCCCTGGAGCCTACTGCGTGATCCTACGCAAATGTTTTATTTAACTGTATCTCTTTTCCTTCTTTTTGCATATAAGACCCCTTCAAATAAGTGTGTTAAGGATGTGTGCTGCACAACACCTCTCTTGTGTCAGATATAATAGACAGTAATGTTGTTCAATGTATAAACAGAATCTAGGCCACATATATGGTGTGCCTGTCAAATGATTTGCCTTTTATTTTACTAATGGCATTGGTTTTAGTTTAATACTAAAATACCTCTCTTTGCAGTGATATAAACTGACAGACAGGTATAAAATGGTTCCATGTATTAAAATTCCATATTGCTGAATTTTTCCTTTATCATATTGTTATGTTTTTTGCACAATTCAAATGCCAAACCTTTTTTTCCTGGCTCTGCTCTGCGTAGGCTCTCTGCAAAAACAGACACTTGGCATAGTGCTGGATGAGTTCTCCCCCATTATTCTGTTGGCTCACCCACCTGCGGTCACTAACTACACTAGCTCCTGCAGACAATGAGCCTGCAGGATGCAAACTAGTTAGCAAGCTCATGAATATGGCCATTTTATACCCCCAGGCCCTGGATTGGTGAGGCGAGCATCTTCCCTCCCCACCCTATTGTCTGTAAATGCCATGGTCTTCAAATAAACAAGGCTTTCAAAATTGTAAGTCTGTAATAGGAGGGCAGTAGATGTACTGTCAGAGCACCAGAGCACATGACCTTGGAACTCAGGAGCAAGGTTCAAGTCCCAGCAGTGGATCAAAGTTCTGCAAGACTGGGCAAGTTATGTATTCTTCTAATTCCTTGAAAAAACAAAAAAATATCCATGTAACTACCTGACACAATGGTTTTCCTTGTATGCCACCAACATGATCATGTTTTAACCCTGTGGCTATATTAAGTGAAATCCTCCAATAGAAGGGCAATACAAGTACTCTTTCAGAGGAAGCACAGAACTTCTGCCCAATCATATCCTGTACTACTGCCTCCGAACATGTAAGTGGAACAAAGCCCCTCTCCTGGTGATTCTTACATAATTGTCTGGCTACAGCTGTCAAGCCTTGCCATAAAACGTAGTTCTTGAATAGCAAGCAGTGGAAGGACAGGGGTGGACAAAGGCTAGAAGAGGAAGTACAGTGCACACAAGCTAATGAATAGGTAGTAAGCAAATGAGAGTGACAATAAAGCCAAATAATGGTAAGTAATGGCAAGGCCCAAAACACACTGTAAGGTGACAGAATGTTTGTTAGAAATGGGGTCTCTAGTTGGCAGAGGTGTACACCCTTGTCCAAGTAGGGACCACAATCCTAGTCAGGGTAAGTCACACACAATACAAATTATCCCTTACCCACCCTCTGGTAGCTTGGCACTGAGCAGTCAGGCTTAACTTAGAAGCCAATTTGTAAAGTATTTGTGCAATAAATCATACAGTAACACAGTGAAAACATCACAAAAATACACCATACAGGATTAGAAAAATAGATAATATTTATCTAGTTTAAATAAGGTCAAAACTATAAAGATTCAATAAGCACAAGTTGAAATATCACTTTTGCAAGTTTAAAAGAGTCTTACATCAACAGTTGTCTCTTGATTACACAAAGTACCTGCTTTGCGTCAAAAATAACATGCACTGAGACCGCAGAGGAGGAGATGCGTGCAAAAATATGGTGTGCGTTGGATTTTCTGATGTGCCACAGACAATGCGTAATTTCTTTCCACGCTGCAAGGGGCGTACGTCATTTTTCAGTGCGCAGTCTTGGTTTCTCACTGCGATGCAGGGATCTTTTTGATGCCACGGGGCAATGCGGAGAAATCCTGGGTACGCTGGTAGAAGTCACAGGCTTTGCATCGATCTGGTAGGGTAATGTGTCAATTTTATTGTCGCACGGCAGGCGCTGCATCGATATTCCATTCGGGGAATCGGCTGCATTGTTTCAGTTCGGCTGTGCATCAATCCGGTAGGGCGGTGTGTCTAATTCTCTGTCGCAAGGCAGGCGCTGTGTCATTTCCGGCAGGCTGTGTGTCGATTTATGGCGCACAAGGAGTTTCATGAACAGATGAAGGGGGTGATTCTAACCCTGACGGGCGGCGGAGGCCGCCCGCCAGAGTTCCCCCCTCCAGAACACCGCTCCGCGGTCATAAGACCGCTGCGGTGATTCTGGCTTTCCCACTGGGCTGGCGGGCGTCCGCCAAAAGGCCGCCCGCCAGCCCAGTGGGAAACACCCTTCCCACGAGGAAGCCGGCTCCGAATGGACCCGGCGGAGTGGGAAGGTGTGACGGGTGCAGTTGCACCCGTCGCAAATTTCACTGTCTGCAATGCAGACAGTGAAATTCAAAGTGGGGCCCGCTTACGGGGGCCCCTGCAGTGCCCATGCCATTGGCATTGGCATGGGCACTGCAGGGGCCCCCAGGGGCCCCACGACACCCCATACCGCCATCCTTCGCCCGCCAGGAACAGGATGGCGGTATGGGGTGTCTGAAT
This sequence comes from Pleurodeles waltl, assembly GCF_031143425.1. Lineage (NCBI taxonomy): Eukaryota > Metazoa > Chordata > Amphibia > Caudata > Salamandridae > Pleurodeles > Pleurodeles waltl. The sequence continues at coordinate 335,199,627 of NC_090438.1, read as the reverse complement.
CCCCATGGCGGCGCAGCGAGCTGCGCCGCCATGGAGGATTCAGAAGGGCAGCGGAAAACCGGTGGGAGACCGCCGGTTTTCCTCTTCTGACCGCGGCCATACCGCCGCGGTCAGAATGCCCTGCGGGGCACCGCCAGCCTGTTGGCGGTGCTCCCGCCGACCGCCGGGGCCAGAATCACCCCCGAAGTCTTTTTGGCCCTGAGACTTCAGAAAACAGAAGGCAAGCTCAATCCAAGCCCTTGGAGAGCGCTTCTCAGCAAAGTCAGAGGTCAGCAGGGCAGCAGGGCAACAGCAGGGCAGCAGTCTTTCTCAGCAAAGCAGTCCAGATGAGTCCTAGGGCCAGCCAGGCAGTTCCTATTGACAGGTTGCAGGTTCAGGTCGAGAAGTGTCTGACCTGGTGGGGTCAAAGACCCAGTTTATATACCCAAAAATACCTTTGAAGTAGGGGGGACTTCAAAGAGTGGTTTTGAAGTGCACAAGTTCCCCTTTCCGTACAGATTTTTCTGCCAGGGTCCCAGTAGGGGGTTTGGCAGTCCATTGTGTGAGGGCAGGCCCTCCACCCTTCCAGCCCAGGAAGACCCATTCAGTATGCAGATGAGTGCAGGTGTGGCTGAGTGCCCTGTGTTTGCCTGGGTGAAATGCACAAGGAAGTTGTCAACCAGACCAGCCCAGGCATTGATTGGAGACAGGCTGTAAGGCACAAATGGATTTTATGTGCAGAGAAATGCTAATTTTCTAAAAGTGGCATTTCTAAAATAGTAATATAAAATCCAACCTCACCAATGAGCAGGATTTTCTATTACCATTCTGGCCATACTAAATATGACCAGGTTACCCCTTTCTGATCAGAATCTACCACTCAAACAGTCTATGAGGGTAGTCCTAATGCTATCCTGTGAAAGGAGCAGGCCTCACAGTAGTGGAAAACGAACTTAAGAGTTTTCCACTACCAGGACACATAAAACACACATGTACATGTCCTGCCTTTTACCTAGATAGCACCCTGCCCTATGGGTTACCTAGGGCCTACTTTAGGGGCGACTCATAAGTAGAAAAAGGGGAGTTTAAGGTTTGGCAAGTACTTTTAAATGCTAATTGAAGTGGCAGTGAAACTGCGCACACAGGCCATGCAATGGCAGGCCTGAGACATGGTTAAGGGACCACTTATGTGGGTGGCACAATCAGTGCTGCAAGCCCACTAGTAGTATTCAATTTACACGCCCTGGGCACATGTATTGCACTTTACTAGGGACTTACAAGTAAATCAAATATGCCAAGTGGGAATGAACCAATGTTACCATGTTTAAGGGAGAGAACATATGCACTTTAGCACTGGTTAGCCATGATAAAGTGTGCAGAGTCCTAAAACCAGCAAAAACATTGTCAGAAAAGTAGATAGAGGCAGGCAAAAATTTGGGGGGTGAGCTTCCTAAGGCTGTCAGGTCTAACAACGTCTATTAGATGGAACCGAAAACTGCTAAGTCTAGTATTCCAAAACTGAATCTGTCTGTATCTGAGCATCTTTTCTGGCACTGCGCCACTTCCTCTGCAGAACACACAGAAGGCCAATCTGGAAGTCAAATCGTTTTACATAACCAAAATACATTTTATAATCCAAGTGGTTAATAAAGATATGTATTGTATTGCAACATTTATATAGCACTTTCGAGCCCTATGTGGGAAGCCATAAGCATCATATTTAACAGTTTACATATTAGTATAATGTTCAGCAGCAGACCTAGTAGCAGCCTAACACACCAAGTACTTTCATGTTTGTCTTAATTGTATTTTTGTTGCAGTTTTTATGTGCGCGAACTCGGGCCGAAGGTATTGGAGCACTTAATATGAGCACTTGTTACAATGCACAAGCATAATTTGTTTTTAATGCTCTGATGGCGCAGTTTGCCAGCCCATATTTACAGGGCCATGCAAAGCCAACTTGTGTGACTTTTTATGGCCTTGTAAATATGGCCCATTTTCACCCACAAATCTGACTGGCTTGTGGCTGTTCCCACGCAAAAGCCATGGAAACTGACAGAATCTGGCTCATTCCCAGATTTACAAGGCTGGGAATGCATCAGATTTCCACACCACCGCAGGTGCAATAGTGAGAAATAACATTATTTTTCCCTGTTTGTAAGTCACGCCTAGACAAGTGCTGTCTCTCGACATGTTGCAATCTTCATCTGTGGGCTTTAACCATGCCCATCTCATGCCAATCACTTTCATAAGTTTCTTGTCCTACCTTTCAAAATTCACTTGATTTTGTATGAAAAGGCTTTACATTTGTCCTGCCTTAAGGTTGCTTTGTTACCGCCTTGCAGTCTGACCATGTTATATGGATGATTGCACGACATCCATATAGCTTAGTGTGGCACACTATTTTTTTTCTTTTGCTTTGCTGCTTCATGCTGAGTTGCCCTATGTCGTTTATTCCTTGTTTTGGGCATGCCGCTGTTTCTTTGTAGTGTCAGAGCACTTTACATGAGGACGTGAAGTTTCACATAGCTCAAACTCAATCAGAAGAGCGTTTTAAATAACTACGCAAATAGCACAAACTCGATCGGAAGAGCGCTTTACATCACTATGTGAAGTTACAAATAGCACAACCTCATACTTAATTTCAAACACCATATTACTCTTGTCTCTCATCCCTAATAAACTGAAGGCACACCATAAAACTTTTCACAAAATGGATCTGCTGGAGTGTGTCTTTTAAAAGCAATATTAATATAAAAAGCTTGCAATATATTATGTGATGAAGCTGCATAGAAAACATGTTAACATAGAAAAATAATGCACGCTTTTGTAATGTGCCCACGGGGAGTGGCTACCAATGTATACGAAAACTAATTAAAAGCTTGATAATTCTGAATTGTTATGCAATAATGTTTTGAATTTGTATTAGCGTATCATAATTAGAGTTATGTATTAAGAAGTTGCTTATTAGAATTAGAAGGCCTTAGCTTAGCGAGGGTCTGGGCCTAGCTGCCTGGTCTCGTATTAAACTGCATTTTTCTAAATGTGCAATATGATGTTTTTTTGAAGGAAATTAAGCTGTCCTTTTCCAGATGTGTGTGTTTAGCCGTAGTAAATTCTTTCTCATGAGAACAGATTTGCATAAGGAGACGTTCTAGCTGAATGTAACAATGTAATTCGTAACAGATGTAAGGTTAACCTTAGTAGGAGAAAACAATGGAGACACTGACTGGAGCGCAAACTGTAACTTTTCCTACCTGACATTCCAACCGATTAAGACGGCAATAAAGTGGATCAATCCGCGACATGAGAACTATGGTTTGTGGAAAATTCTGGCAAGATGTGTGAAGAATTATTGGACAGAGATAACGATGCACCAATTATTATCCAATGGGGAGTTATGAGTTAATCAGGCGGTTTTGATTTAACGGAGACCCAAGAAGAAGAAGGGTAGAGAGAGAGAGGTGCAGAGACTTCTAGACTCCACTTACTTCACAGAGACTTTTCACTCTTTTGCTTTGTCCTGATACTTCAAACCGTCCTTTACCCATTCTTTGCTTGATGCTAACTTCTCCTCCATATGAGGGAAGAGAGTTTATTCCTTAGCTATGCTATATTGAGACTTTGCCCTGTCCTATCTCTGCTGATGGTGAATCGACTGATGTCCTGAGGACGAAGACTGACGCTGTTTGCTGATCTGTTGGATTGGTAACTATCTGATGCAAAATTGTAATTGTCTGTTTGCCTTTTCTTTCTAGGTACCAACTGCTATTATTTGATAGAGGCCATAGTTTAGATGTTTTCCAAAGTCGTGTTTTCTAAAATGTTTTGCATGAAGCCCAACATGCTAATGCTAATTTGAGGTTAGTTAAGGCATTCACAATTATCTTATGCAAATAGACAAATGACTGAGTTCATGCTTTGTTGAATCATGTATTAATGAGACTTTGCTAAGTTGCTTCATATCAATGATGTGCCTAAATAATGAATGAATATTCTCTATGCATTGATTAATTGCGTTCTAATTGCTAATTAGAAGAGTTCTAATGAGATTAACAGAGATGACATTAGATTGTAATCAATGGGAAAATAAATATCCTAACACTTAACTAACTTGTTGTGGTTATTCATTGGCTGAAAGGTCATGGTGTGTTCAACTTATTGATTCTTATTAAACGTTATTGATTAGCTTGTTGATTAGTTACTGTGAATATTGATTGGACTATTGATCTATTGATTGTGATGCTCGTACTGGGAAGTCCATGAACGTGGTCCAAAGGTTTGTTGACCTGAACGCATCTCCTTGTAAGTTTGCTTATCAAGGCTCTGACGTGCTAAGAGTTTTTGGTAGCTGAGGATGGTTTGGCCCTTTGGGGCCCGAGTACAAAAGATCACGGTTTGATAACAGTTTTAGTAGTTGTGCGGATGGTTTGTCCCTTTTCGGGGCCCCAGTACAAGGGACTACGGTCTGACGGAGTGTTGCTAGAAAAGGTGTCGTTTTTTGGTAGAAATTGATGGGCGTGGTTTGGAAGTAAGCAAGGTGTATCGGAAAAAAATTGGGTTGGAAAAAATTATTATTTTTCAATGATGCAAACTGGAGAGATGATGTGCCCCTAAGTCACAAATGACTTTCCCGGAATCTCAGCGCTTGCTGAAGGAAGTTTGAGTATGTTCTCGGCGTTCCAGTGATAGTGTGAATGAAGTATATTTTGCGCTTTCACAGCTTATGCATATCGCAGGTGAATTGAGATGTTTGTGAGGATTTTAGGCCAGATGATGATGTTTTAGTAGGAGTGTGCGTACTCCGCAGTATGAGAGTAGGGAAGTTGGTGAACTTCATGTGAGTGTGGTGCTCTGTGGTCAAAAATTGTCTACGTGGTTGTTGATAATGCTGCGTGGTCTAAGACTCCGGAGTATATTGATAAGTGTATGAGACACTTGGTTTATGTAGTAAGTTGCGCGGTTTAATAGGTTGATAGTGAAATCGACAAGTCGAGTATGAGTCTAGGTGAGTGAATGAAAACTTCAATGGAGATTTGGTGAGTTCTAAAGTGCACCAGAACAATAATCCATTGACAAGTCAGGAGTAAAATGTGTGGGTCAAATTGTGCTTGCGAGTGCGGGATCTGAGAAGGAGAGAGTAGCGGCCGAGGCTAAGCGAAATCTCTGTAAAGTTCTGAAGCGATTGTGTTACCCTTTCCTGTAGTAAACCAGCAAATTTTGAGTTTTATTTGGTTGGTGCTCGCAATATATTGCATTAGTTTGTGTGAATCAAGAGTGGGGAGACAAGCCGCAAGACTTTGTCAGCCGCAGTGTGTGTGAGTGTGACGTCATCGGAGACACGCTGGTATAGGTTGGTTAGCGAGAAGAGTCGCACACGGATTGGCAGCCGTCCGTGAGAGGCAATTGGTTGAGAAGGTAGGCGAAGAGAGTTCTGGGAATTAAGGTCACTTCCTGATTTGACTGTGAACAAAATAAAAGATGTAAAAATTAAATTTTTCAAGGCTTTAAAGAGCTCCTTGAGGGGAGACGTATATATATTACCACGAGTGTAGGGGAGGTAACACCGCCAGAGGATACACCAGCTTATGCTGTAATGGAGGAAAAGGGGGTTGCGCCATGTCTTTGGCTAAAGCAGTGGCGCAAAGTAACAGAGAAAGAGGGGTGCTTGGCGTTTCCGGAGCACGGAACGTTCAATTTAAGGATTTTGGAAAATGTGCGGAGGGTGCTAATTGAGCTAAAGCCACCTCCGAGGCCAGCACAGTTTGAGGCATTAGCAATTTGGGAGCTGATGGCAATACGACAGCAGCAACTGAAATTTGAGAGGAGAATGAGGATAGCAGAAAAGACACTAGCGGAGGCTAGGTGGGATAGTGCACAAAGAGCTTGGAGAAGAGAATCAATAGATGGAGCCAGGCTGTTTCCAGCAATAGCTCAAGAAGGTGAAGACAAAGGGGGGAAAGCCACTTGTAATACTGACAAAAGTCCTTCCAAAGACAAAGAGTCTAGGAAGCCCTGGTCGGAGGTAGATGGCTCAGATGATGATGAGTTCCTTAATCAGTTACTGAATGATCGACCGCCGCCATGTGCGATAGATGACAATAGACCGAGTACTAGTACATGTCCTGCAGGTTCGACCCAAGAGAAGGTGACAACGAATCCGATACAGGTTAGTCCTGTCTCAACACCAGTCCCGGTGCAGAGTAGTTTTAGCGTGTCCACTGCCCAGGGTATGCAATCTCAGTTGCAACCACCACAGGTTCAGAGACTTTACCCCAATGTCCCAGTTTTAGAGACTACCACAAATCTGATGATGCCGACAGAGCCAATATATGGAAGACCAAAGCTGATTCAGACTGAGCAACTCCACCTTTACTGCCACAGGTATAGCAACATATGGTTCCAAAAAGATACTTCGGTCATGGGCCGCAATGAAACATGGCACCAGTGATAAGCCTGAACATGGGAGTTAGTCCTCCACAGGTTTTGAGGAACAGGCAGCCGCCAGCCGCCATATCTTTGCCTATTACAGTTGGTCCATCAGTACCACTGAATGCACAGGCGAAGCCTAGTGTATGCGACCAAGGGGTAATGACTCAAGAGGAGGGTTCGTAGGAAGTTCCCAAGGAACGGCTCCAGTGGAACGGACATTTGAGGGATCTAGGTCCCTGTTAGACTTCAGTCTGATTGGGGCTCCTCCAGAGGCAATGAAACATACAGGTTCGAGACTGTTAACTCCACAGATCTCAAATGTGAATATGCCACAGACACCTTTAGCCTAGGCAGGGAATATCTAATTACAGGGTTTAACAGCACAACAGCTGACTGACTGGCTAGACTGCTCCTGTACCCGCAGGGAGAACGGAAGGAGAAGAACACCTACATTTTGTGAGGTTGGGTATGGAAGCAAATTAACTTGTTGAAGGGAGCATGGAAGTGAACAGGTTAGAGTCATACACGGAAGCAGAACTGAGATACTTGTGTCCAAAGATAACTAGAGAAGTGAGCAGGGTGCACCAGAGGTTGGCAAATTTGGCAGATAAGTACGGCATAGATTTAGAAAATACCAAACATCTGAAGAGGAGTTATAGGTTAGATTTCGAGCCTAAGGATTTTGAACACATGAGGTCTACTGTGATGAAGGCACACCTCAAGGAGATACTGCAGAGTGCACAAGTTTGGGGAGCCTTAGAAAAGTGGGAAGGCAAGAGATTTGTGGCTTGAGTGCAAGAGAAGCGTGGATTGGCAGACCGAGGAACTGGCAAGGGACAGGATCACAGGAGCACCGTCGCCTAAGGTGATGAAGTATTACTATAAGGTGATTGAGTTTCTGAAATCGAGAGTTTCAACGAAGAATATTGATTGGCAAAGGATTGATCGAATGGCTCAGGAAGCCAAGGAGTCAACACATGCCTATTATGAGAGGTTGTTGAAAGCGTTCAAGCACTACAGTGGTGCAGAGGTTGTTGAGGCGAAGGATATGAATCACCTTGTGTTTAGATTTGTTGAAGAGTTGAGACCTGAGATTAGCCAGATGATTAAGAGTCACTTGATTTGCTGGCAAGCAAAGCCGATTGAAGAAGTGTTGCAGTATGTGAAGTACTGTAGTGACGAAATTGAGTTAAAGCAGAGAAAGTGGAAGGAGAAAGCGATGGTGATGCAAATTAAGGCAGCACAGTCAGGGATGCAGGGAGGTTGCCTACAGCAGATGGTGCAACAACCGCAAGGCAGCGGGATGTTTCAGGCGCAAGTGAGAGGTAGAGGTCGAGGAGGTTTAGTGAACAGAAGTCCAGATTTGAACACTGTAGTGGTTCAAAACAATGTACAGGGAATTAAAAAGATGTTACCTTGTCATGCTTGCGGGGTCGTGGGACATTGGAAGCGGGAGTGCCCGATGATGGTGCAGGAGGGTGTTGTTCAATAAAGCAATGATATCAGTTCATTCCAAAATGTGAGAGGACCGAGGCTGAGGGGTCCAAATCCGAATTTCCAGAATAATGTGAATCAAATGCAGGGCTTTCAATCCATGCAGCAGGTGCAAATGCCGCGTATACAGCCGATGTAGCTACAGCAAATGCAACAGCAGGTTCCCATGGTACCTAGACAGCAAATGCAAGCGCCTTTAGTGCCAATGGAACAGCAACAGGTGATGCTTCCTCAACAGGTCACAGGTCAAAGAATGAGTCAAAATAACACAGTGCAACAGTACCCATTGTGTGGTGAGAATGGAATAAACAATGAATGGTCGGATGAGAGCTCAGATACTGAAGAGTGTAGGCTTGCAGCATCCTTAGAGGTAGATCAGAAAGGGCCCTATGTTCAGGGGAAGGTAATGGGTCACAAAGTTTCATTCTTGGTTGAAACATGAGCTACACGCTCTTCAGTCAGAAGTGCAGAGGTGGGGGCAGAGCTTGCCCGGCTACAAGATGGCCGCGTTGTAGTGAGGTTCCGACAGCCACCGTAAAATCCGTTCATAATCCTACATGTCACATTCGAATTATGCTACCAAGTGCGATGCCAAAGACAGCTACGAGGTGGAGGCACATGCGGATGCCCTTTTTCCCCGAAAAAAAAGGAAGTACAGGAGTCCTGTAAAGTGAATCGCGTCGGCGGCTGGCCGAGAGAGGGACGCATGGTGCAACGCGGGTGCGGACCAGTGCGGACCCGGAGGAAAGACGATCGAGGACAAAAGCCCGGAGAGACAGAGAGAGGTGGAGCGTCTCTCGGGCTCTGCGGAGGAGGGCGACCCCAGAAACGAACCTTGGACACCGTGCGATGAGGAGAGGTGAGGTGAGGCAGAGTACAACGCGAGAGAACACCGAGGGTACGAGTGCGCTCGAGAAACACTGTGTGTGGATACAGGTGGGCACCCCCTCCCCTCGAAAGTTGGGATCGGTCTTTTGGTGAAAATTAGAAATGGCACATTAGGGGCAACGGAGTACACTGGATTGGATATCGTGTGGCAGGGCCCGGGAGGCCGCTGGTTCCGCGGGGGGCCCCGAGGTTGGCGCACTCGACTAGGCGAGACTGGAACATTAAAGAGTACGATTAACAAGCGTAGCACTCTCAACGTACAACCGAGCAAAACGGGACAATTACACCCTGCGTCGATAACCATTAGCGCACAGCGCCGTCCATAGAGGCCAGCGGGGTGCGCTGGCAGCGGGTGCTTCTTGGGGCTGCGAGCAAAAAACACTACGACACCTAAAAAATGGGCAAGACAGACAAAACGCAAGGCCGGCTGCAATTTGAGCGAAGAGCGCAGGACCCTGCAGGAGATGGAACCGCGACGGACTCAGAGAAAGGCCCGGAGGGCACTCCTGGGGAAGAACAGAACTTACGGCAGCTCCTAGTTTCAATGCAACACAGCCTTAACCAGATAGATGGGAAAATAGACGCCCTCTCTTACCGCAGGGACAGAATTTCTGAACGCATAGATAAGCACACAGAGAGATTAGACCATGTGGAGAATAGGGTGTCTGCGACTGAAGACGGGCAAACGGAACTGGTAAGTGGCCAGTCAAAACTCAGCAAAGAACTAGGGTCCAGATGTAGCAAAGTTTTGCGAGTCGCAAACGGGCCGAATCGCAATTTGCGACAGTGCAAAATCGGAAATGGGATGCAAAAAGCCCATTTCCGACTTGCAAAAAGCGATGGGACCCGTTTGCGAGTCGCATAAGTTGCGACCCCATTTTGCGACCCGCAAATACCAAGTCGCAATTTGCGAGTCGCAAACCTTATGCAATTGCAACTCGCAAATTGCGACTAGTCGCAAAAAGCCCAGTTTGCATGTCCCATTTGCCACTAACTCAGAGCAGGTGGTAACCATTACCAAAGTATAAAAGGAGACCCAGAAGGCATCTGGGTTACACAAGATGGCGGAGATATACCTGATAGCAGTGAGAAGGAGAGTCCACGCAGCCCAGCAGAGGAGGAGGGGCCACAGACAGGAGAAGATATATAGAACAAGGCAGACTCTTTTTCAGCAAACTGAGGAAGAGATCTATGACAAATACCGCCTTAGCAGCGCAGCCATACTAGAATTAATAGATTTACTCAAACCACAGCTAGAACACCAGACTCTGCGTGGCTGCGCCATCCCTACGCATGTGCAAGTGCTATGCTCACTGCACCTCTTGGCCTCAGGGAGCTATCAGGGGGTTATTGCTGTGGCAGGTGGGGTATCCCAAAGTGCAGTGTCAAGGTTCCTCAGGGCATTCCTAGATGCCTTAGTCACGCACATGTCCCACTTCATATACTTACCAAGGAATGAGGCTGAAATGAACAGCACCAAGCTGGACTTTTACGGCATTGCCCACTTTCCCCATGTCATAGGGTGTGTAGATGGGACACACATTCAAATATGCCCCCCTGCTAATCTAGAACACCTTTTCTGCAACAGAAAGTGTACCCACTCACTCAATATTCAGGTTGTTTGTGACGCCCATTGTGTCATCACGGACATTGTAGCTAAGTTTCCAGGCAGTACCCATGACTCATACATTTTTAGGCATAGTGGGATACATCAACGCCTGGAACGTGGGGAATTCGGAGACGGTTACCTCCTAGGTAGAGCCACAGACACTTGCAGACATACTCACAGGTCACTGTGCACGACAATCTGGACTTCCTAACAGTGTACTTTTTGTGCCCAACAGGTTACAGTGCATATGCTCTTAGGCCTTGGATCATGACTCCGTTTTTAACACCCAGCAATGATTCAGAGAGGCAATACAACAGTGCACATAAGAGGACCAGGAACCTCATTGAGCGCACCTTTGGACTCCTGAAGGCAAGATTCAGATGCCTCCACCGCAGTGGAGGTGCCCTCCAATACACCCCCATTACCGCATTCAAAATTGTGGTCGCATGCGCCATCCTCCACAACATAGCCACCCGACGTGGGCTACCTCTCACCCCTGCAGACCCAGGTCCTGATGATGAAGAGCAAGAACAACCACATCGCCATCATGGGGATAGGAGTATAGCTAATCAAGGCAGACTGAGACGGGAACACATTGCAACACAATATTTTGGACGGTACGTGTCAACTCCCCCCATACTCACCTATTGACCAAAAACTCCATTTGTTAAGTGGAACAAAAATAACTGTTTTATTAGTTCATTAATGAAACTATTCACAAGTACTGATTGTCCATGGGCATGGAAATGCTAACCAGGCATGTGGCACATTCACGTCATGTGCCACATTTTATGGTCCAGGGTGATCTCTAAGACCTTCTGCCCCTCCTGCCAGCCTGGCTGGTCCCTGGTGCTTCCGTGGTGCTCTGCCTGCCACTCCTGAGCACCCTGCTGTCAGTGACAGAGACACTGCTCACTGTCGAGCCCTCCTCACTGTCCTGGGGTGTTTCCCCTGTGCCCCTAGACATTTCCCGTGTCTCCATCATTTCTATAATGTGGGTCAGACGTCCCAGGCCCCTAGCCACATCCCCAGCGAAATGGCCCATCTCCACTTGCAGCCCAACTGTCCTCCTCGACAGGCCTGTGGTGTTCATGGCGAGCCTGCCGATGGATGTGGCCATCCTTTCCAGTCTGTGCATGAGCTGACGATCCCTGCGCCGCCCACCCTCGGCCTGGGCCAGTAGTCCTCCCGCCAGTTCCCTCATGGCAAGGGCAAGGTCCCCAGTGTTATTGCAAATCATGTCCATCCTTGTGTTGAGGTGCTGCATGCTGGCATGGTTATTGCGCACGAAGCGGTACAGCACCCCACTAATCCTCCCCAAAATTCTATTCTGTAGGCGCTGACCACGCAGCAGATGTGCCTCACTGGTGCTGGGAGGAAGTAGCCCGGATGCAGACTGCAGCCCTGATGGTATGGACCTGCGACGCCTGCGCAGCGGTGGCTGCCCTGTGCTTCCACCTGTCTCATCCCTGCCTGTTGCTGGGGCAGCCTCTTGTGGAATTGTTGCAGCAGGTGTGGCAGCTGCAGGGATGCTGCTGACCGTGCAGGTGGGGGTGCTGGAGGGTCCTGCGGTGTCCTCATGGGCCTGGCTGCTTGGAGTGTTGGTGGTGTCTTGTTGGAGACCTGTGGGACATGGGGAACAGACTCTCAGTGTCTACTATCTATTGCACACTTCATAATAAACATTTGCCTATGAACTGCCTACTTGACTACATTTCCCATAATGCATCATTCTGGCATTTGCTACCCTGAAATGGAGCTATCTTGGTTGTGCATGCCCCTGTGTACATGGTGGGTGGGGGTATGGCATTGATAGGGGTACAGGCATATCACATGGTACTCACCGGTTGATGTGCTGGGCTCTGAGGTGTCCAGGTCCCCAAATCCAGACACTGCCTCCTGCTCCAAGGTTTCCTCCACCCTTTCTTCCAGGGGTGTGGGTGGTGGCACAGACGATGGTCCCCCTCCTGTGCCTCTCATCTCCCGGAGCCTTTCAGCCACCCTCTCCTTGGTCCGGGAGCGGAGGTCATACCACCTTTTCTTGATGTCGTTGATTGTCCTATGGCTCACCCCCAGGGAATTAATCTTGTCCTGTATGTCCTGCCACAGCTGTTTCTTGGTGGCTTCAGGAACATTGAGGGCTGATCTCCCAAACAAGTCATCATAGTGCTGACAGCATTCCTCTGTCAGCACCTCCAGCTCCCTCTCAGAGAATTTCAGCTTCCTCTTCCTTGGTGTTCCCTCCATGGCAGCTGCTGTTTGTCCTGTGTGAAATTCGGCAGTTATAAAAGGGTGTGGTCCTCCCTCCTCCCAGGTGTATTAGTAAACTTCCTGGCTGTGATGTCATCATCATGTGCCAGGAAGTGTTTCCAGAGTGTTCTGGAGTGGTTTCTGGAGTGTTCTGCTGCACCAATTTTCAAGGTAATCGCAATTTGCGACATCTACTCGCTAATTGCGAGTTCGTTTTTTGCACACTCGCAAAAAGCGACCTCGCAATCTGCGGACTCGCACACTGCGTTGAGAGTCCGGGTGCGAGTCGCTATTTCGGCACGTTTTTTTTCCCTGCATTCCAATTTGCAACTCGCATTTTGCGAGTCGCATCAACTCGCAAAATGCGAGTCGCAAATTTTTGTTTTGCTACATCTGGCCCTAGGTGTGCTCAAGCTAAAAGTGGAGGATATGGAAGCCCGGTCCAGAAGGAATAATATACGCATAGTGGGCCTTGCGGAATCCACCGCGATCACCAACATGGAAAGCCACATTGAACAATTACTGGTGCAACTACTGGGTCGAACTACCTTTTCGGACCTATTTGTAGAAGAGAGAGCGCACAGATCCTTGGCGGCTCGCCCACCCCCGGGGGCCCCTCCGCGCCCAATCATCGCCAGGCTATTAAACTTTAGGGATCGTGACGCCGCCTTGCGCCGCGCAAGAGAAATTAAACAATTGCAATATGAGGGAACAACGTTGTCGATATACCCGGACTTCACAGCACAGATACATGAGGCGAGGAGAAAATTCATTGAGGGGAAAAAACAATTATGGTCCATGCACCTGGAGTACAGAATGCTTTACCCAGGAAAATTGAGAGTTGACGTAGGAAGGAATCCTATCTTTTTCACGGACCCCAAAAAACTGGAGCAATTTATGAAGCGCAGGAAGGCGAACAATGGTGCCGAAGCAGCTGCAAACGAGGACATGTAGGTAGCGACAAAGAATGGGCGCTTCCAACGCCACTACCATCCTCGACACACTGCCAACCTGCAGAAGATGGGACGCTTGAGACACAATGGAACAGAGAGAACACATGCACCACACGTTATTGAACAAACTGAGCATAATATGAGAGCAAGAGTGACACGATTACTCACCAAATAGGTGGCTGGCACGCTAACACACAGAAACAAAGCGGGGCAACATCCGCCCTGATGTGTGCTCCACTTATACCTCAGGAAAGGAGAGGTGTTGTTTTGGGAGGGGGGTGGGGGAAGACGAAGTTGGGTAAAGGATGGGTGAGATGGGCAAGTTGGGATATAGCCTATCTGGGGGTGGGGTGGGAGGGCAGAGGGAGGTTCGGGGAAAGTTATTTGAGTGCATACTTTTACACAAGATAAGGAACTGCAAATTTACAACACAAATAGAATTAATACAACACTGCACAATAATAGAGAAGACAAGCCTCCGCACACACACACCCTAACATAGATAAAGATCGCAGGCAGCTTCGATTGATAACTTGGAACGTTCGAGGCCTCAATGATGCGCGAAAGACTCGCAAAGTAATTGCGTACCTACGTAATCACAAGGTAGATATAGCTATCCTGCAGGAGACACACTTAGCCCCCAACAACCCCATGCTAACATCTCAGAGATTGCAGGGACAATTAATTTGCCTCAGGATACACATCACATTCCAGGGGTGTGCTGATTTGGGCTTCAAAAGAAACTGATATTGGTCTCTCCTTGGTGGCAGCGGACCCGGGAGGGCGATATGTGGTGGCACGATGCGTGCATTCACATTCTTACTGATAGGTATATATGGCCCCAACTATGATGACCCACTATTTTATCAAAAACTGGCACTTAGGGCGGGCTCCTGGGGAGGACAGCCACAGCTCTGGTGCGGGGACTTCAACTGTACATTGGACCCAGCACTAGACAGATCGGGTGGGGTAGCTAGAAGGCCGGCGGCACGCGAGATATCGCATCTAGCCGTTGAACTGGATATGGTTGACGTGTGGCATGATAGACACCCTGAGAGAGGGGGCTATACGCACTATTCGGCTGCGCACAATCTACACACGCGTATAGATTTCTGGCTATTGGCTCGCCGGTTGCTGGGCAGCCTAACCCTGGAAGCTCCTTGGCCTCGAACATATTCAGACCACTCCCCAGTGCCGATACTGTTGACAACTGGTATGATAAAGGCTCCTCCATTTTCATGGAGGTTTCCTCCCTTTTCACTTCTAGACACTGTCTTTAAGGCCGAATTGGCCTCAGAGATCACAGAGTTCTTCCGGATTAATGAGGGTTCCGTTCCCGAGGCAGGCACGGTATGGGAAACCTTTAAGGTGTACATCAGGGGGATCACCATAACCAAACATGCTGGGGTGCTCCGATTGATAAGGCGGGGGCTCCAAATACTCGAAAGTGACTTATCAAAACTGGAGCGAAACCACAGTGATACCTCAGATGCTAACGTGTTAAGCCAAATTTGCGCTAAGATACAAGAATACCAAGAGACAGCTCACGCAGAAATACAACACCTGGGTAAATACGCCACAGCCCGTAGATACGGGGAGGGAGAAAGACCGGGGGCAGTACTGGCAGGATTGATACTCCCCCAGCGCGGCAAAAACACAATTGAAACCATACGATCCGAGGGGGGTGAGGAAATAAGAGACCCTGAACGTATAGCTGATAGATTCAGAGAATACTATCAATCATTATATTCCTCCAGTGTAGACCCAAGCTCATATGCAATAGCAGACTACCTCACACATATCGCTATGCCCAGATTGACACAGGAGGATAGAGAGGCTCTTGGTGCACCCTTGACCCTAAGCGAAATTACGAAAGCGCTGGGAAGTATGGCTGAGTGGAAAGCTCCTAGTCCAGATGGGCTGACAGTATACTTCTACAAAGCATACCAACACCTATTACTCCCAAAATTAAAAGATGTATATGATGAAATGGTAGAGAAGGGCAGTATGCCCCCATCAATGAGAGAGGCGATGATAATAGCCTTGCTCAAACCGGGTAAACCCCGAGAAAACTGCTCCTCTTATAGGCCATTGTCGCTATTAAATGTAGATGTAAACATTTTCGCCCGGATTTTGGCTGATCGCCTGGCTGAAGTGCAACCGCGTCTGATCCGACCTGAGCAGGCTGGTTTTGTCCCCGGTCGCAGTCTGTCCATGAGTCTTCGTACATTATTTGGCACAATACAAAACATTAACTCGGAGTTGAAGGCGGTGGCAGTCTTCCTGGATGCTGAAAAGGCGTTCGACTAGGTAGAATGGGAGTTCCTAAGGGAGACTTTGCGCAGATTTGGGGTCGGCGACACCTTCCTCCACATGATCTCCACATTGTATGGCGACCCCCGAGCCAGAGTTTGCGCTAACGGCACGGTGACTGAATCGTTTGGGCTTACGAGGGGCACTAGACAGGGATGCCCGTTGGCTCCCCTGTTATATGCGTTAGTCGTGGAGCCCCTGGCATGTGCAATAAGAGAGTACCATGGTCACCGAGGCCTCAGATTTCAAAATTACACCCTTGTTTTGTCTACGTATGCAGACGATACCCTATTATATATAAAAAATCCTGAGCGTAACGTCGCTCCAATACTTTGAGAAATCATTAAATTTGGCTCTATGTCAGGGCTAGTAATAAATTGGAATAAGTCCATTGTATTTCCCTTAACTCCAGTAACAACACAGGTAGACGTAGACTTCCCGCTGGCGTGGGAGACTAACACTGTCAGATATCTGGGGACACAAGTGCATACTGACCCTAAGAGAGTGATAGAGAATAATTTTGAAACTGCACTGAAAAAATTGTTGTTGGATGTGGAGAGGTGGATCAAACTGCCGTTGTCATTACTTGGGCGAATAGCACTGATGAAAATTGTGATTTTACCGCGCTTTCTATTCCTGTTTCAAAATATACCTATAGTCCTGACGAAGACATACTTTGCCGCTCTGAAAACGTTATTAATAAAATTGGCATGGGCGAACAAGGCACCTCGTGTGAATTGGCAAATTCTGACACTCCCATATGAGATGGGGGATTGGGCGCCCCATACCTTGAGATATATTATATAGTAGCACATGCAGCAGTGGCACGGGAGTGGCTTCATGGGACGGTGAGGCCCCGTGGCTAAGGATTGAGAGGGAACTAGCTGCCCCAGAGCAGCTGAGCAGCAGGTTGTTCCACACACCCCGTAGATGAAATAGGAAATTTGCGTCCATAAATTCGGTCACACGAGCATGGCACAAACTCATTAAAAAGCAGGGGCTGGTATTATTATATTCTCCACATGCCCCGGTAGAATGCTGTGCCTGGTTTTCCCCTGGGAGAGACCGTAGGTTGGTGCAATCCATGCGCGAAAAAGGCATTGACAAAATGGGAGATATTTTCGAAGAGGGCATAGTGAAGACCTGGGACGCAATAGCAAGGGACATGGAGACACCCACTTCACTGCACCAATATCAGTACCACAGGGTGAGACACGCTCTGCCGAAATTATTGGGAGAGGATATGCAGGAACCCCCCCCCCGAGGTACAGGCCCTCTCGGTAGTACTGTTGGGAAAACAACCTCGCCGACTGATTTCTTGTCTCTATGCACATGTTCAGGGGGCTAGGGAACATGAGTTATCGAGAGCTCGCTTGGAGTGGCAGAGAGAGCTGGAGGTACAGATCACAGACGCACAATGGCGGTACTGCTGCTCTAGAACGAAATCCATATCCTTAAACGGCCGACACCAGCTAATACATTTTAAATATCTAAATAGAGTCTATTATACCCCCCTACAACTCTATCAATATGGACTGAGAGAGAGGCAGCTAATTGTCCCAGATGTGGAGAGGAACTTGCTGGATTCTTGCAAATGTCCTGGGGGTGCGGAATGGTACAACAGTTTTGGAAGGCAGTGACACAGGAACTAAATAGTATCACTGGAGAGCAGATGACCTGCGAACCGATGACAGCACTTCTGGGCTGGGACAAACAATTAGCGGCCCAAAGCCGCAAGCTACTGGCGATGGGGTTCCTATTGGCCAAACGGCGAATAGCTATGAGATGGGATCGCGGCCCAGTCCCCACAATACAAGAATCGCATAGAGATATGACATACTGTAACACACAGTCAGACAACTATAGTGAGATGTTCCCCCCCACCACTAGGCCGAAGAAATACTGGGAGCCTACCTTGCTGGAATGGAAACAAGCGAACCTGAAACAGGAGAGACATCCTGATGGGACATAATAAAACAGAATCACATGAACATAGGCAGTGACTGTGACTAGATTGATGACCCAATGTTTTAGGGAGAAGGGGGAATATGCAGAACTGTTTATTGTAGACTACCGCCTAAATACGTCAAGTGATTGATAAGTTTGCAGCAAGATGAATACTTTGTTATGTTGTAAATGACTTTACTAAAATATAAATAAAGATTAAAAAAAAAAAAAAGAAGAAGTGCAGAGGTTCTGAAACTGCCCCTTTCGGGACAGACAGTTAAGGTAGTGGGAGTAGCAAACCAACTCCTGACTAACCCGATCACAGATCCGGTTCAGGTTGAGCTTGGCACTTTCCAAGGATTGCATAGATTTGTGGTTTGTGATTCAAGTCCCGTGTCCTTACTGGGAAGAGACCTACTGTTTAAGACGAGGTGTTCCATCACCTGTTCCAATGAGGGGATTGAGGTCCAGACGAACAGCGATGATGAAGGGGAGGAACAGGCTTCAGAGCCTGAAACTTAGACCACAGATGAGGAGTATCCTCTGATAAACTTCTTCCCGATGTTCATGGTGGTTGATCTCCCAGCAGACTTGCAGGGAACAGTCCAAGAGAAGGTGTGGGACTTAACAGGAAAAGAAGTAGGACTGATAAAAGAAGTAGAGCCAGTTAAAGTCAGTGTGAAGCCAAATGCTGTGTTTCCCCAGATACTGCAGAATCATATGGCAAAAGATGTCCTTATAAATGTTGCGCAATTAATTGCAGACTTTGTAAAACAGGGAGTCTTGAAGGAAGTGATGAGCAGTCCATGTAATTCACCGATAATGGGACTGAGAAAGCCTTGTGGGAAGGTTCGGATTGTCCAAGATTTGAGAAAAATCAATGACATAGTGGTGAAATGCTGCCCAGTGGTGCCAAATCCAGCAGTGATTATGTTTCAGATTCCATGCGATGCAGAATGGTTCGCAGTCATTCATCTGTCTCAAGCATTATTTTCCATGCCTCTTCATGAGGACAGCCAATTTCTCTTCAGTTTTAAATTCCTGGACAAGGTTTACAGTTGGTGCCGAATTCCTCAAGAGTTTTCGGAATCGCCTTCGATATTCAATCAGATACTGAAGAAAGATTTGGAGTCATTGGAGCTGCCTTTCCAATCGACTCTAGTACAGTACATTGATGATTTGTTGATCACATCCAAGACAAGGGAAGAAAGCAAGTATGATTCGATTGCCTTACTGAATCACCTGCGAAAGAACGGACACAAGCGGCCAGATGTAGCAAAGGTTTTTACCCATTCTGTGTCTATGGCAAAAAGTGTTCGTACATAAGGTCCTAGGTGTCCCCAAAGAAATTGCAATATTGCCAGAAAGAGGTGAAGTACTTGGGTCATCAAATTGAGAAAGGGTCGAGGAAGTTATCCAGGGAATGAGTGACTGCACTGTTGCAGATGAATCCCCCAACAACACAGAGAGATGTTAAGATGTTTTTAGGAATGGTGGGTTACTGTCATCAGTGGATCCCAAATTTCTCAGTCATCTCCAAGCCATTGGTGAGACTGACGGTCAAAGAGGGGCTGGATGTCATAGTGTTGGGAGAGAAGGAAATGAAAGCATTTACTGAGTTGAGGGAAAGCATGTGCAGGGCTCCAGCTTTAGGTATGCCTGATTACATGAAACCTTTTGTTCTGTTTTGTCATGAACGTGATGCATGTTCTCTGTCTGTCTTGACACAGGTCCATGGAGGTGTTAACCAACCAGTAGCATATTTTTCAGCCACTTTGGATCCAGTTGCAGCAGCCTTACCAGGTTGTCTGCGTGCAGTAGCAGCAGTTGGACAAAGCCTCACACAGTGTGAAGGTATAGTGATGGGACATCCTATAACAGTCATGGTCCCTCACTCAGTTGAAATACTCTTGAACCGTACTAAAACGCAGCACATGACGAATGCAAGATTGACTAAATATGAAACTATTATATTGGGGTCACCAATGTACAGTATTGAACTCAGCAACTATGCTTCCAAGTGAAAATACAGAGGTTGAAAATGTCAAAGATGTAGAACATGATTGTCTTGAGGTAACTGAAATGTGCACCAAACCGAGGCCTGATATTCAAGATACCCAATTGGAAGAAAATGACCAAATTATCTTTGTCGATGGCTCATGTTTGAGACACTCAGTAGGAGTGCTGAGAGCCGGATATGCTGTGGGAACGATTTCTGGTATCCTGGAAGCGTCTTGGCTTCAAGGAGTGTATTCTGCTCAAGTAGCTGAACTGGTAGCTCTTACTAGAGTTTGCCATGCCTCTGCCCAGTTGAGACTGACTATCTATACTGATAGTCAATACGGATTCGGAATTGTTCATGATTTTGGCCAATTATGCTCACAGAGGGGTTATTTGACTTCTTCTGGTTCACCAGTGAAAAATGGTGAGAGAATTAAGGAGTTGTTGCACGTGATTCAGTTACCTTATGAAATTGCCATGGTGAAATGCAGCGCACACCTGAAGTCACAAGACTTTGTTTCAATGGGAAATGGATATGCGTATCAAATCACAAGGTTTTGCGCATTGAACTGTATATCGTATAAGGATCAATGGGAATTGTTGCCTGAAAAAGAAAATGAGACATGCACATGTTACGCCTTAAGGGTGATTGACACATAAGAAGAGTTGAGATTGTTGCAGGGTGGTGCCAGAAAGGATGAGAAGCGTTCTTGGGTTAGGATGCAATGCGTACAAAGACCGGATGACTTGTGGGTCTCAGATGAAGAGAAAATGGTCTTGCCCGAACAGTCTTTTGTCGCAATTTGCAAGGTTTTACCATGGTCAAGCACATATTGGGAGAGATGCCATGATCAGGTTGTTTAAAATTGACTGGTTTAACCCAAAATTCAGACAAGCTGCTGAAGTAGTTTGCCATAGGTGTGTCATCTGCCAACAGATGAGTGCGGGGAAAGGGACAGTGGTGAATTTGAGCCACACTGGGAGAGCTGGAGGTCCATTTAGCAGAATGCAATTGGATTTCATTGAGATCCCCGTGTGTGGAGGTTTGAGATATGTGCTGGTGATTGTATGTATCTTTAGCCACTGGATTGAAGCGTACCCTACACGCAGGAATGACAGCCTCACAGTAGCGAAGCTGCTGCTTAGGGAATTGATACCACGTTTCGGTTTTCCGATCTCTTTAGAATCAGATAGGGGAAGTCACTTCAACAACAAGGTGGTTAAGTTGCTGTGTGCAGCACTGAACATTGAGCAGAAGTTGCATTGTAGTTACCGCCTTGAAGCATCAAGACTAGTGGAACAGATGAATGGTACCCTGAAGTTGAGAATGGCGAAAGTGTGTGCAGCCACAAATTTGAAATGGCCCGATGCATTACCTTTAGTGTTAATGTCAATGAGAAATACACCTAACAAGAAAACAGGACTGTCCCCTCATGAGATTCTCTTGGGTCGAGCTATGAGATTTCCCGCAGTGCCTGCAAATGCTCTTGTGAATATCACGGATGATATGGTGTTGGACTACTTCAAGGGTCATGTTGATGTGGTCCGCTCTTTTTCTCACCAGGTGGAAGCTACCACCCTGCCACTGATAAATGATCCAGGACACAACCTGAAAGCTGGTGATAGGGTTATCATCAAGAAACATGTAAGGAAGACGTGTTTGGAGCCACGTTGGAAGGGGCCATATCAAGTGATATTAACGACTACTACTGCTGTGAAGTGTGTGGGAATCCCAAACTAGATCCACCCCAGTCATACGAAAAAGGTGACAAGTCCAACTGATGAGGAAGTTGAGTTGTTGAAAGTACCAACAACAGAGAAGGAAGTCTCAGGGCCGGAGAGTGATCGAAGGGGAACTGAGACAGAAGAAGAGCCCGTTGAGGACGGCTTGGTCACTCCAGTAAGAGACAAAGGAGAAGAGATCCAGAGGGCTGGTGGTGAGCCTATCTCAACTGGGGCAGCAGGAGAGCCTAGTCAGAGGGAGGTTCTCCCAGAAGCACACAGTTATGGAAATGAATTTGAGCATTTTTCAGACCCAGAAGGCGAAGGAGTCGAGATGGAAGAGAGTCAGAGAGTCCAAACTCCTCCTGAGCAGATTGCTGGTCCATCAAGAGAAAACATCATAGAGCCAGGAGAGGGTGAAGGGTTGCCACTGGAAAGATCAAAGACAAGAGTGATACTGAAAGGAGACAAGTGGCTAGAATTGCAAGTGAAAAAGGGAGAAGTGGTTGTCAAAGATGCAATAGAGGAAGAAGTTGATACAGCAAGGAGAGAAGATCTAAGTGAAGGAGAGTTGCAAGGTGATCGCAAGTTGAAGAGAAAGAGAATAGCAAACAGAAGATACGCGAGTTCTGAATGGGCGTATGCAACGACAGCTGAATGGCAACAAGAGTTCTTGGCGTTTTACTTTGATCGAGAAATTCCAGGTCAATACTTTGGCACCTGAGTCTGGCTGAAGATACTGAATTGGTGATCGAATTAAAGTAAAAAAAAAAATTGAGAAAGGAGACTGAGAATTTACCGGATGAGACTTTAAACCTGAATTGACTTTGAAACCTGATTTTGACAAGCTGCTGACCTGAATTGACGAGGATCCTGGGAGTGAAACTGAAAGCTGTAAATAATTGCTGAAGGAAGACTTTCGCTTGTTTGACTCTGCTGCGAGAAAAAAAAGAGGAGAAAATTCATTCTAACTATCCTCTGTTGTTGTTTGAATTTAACCAACCTCCACTTTCTCATTCTTTACAGCTCATGGCTAACACTAGGCAGGATAATAGAGGCAGTAGGCGTGGTAAATATTTGGGTGTTGGTTTAGGTGTTGTGTGTGTGATATTCATTATGGTTTTGGTTGTGGGTATGACACTAATGGATAAGTGTGGGGCTAACAATGCTACAATTCCTGAGACTACCACAGCACTAACAGCTTGGGAGAGGTTTGAGCTAGATGCAAGATATTTGCATGAGGGAACTTTCTACTAACGTTTTCTATCGCTTGCTGAGTGAGTATGTTGACACAATGGATGCAAAGGACTGCTTTGTGTGCACACAGATTCCTATTTCGGTACAAGAGGGGGTTACCTATCACAGCTTGCCACTAACTTATGGGATAAGTTGTAGCCTGTTACTAACAAGATTCTATAACCAGGAAGAGATTCAATATTTCTATTCGAATTATGACCTTGTGTTTTCTTATGTGCCTATAAGAGGGTTTGAGTGGAGTAGCTAAATACTACAGCATAAAGTTAGTTAAAGGATTTTATGAGTCGACATTGACGATCAGTACATCTTATGCACACCGCAATAATTTGACATGCTTGCTTACACCTGTAAAGAAGAGCTTTCTAGATCACACAGAAGATAGAAGAAGGGCATTAAAGGGCAGATTAGAAAAAGGACTGCAGCAGCAGGTTTTTGCTAGAAGTGAAGGGTATGGTGCAATTAGGGAACAAGGGAAGCTAGCTTTAGATGCTTTACACGTAGGGAAGCTTTGTATATCTAGGCCAAAATCATACTATGACAATATTTTGTGGGAATGAGTGAATGTAAGCATGTGTTTTTGTTTCTGAGTAAATGGACGTTCATGTTAAATGGACAGGATCCAGCGATCCCAGGGATCTATTACATATGTGGACTTAATGCTTATTACCGTCTTCCAAAGGGATGGTATGGGACATGGTATTTGGGGATAGTTTTCCCAAAGATATATCAACTTGATGATTTCAAAAGGTTTCTGAAATTGTCTGAATGACATCTACTAGACAGAAGAGAGAAACTGCTGCTGGTGTAGTGGGAGACATATTTGGGGTGATAATTCCTTCAGTGGGAGTTATCTTGAACTCCATAAAGATTCAGAAGTTGTCTACTATTGTGGATAACATGCTGACAAACTTTTCAGGAGCTATACTCCTGATGGATACTGAACTTGCTGCAGAGAGGAAATAGAGTTGAAAGAATTTTAGGATGTAAAATTTTGGTGAAAAATGGCGGAGTCTGTAGAATGCTTAATGAGCGTCATTGTTGCGCATATATACCAGATAATAGTAATGAGATTAGAAGTATGCTTACTAACTTGACTAGGGATTGTACAGACTTGAAGGAGTTGAAAGAACCAGGTGTCTGGGAGAAGATTGGGAAAGGATTTGCTTCAGTGGGAAATTGGCTTAGTAACATTTGGCATGGGATATTGTCTAAAATTGTACAGGGGATATTGATTGTTATCGCTTGTCTATTTAGATTGTGGGTGGCATGTTAAAGTAGCAAAAGAGTAAAATTTAAAATGGCAAAAAATAATAAGAGGAGGGAAGAAAACAAAGGGAAAGATTTTATAGGGAAAAGTTAAAGGGGAAGCCAATAAAAGAGGAAATAGAGTTGAAAGAATTTTAGGATGTAAAATTTTGGGGGAAAGTTTTGTCTTTATGACAAATCAAATCAAATCAAATCATTAACATTTATAAAGCGCGCTACTCACCCGTGCGGGTCTCAAGGCGCTGATGACTCTGATGACAAGAGTCATCAGAGGAGGGATTGTTGGAGTGTTTTTTTTTTAAAAGCAATATTAATATGAAAAGCTTGCAATATATTGTGTGATGAAGCTGCATAGAAAACGTGTTAACATAGAAAAATAATGCACACGTTTGAAATGTGCCCACGGGGAGTGGCTGCCAATGTATGCGAAAACTAATGAAAAGCTTGTTAATTCTGAATTGTTATGCAATAATGTTTTGAATTTGTATTAGTGTATCACAAATAGAGTTATGTATTAAGAAGCTGCTTATTAACATTAGAAGGCCTTACCTTAGCGAGGGTCTGGGCCTAGCTGCCTGGTCTCTTATTAAACTGCATTTTTCTAAATGTGCAATGTGCTGTTTTCTTGAAGGACATGAAGCTGTACTTTTCCAGAAGTTATGTGTGTGTGGCCGTAGTAAATTCTTTCTCATGAGAACAGATTTGCTCAAGGAGACGTTCTTGCTGAATGCAACAGTGTAATTCGTAACAGATGCAAGGTTAACTGTAGTAGGAGAAAACAATGGAGACACTGACTGGAGCGCAAACTGTAACTTTTCCTACCTAACATTCCAACCGATAAAGACGTCAATAACGTGGACCAATCCGCGACATGAGAACTGTGGTTTGTGGAAAATTCTGGCAAGATGTGTGAACAATTATTGGACAGAGATAACAGTGCACCAATTATTATCCAGTGGGGAGTTATGAGCTAATTAGGTGGTTTTGATTTAACGGAGACCCAAGAAGAAGAAGGGTAGAGAGAGAGAGAGGCGCAGAGACTTTTCACTCTTTTGCTTTGTCCTGATACTTTAAACCATCCTTTACCCTTCTTTGCTTGATGCTAACTTCTCCCCCATATGAGGGAAGAGAGTTTATTCCTTAGCTATGCTATATCGAGACTTTGCCCCGTCCTATCTCTGCTGATGGTGAATCGACTGATGTCCTGAGGACGAAGACTGACGCTGTTTGCTGATCTGTTGGATTGGTAACTATCTGATGCAAAATTGTAATTGTCTGTTTACCTTTTCTTTCTAGGTACCAACTGCTATTATTTCATAGAGGCCATAGTTTAGATGTTTTCCAAATTCATGTTTTCTAAAATGTTTTGCATGAAGCCCAACATGCTAATGCTAATTTGAGGTTAGTTAAAGCGTTCACAATTATCTTATGCAAATAGACAAATGACTTCATGCTTTGTTGAATAATGTATTACTGAGACTTTGCTTCATATCAATGATGTGCCTAAATACTGAATGAATATTCTCTATGCATTGATTAATTGCGTTCTAAATGCTAATTAGAGGAGTTCTAATGAGATTTATTGCTAATGAGATTAACAGAGATTACATTAGATTGTAATCAATAGGGAAATAAATATCCTAACACTTAACTAACTTGTTGTGGTTATTCATTGGCTGAAAGGTCGTGTTGTGTTCAACTTATTGATTCTTATTAAACATTATTGATTAGCTTATTGATTAGTTACTATGAATATTGATTGGGCTATTGATCTATTGATTGTGATGCCAAAAAGACATCTCGTACTGGGAAGTCCCCGAGCGTGGTCCAAAGGTTCGTCAACCTGAACGCGTCTCCTTGTAAGTTTACTTATCAAGGCTCTGACGCGCTAACAGATCCCGCTCTTAATTTTTCAGCACAGCACCCGAAAGTCATTGGGATGTGTTGAATTCAAGATTGCAGAGTGCAGTACCTTATGCGGCTAAGAGAGGTCCCAAGGGACACCTAGGTACAGCCTGTGGTAATGCAACCTTTCCCTGCTTCATGCACATTAGAACGGTAAATGTTGCAGGTTTTATTCAGTCAGCATATTATAAGTGTAATAGCTTTAACATATCTATGTTCTTCCTGATTACATTTCACACGCTTTACTTAGTTCAAGTATCGTCGTCAGTCCACCATCCCATGATTCTGGGCAATTCACTTAGGGCCTGATTTATGAAAAGTTAGTGCCCCCGGTACCTCATTTTTTGACGTAAAGGCATAGCTAACTTTTCATAAATCATGCCCTAATCTCCCCGTGCCTCCCATAAAATGAATCTGCACTTGTGTAATATAATTGGTGGTCCTGTAAAGTGCTTCAGTGCCTGCTGGTCCAGTTTGCACTATATAAAACTGCAAAGTAACCGTGGTGATTTTGGAGAAGATTTTAAGCCATGAGTCGTTAAGCACCAAGAATTGAGATAGATGTTGAGCTTCAAGTTGCTTTAAAATATATACCATGTCATCCTTTGTGGCATGGAAAGGTGATTTAAGTCGGGTAAGGTGCAGTGTCTGTCAGATTTCCCCAGGAATATTTACACACAGGCAAATAAGCATCCACACTCCCTCTCACTGTTTGGAAAGACATCTAAAATGTTGGTCATTTCACAGAGTAATGTGCTTTATCCCACTTACTACACCTACAAATCTGCATTTCTCTCTCTTTCCGCTGACCCTTATGCCCCTCTCGTGTGCCCAGCTTACCATATCATAGTATGTTTTAGACACTGAAAGCATGGGATGAAAACGTGTATTTACACAGATTAGCGCTTGTCACATTCATTAAAATCTGCCCCTCCAGTTCCAACTTCTTATTAGTAAGAGCAGTGAGGAGATGTCAGCCCTCATGACTCAAGTTTGCCCCATGTCAAGCTCCACGTCTGCCGTGAACTCTTTAGTGAACGGAGTTGAACCATCTTCATAAGATATACTCTCCCAGCTACCTACAACTGCAGCCTAATCCACTTCCTACGTGTGCAATAACATTTATCATACTTTTGCCCTAGTTCTCGCCTGGGCACCTTAAGGCTGATAGGGGCCCTGGGCCAAACATGTTCTGGAGGCCTCTGTCTGTAACAGATTTGATTTAATGGTCCAGTTCCAGCCCTTTCTCGCCCTCTTTGGCCAGGTCATTGACAATGCACAGGCACACCCACCCAAATTTTTAATGTGTTTACATCTAATATTCAGGGACAGTGTTGTGTGTTTTCAATACTTGTAAAACAGAAGCAGCTCACTAATATTACTGCAAATAACCTCTGTCATACCCTCCCATTTCTCATATGTGAGGTCCTGTTTTGTTCTTTTTTTATGGATGCTGCATGAAAGAAACACAACATTTCTCTGAGAATGTCAGTAACAGTCCCCCACACATCACCCACATTAAAAATGAATTACAAGAAAACAGTACTAAAAACAATTACGAAATGTTCAAATTAAACTGGGCAAGACTCTGTAGTAAATGGAATAGCTTTAGTTATATGCAGGGCCACTGGAATTATGTGACAGAGAACCAAATTATGCGGCAGGGTTGACCAATTTATGTGGCAAGAGAAGTCCACGTATGCGTTTACAACACCAATAGCACTAACTCAAGAAAAAATGTTAAACCTATTGTAATGCAAATGCTTGTTTAGAGGAAAACGTCATTAAATAGTGTTTATATGCAGGGAGGTATCCCTTCCTGCACCTAAACAATCATCCCTGCATTGCAGGTACCCTTGCAGCATGGTGCAAGTGCGGCTGCGTTTGCACTAGGTAGCCAATTGGGTGCCAGCACAGGAAGTACAGGGATGTGCTGTATTTCTGTAAATTACACATCCCTGCACTTTGGAAATAATGCAGAGCAGTAAGCTATCTTGCAGCGCCAGACTGCATCACTTCCTTGTAAGTGAGGCCCTATGTGATGTGCCCAGATTCACAGATGTGAGAGACTGAGAACGTTCCCCAGCTCCAAAGTCAGCAGCTCTTGCTACTAAGTCATATCCTCTCCCCTTTTGAAGGGACTACAATTAATGAACAGCAATTGTGCTCTATGTGTATTTGCTGTCACCGATGGCACTAACGAAAGACGCCAGTGCCACAGGTACATGATCGAAAAGATAATACGAGCAAGCTTTCTAGCAGTACTAAACACTGTACTTCTTTCAGGCACTTTCCTGACATCTAGTGACAAAATGTGCATATTGCAATTTTACAAACTGGAACACATGTTCATTTGAAAAATTGCTTCTTAAAACCCTCTCTGGGAAGCACAGTTTAGAACGCGATAGGTTGGTGTAAAATGTAACTAATCAGTGGTAAAGCCAACAGGTCTGGCTTTAATATGCTATCACATGAAAACAGTATTTGTATTTTCATATGTTTGCCAAGGTCAATTGTGGTGAGGTGCTCTTTTGGGTCTTCACGGAGCTGATGCACAAGTGAAAGAGATAAATGGATGAAAGCCCCCGTTCACGTTTATAATAAACTGCAAAGCCCATTAAGTACGCCAATAGCTGTCAAGAAGAAACTGATGCCATCATGTACAGTATAATGGATTATCCATAAGGTAGCAGCAAATTGATCATATATCAAATATAAACAGGCGATTAAATTGTATATCGAAATGTGTAAAAGGTACACAACAGTGGCTGGAAAGGGTACTGTCCAAGGGGCTTCGACAAATCATTTCAGATCACCTTGAGGTCACCTTCTTTGTAGGGAATGGCTTGTCCAGTCACACCTTTATAATCTTGATTAGTAGCATCATGGGAACACAACAACAAGAGTAACAGGTAGACTAAAATGTCATTGGATTCACTGAATTTCACATTTTCTACATAGGTAGGTGTTCTCTTCAGTGGATCCATGAGGATAAAAGGCTTCAGCGCCAACTGCCCACTCTTTCAGCTTCTCGATGCGCGCAAGACACCAATACATTAACGCACTGGTTCCAACTAGACTTTATTTCTGTAAAAATCAATCGTTTGGCCTAAGCTTTGATACCCGTGACTCACTGTCAAGAATAGGGCCCTCTACAAACGGTTTACATTAGTAATCAAATCAGTTCACAGCTTAACTCCTAGGTACCTGTTTGACACCTAGGGCCATATGTACGAAAGCTTTTTCCCATAGACACAGAGGCCCATATTTATACTTTTTGACGCAAAACTGCGCTAATGCAGTTTTGCGTCAAAAAATTAGCGCCGGCTAACGCCATTCTGAAGTGCCATGCGGGCGCCGTATTTAGCGTTAGCCGCCGGCGCTGCCTGGTGTGCGTTGAAAAAAACGATGTACACCAGGCAGCGCCGGCGTAGGGGGATATGGAGCTTGGGCGTGAAAAAATGGGGCAAGTCAGGCTGAGGCAAATTTTTCGCCTCAACCCGATTTGCGCCATTTTTTCCGACTCCCAACCCCCATAGAAATGACTCCTGTCTTAGCAAAGACAGGAGTCATGCCCCCTTGCCCAATGGCCATGCCCAGGGGACTTCTGTCCCCTGGGCATGGTCATTGGGCATAGTGGCATGTAGGGGGGCACAAATCAGGCCCCCCTATGCCACAAAAATAAATTAAAACAAACACTTACCTGAACTTACCTTAATGTCCCTGGGATGGGTCCCTCCAGCCTTGGGTGTCCTCCTGGGGTGGGCAAGGGTGACAGGGGGTGTCCCTGGGGGCATGGGAGGGCACCTCTGGGCTCCTTCCGAGCCCACAGGTCCCTTAACGCCTGCCTTTTACAGGCGCTAAAAAATGGCGCAAAAGCGGCCGTACGTCATTTTTTTGGACCCGCCCACTCCCGGGCGTGAATTTTGCCTGGGAGTGTAAATACGGCGCACATGCCACGGAGTAAATTTTTTAGACGGGAACGCCTAACTTGCATATAATTAACGCAAAGTAGGTGTCCACGCAAAAAAATGACGTAAACTCCATGGACTTTGGCGCTAGACGCGTCTAACGCCAAAGTATAAATATGGAGTTAGTTTTGCGTCGGAATTGCGTCAAAAAAACGACGCAATTCTGGCGCAAACGGAGTATAAATATGCCCCAGAATGGGTAAAATCCTTTCGTACATCTGGCCCCTAGTCATGCCAAATACAAATTCATAATCTCAGATCTGCATATCAAAATCTTCTAACAACACCTAAACCACGAAACCACGCCATGCCACCTTAATGATGACGAAAGTAGATGAAAAGACGCAGGTGGGTACTGCAATGTAGAAGTTCATTCTATGAAGTAAAAGCAGCCCACGTCCTGTGCCCACCAATCTCAACTGCCGAGCCGGCACAATAGGAATGCACAGCTCGATGTAAACCGTTGGGCAAGGTATTAAACAATAATAGAACATGTGTAACAACATAACTGTAATATGAAATGTTAAGGCATTCCAAACTTGCGACAGTAAAAGCAATGTCATACTAAACTATGTGACAATGAAATGAGAGAGCACATGCATAACGTATTGTTCACTAAATCATCTTTCGTCTTTAGAAAAAAATAGGTCATGTAACGAGAATTAATAAAGAAAGAAATCTTTGTACTTAACAGGTAGAGAAACATTACATGAAGATCAGGTTACTTTATCATATCACGAATCAACATTTTCTGTGTCATTTTGAGTGCCAGCACTGCTTTTAAGTTGTCTTGCAACAAATGCTTGTGTATCCTGAACACCTGTGACTTGCACATCAGAGTGCATGTTTGGTTGAGCAACCAGTGAGTCATCAGTACTTTGCAAATCATAGAGAATATTAGAGTGAACAGAAGGATAACCATCACTTCTATAAAGGGATAGATTGACATCAAAAGGCCAATGAATCATGTCACCTGAATCATTTCCCTGCAATTTCTTGTGAGCCAAACTACCAGGTGCCTGCTACTGAGTATATTTGACCGAACATTTCCTCTTCCACCATCCCTTTTTATCCAACATTAGTGAGCCTTTAGCAACCTTTAATACGTGTACAGGAAAATAATAAATAGAAGCTCCTTTTTTTTTACTTTCACAGGCCTTTGATCATGACCTAATCTCTAATACAGAAAGTTTTCTTATGTGTAGAATCAAAATACATTTTTTGCAAATGTTCTTTATGTGTAGTATTACAAATCCTCTTCTTCCTGTCTGTACAAGCACAACAACTTTGTTTACTTTTCACTTATTTGATCCAATCAGGACATACATTGGATCCTAGAACTCTTATTCTGAAAAGATAGAAAGGTGATATGCCAGTACTGCAGTGCAGAGAAATTAACTGAGACGCACACTTTGTCTTTAGGAATTCCTCCACTGATGTGTTTATATTCATGGATGTTTGTATCCCCTCCTTCATGAGCTTGTTCATTCTTTCCACAAGTCGGAGAATACAAAGCATCCTTAAGATGAGTGATGTGGTTTGTTAACAAGAAGTTTCTCATTTGAATTGAAGTGAATTGTGATCCATTATCAGTCACTATTTCCTTGGGTGTAACTTCAATATTAAATATTTTGTTCAAAAACTTTAAAAGTGATGTGGGTTTAGGAACAGGCATGAACCCAAAGTATACCCATTGGAATAGGAATCTATTAACACTATGAGATAATTTTTGTCAGAAGGCAAAGACCAAAGGGACCTGCTAGGTCCAAACCAATTTTACTCCAAGCTTCATTAGAGATTGGGACAACATACAAAGTTGTTTGAGTAGTTTTCCAATGTTTGTCAGACATCAAACAAGTTTGACATCTATCAGTCCATTGTGAAACATTACTGTTCAAACTTGGCTACCAGAAATACTGTTTTAAAATTCTACAAGTTTCTCCTACACCTAACTGTCCCTCATGTGCCACTTCAAAAAGTTTATTGCACAGCGAGGTTATTAGAATACTAAAATCTGCACACATTAAAACACCTTTAACAATGAGTAACTCAATAGCTACCTGTGCAAAAGGTCCTAAAGGAGAGCAAAGTGAGCGCTTGTTGGGCCATCCTTTTTTTTACAAAGCTAATGGTTGTTTGCAGAATTTTGGCCTTTTGTGTAGCCTCTATCCATTCCTTGTAATGTATAACACCTAGAGATTCCACCATGGCCACAACACATTCCACTTGGTCTTGAGTATCCTCTTGCATAGATTTTTGCAAAGGCATTCTTGACAAACAATCAGCCCTGATGCTGCAACCTCCAGAAATATATCTCATCACAAAATTTAATTCTTGTAAACGAAATAAGAGCTTTACCAATCTTGAAGAAGTCTTGCCTGTTCCGTTGCCATTCAATAGTGATAACAAAGGTTTATGATCTGTAAAAATTTGAAATTGTGTATTCCATAAAAAAAGTTGTAAACTTTTCAATGTCCTAGGAACAGGCAATGGCTTCTCTTTCAATTGTACTATAATGAGATTCTGCTTGCTCGAGGCTCCTGGATGCAAAACCAATCGTATGTCCTTTACCTGAAACCTATTGACAAAGTACAGCACCTAAACCATGTTGACTAGCATCAACAGTGAAATAAACTTTTTGACCTCAATGTAAGATAAGACAGGAGCATTAATTATCAGTTCTTTGTCATTCTGAAATGCTAGATCACAGGTGCCGTCCCAGTTGAATGGAACACCTTTCCTAAGCAAGGAATGTAAAGGTTGAACTGCCATGGCATACCCAGGTACAAATCTGGAATAATATTCGGACATGCTAGGAATGATCTTAGAACATCCTTATGTTTTGGTGGAGGCTTCTCTGCAAAGGCTTAAGTAAGAGACAACTTATGTAGGATACCTGTAGAGGTGATATAATGACCTAGTCTAAATTGTTTGATTGAAACCCAAAGTGATTCCTACTCCTTTCAAGGCATTTAAAATCTTATGCAAAATTAACAGGTGATCCTGAGTTATTTTAGAATAAATTAGTACATCATCTTGATAGGCATGTACCCCATCAATCCCTTTTAAAATGTGATCCATGAGTATTTGAAAAACCCTATCTACTGAAGCAAAACCAAAGGGCAAATGCAAAAATCTATATGCTCCAAAAGGAGTTACAAATGTTGTAAGGTCACACGACTCTGGGGCTAAGGAAATCTGATCATGTGCAAACTTTAAATCCAAAAGGCTAAAAATTTTTGCAAGAAGGTCTTGAATTTCTGGAAGTTTGTGACAATCAACCACAATGTTCTTATTCAGTGAGCATAAGTCTGCACATAATCGGATTTCTCCATTCTTCTTATGAACTGCCACATTGGACTGACCCACTCAGGGGAGTCCGTGGTGGTAATTACCAATTTATCTGACAATTGTAACTATCAATTTATCCAACAACTATTTGAGATCATCCCTTATACTTAAAAGAATCAATCTGACTGTGTTTTATAGGAATTGCATTTTATTTGAGTTTTATAGCATGTTCACATTTTGTAATCTTACCAATTTTGAAATCAAAAACATCTCAGAAATTTTCTAAAAGCATTTGTAAGTCAGAGTCTTCACATGTGTGAGATGCAAGAGCAATCTGAGAATCATTCAACTGTACTTGATTTTCAGAACTCAGAACCAATTTTAACCCCATTTTTGCTAAATCTTTCACACTTCACAATACTTTTGCCTTTTATTGCCACATATACTTTGGTCAACACTTGTCTACCCAAACATGATAAAGGTTCAATAAAATACCCTAACATATCAATGTCATTATCTCCATATGTTTCTGGTGATATATCTGTTTTCTGTAATTGAACCTTGAGAAACCAGTGCTCCGAGTATAATAGATCTGAAATTATGGTGACAGGCGCACCAGAGTCTGTCTTCATATTTAAAGAATACTCACCAATAGTAACTTAAGAAAACGTACCCTTAACCATGACCTGATGTTGTTGAGAGTCAACAGTATCAATGGTTAATACCATATTGTGAAAATCATTTTGCAGACATTCTACATTGTCCTCCAGTTGCACATTGCTCACTTGAAAAACACTTTTTTCTCTACAGACTGCTTGAAAATGACCAATCTTGTAGCATTTTCAGCATGTATCACTTGCAGCTGGACATTTGGGACATTACCAACATGAGAATGAGAACCCCATCTATAGCATACTGTATTCAACTTCTTAAAGATTTGTTGCCCTATTTTTAATCGTAAGAGCATTAACCGTCTCTGCCTCTTGAACCAAATTCACAACAGAACCACTAGGAGCATCTTTGGAAATACATTTGGATGAAATTATGGCACATTTATTCCCTTTCGCTATACCAATAACCTTGGAAAGAGAGGGATCCCTGCAATTCAAAATTGTTTCTTGCAACATCTATAAATAAACTAATCTCTAATATAGGTATCTAATGCTGGTCTAAAATTACAGACAGATGCCAAATTTCTGAGAGCAGACATATACTCTTCCACTGTTTCTTCTACTTTCTGTTTTCTTTTAAAGAAATTAAAATGTACTAACATCACATTAGGTTCTTCTAAAAATGTTTTATTTAGTCTCTGAATTGCCTCAGTGTAGATGTTCCAAATATCACCATCACCAGGTGGACAATTGATTACAGGAAGAATGTTGAATGTTTGTTGACCCTCAGTGCCAAGATAACAAAAAGTAATGCTAGTTTTCTTTTTGGATTATAATTCTCCACATCAATTGCTATCACAAAATTATCAAACAAACTATACCAAATCTTTCAATGTATTTTGGTTTTCCAAGGTAACGGTAGAAATGTAGGTAACTGTACAATTTGTTTGCATTGGCCATGCCTCAAGAATAAAATAAATGTTCCAAATAATCATTGTGAGGGAATTTATAAGACCTACCAGACAGAGGTGATATTCCAAGAGAATTTGATCGGCCAGCACATCCTTAATATGCACCACACTGCATATGCAAAAAAATAATATTTTTCCTCTACACAACTCCAATATCTTTTGTAGTCAGTCACATAGATCTGATTTAACATTGCATTGGTCATATCTTATATACTGATACTCTATAAGGGATATTTTGCTGTAGTTTGGTAATGCCTCACCATAGTGTTTCCCTGTCCTCTCTGTGATTTCCCCTACCGAGTATCTGGACCGATTTCTTCTGGTAAACACACATACTGCCTCAGGCATTGTCCTTTAAAATTTTATATATGCCTGACATCATCCAACTGGAGTCCAGGTGTGTTCTGTAAATGTTTCCATAGGAGTCAAATCTCTTCTCACCACTGCTCTATTCTGTGGGAGGGACACTACTTAAACTTAATGTCTCACTTGAAAATATTGTAATCTTCTACTTTCTTATTTCACTGTAAAGTCTTTCTTATAGACCTCAGATATGTTCACTACCCCTTTTTTAAATAGATCTGATGTTGTCTGGCATTCTCCTTCCCTCCACTGTTTAACAGCTTCTCCCTGGAGTGCTAGCGTGAAGTGTGTATTATAGTGTAGTGGTGTGTTTGATGAGGGGAAAGTCCCCCCTGTGGCACTCCATCCCACATGTCTACTATCATCCTCACTGGGGGAGATCTCTTTAATTATGCTAGCCATGCTAAGCCCTATAAGAGTCCTCCCCACACTACTCGACCCTGGAGGGTCCATTTATTCTGTGATTCAATTAACCTCTTGTGGCCCATTTCAGTACCACTCTATGGTATGTACGTATGTACGGCAATCCAGGCCCCCCTCCCTTTCTGAACTACAAGTACTTTTGTGTTAATCTTCTTAGTGACCAAATGAATGTCATGAGATACCGTTGTAACACCTTCAGTTCCAGCTCAGTTATATTTCCTGTACGATACTGAAAGAGGTTTAAGAGGTGAAGTTTCATGTTCATTTTGATTACATTACCATCTCCCAATCAATGAGCTATACTTCAGACTCCTTCGGCATATATCTCTTTTCATTGGAGTGGGGTGGATTGAAATGGGTGAGATGGATGATAGTGCGGTGGATTAGATTGGGTGGTTTAGATTGGAATGATAGGGCTTGGGTAGAGTGGAATGGATTGAAGTGGGGTGGGGTAAATTGGGATGGGGTGGGATCGACTGAACTGGGATTGGGTGGGTGGATTGGATTGGGCTGGAGTGGATTTTAATGGGGTGAATTGGAGTGGAATGTGTTGGAGTGGGGTAGGCTGGATATATTAGATTGGAGTGTGGTGACTGAACTCGGACGGGATGGGCTGGATTGGGGTAGAGTGTGGTGGATTGGCATGGAGTGAGATGGATTGAGGGGGTGGATTGGAGAGGGGTCATTTGGAGTGGGGTGGAGTGGAATACAATGGGTGGGGTGGACTGGAGGAGATGGATTGGATTGGATTGGAGTGGATTGGGAAGGGATAGACTGGATTGGTCTGGGATGGACTGGACTGGGGTAGATTGCATTGAGGTGAGGAAAACTAGATTGGTATGGGATGTGGTGGACTGCAGTAGGGTGGACTAGACTGGAGTGTATTGGAGTGGAGTGGAGTGAGGTGGACTGGACTGAGTGAGGTGGATTAGGGTGTGATGGATTGGATTGGATTGGATTGAGCGTGGCATATTGGATTTGGGTGGATTGAATGGGATAGGGTGGACTGGATTGGGGTGGGGTGGATTGGATTGGGTTGGGGTGGACTGGAGTGGAGTAGAGTGGATTGTGGTGGATTGGGCTGGAGTGGGGTGGATTGGATTGGAGTGGAGTGATTTGGATTGGGGTGGGGTGGATTGATTGGAGAGTGGTGTAATGGAATGAAGTGGGTAGCTTAAGGTGGTTTGGAGTGGGGTGGATTTGACTGTAGTAGGGTGTAATAATGTGGACTAGATTGGTCTGAGTGGGGTGGATTAAAGTGGACTGTATTGGAGTGAATTGTATTGGAGTAAGGTAGATTGGGTAGTGGTGAACATGATTGGAGTGGGGTGGATTGGTGTGGGGTGGGTTGGAATGGAGTAGTGTGAATTGGATTGGACTGGGGTGAGATTGGAGTAGGTGGGATGATTGGAGTTGGGTGGGATGATACGAGTGGGGTGAGTTGGATTGGAGTAAGATGGATCGGACTGCAGTGGGGTGGATTGGACTGAAGTGGGGGTGGGGTGGACTCAGGGGCATTGGATTGGAGTAAGACGTATTGGAATGGAGTGGGGTAGATTGGACTGATCGGGGTGGATTGGATAGGTGTTGGGTGGACTAGATTGGAGTGTGGTGCATTGAAGTGAGGCAGATTGTTTTGATTGAAGTGGGGCAGATCGGACTGGGGCAGATTTGAGTGGGATAGATTATCTGGAGTTGAAGTGGGGCTGATGGGAGTGGGGTGGGTTAGAGTGAGGCAGATTGTTCTGGATTAAAGTGCAGCAGATTGCAGTGGAGAAGATTTTTTGGGTTGGGGAGATTGGGGTAAGGCACATAGTTTTTTGATTGGAGTGGGGCATATAGTTTTGGATTGGAGTGGGGAAGATTGTTTTGGAGCGGAGTGGGGTAAATTGGAGTGGGGCAAGTTGTTTTGATTGGAGTGGGGCAGATTGCTTTGGAGTGGTGCAGATTGTATTTGATCAGAGGGCCTGAACTGGATTGTGGCAGATTAGGTTGGGGTGGGTTGGGAGGTCTGAAGTGGGTTAGGTTAGAGTGGACTGGATTGAGTGGGGTGGATTGGTGTGGGGTAGAGTGGGTTGGATTGGGGTAGATAGTAGTGGGGCGGATTTGAGTGGGGTGGATTGGGGTGTGCTGCATGTTTATGTGTTAAAACATAATTTCAGAGATTACAAATAATAAAAAAACACTGTTGCTTTGCAATATTTTGAACAAGTTAATAGTCATCATTTGAGAACAGCGCCTACAAGCAAAAACAAAAGAAAACATGAGTGGAAAGTGAGAAAAGAAGTCTTGCCAAAATAAAAGAAAGCTAGCTTTAAAAAATAAAACTTTGCAGTTTTGTTTGTTATGCTGGGAATGTTTTTGCCAGGCACAAGCCTTCTGTTTGCGGGGAACCAGAAGTTAAAAAGAACAAAATAGTACCTCGTTCACTTCAGGAGCAGTGGATGGGCACTGTTGGAAATGGCCTTTCTGCAGGGTCAGGCCAAATTTTTTGCCTTCCTCCGTCTCTTTTTCTGACCTCATTTTTGCTGGCTTTAGAACTCTGTGCTCTTTACCACTGCCAATCAGTGATAAAGTGCATATGCTCTCTCCTTAAAACATGGTGACATTGGCTCATTCCCAATTGGCTTATTTAATTTACTTGTAAGTCCCTAGTCAAGTGCACTACATGTGCCCAGGGCCTGCAAATTGAATACTACTACTGGGCCTGCAGCACTGATTGTGCCACCAACATAAGTGGCCCCTTAACCATGTCTCAGGACTGCCATTGCAAGGCCTGTGTGTGCACTTTCATTGCCACTTCGACTTGGCATTTCAAAGTACTTGACAAGCCTTAAACTCCTCTTTTTCTACATATGTCACCCCTAAGGTAGGCCCTAGGTAGTTTACAGGGCAGGGT
Source organism: Pleurodeles waltl (assembly GCF_031143425.1). Classification (NCBI taxonomy): domain Eukaryota; kingdom Metazoa; phylum Chordata; class Amphibia; order Caudata; family Salamandridae; genus Pleurodeles; species Pleurodeles waltl. Next base: position 335,161,082 of record NC_090438.1, on the reverse strand, counting down.
GCTATGTAGGTAAAAGGCAGGACACGAACATGTGTGTTCTATATATACTGGTAGTGTAAACTCCTAAATTTGTTTTACACTGCTGTGAGGCCTGCTCCTTTCATAGGATAGCATTAGGGCTACCCTCATATACTGTTTGAGTGGTAGATCCTGATCTGAAAGGAAAAGCCTGGTCATATTTAGTATGGCCAGAATGGTGATACACAATCCTGCTTAATGGTGAAGTTGGATTTTATATTACTATTTTAGAAATGCTACTTTTAGAAAATGAGCATTTTGCTACACTCAAATCCTTCTGTGCCTTCCAATCCACGTCTGGCTAGGTTTAGTTGACAGCTCCCGTGTGCATTCACTCAGACAACCCCAAACATAGGATGCTCAGTCACACTTGCATACATCTGCATTTTGAAAGGGTCTTTCTGGCTGGGAGGGTGGAGGGCCTGACAAGTACATCTCAAAGTACAGTAGCCTTCCCTCACACAAAGGACTACCACACCCCCTACTGGGACCCTGGCAGACAGGATGGAACTGAAAGGGGACCTTGTGCACTTCTAAGCCACTCTCTGAAGTCTCCCACACTTCAAAGGCACATTTGCGTATTTAAGCAGGGTGTCTGACCCTACCAACTTAGACACTTCTGAGGTAGACACTTCTACCTCACAGACACTTCCTGGGAAAGAAACTCTGCACCAGAACTTGCAATCTGCCAAGAAGAACTGCCCGGCTGCCCAAAGGACTCACCTGACTGCATTTCAGAGAAGAACTGCTGCCTTGCTGTTGCCCTGCTGCCTTGCTGCTCTCTGGCTCTGCTGAGAAGTGCTCTCCAAGGGCTTGGATAGAGCTTGCCTTCTGTTCCCTGAAGTCTCAGGACCAAAAATACTGCATCTCTACAAAAAGAACTCCTTGTACGGCGAAAATCAACCCACAGCCTGCAAGAAACAACACACAGCCTGCATCACAGAGAGAAATCGACGCAGCGCCTGCTGTGTGGCAGAAATTTCCACGCATCGCCCACCGGATCAACGCAACCCTTGTGACTTCGTCCTGCACGCCCAGGATTTCAACGCATCATCCCTGGAGCATCCGAAAACCCCGCAACCCAAAGAGGATCCCAGTCTCTGCGCCAGAAATTGACGCAAAGCCTGCCCTGTGTGAAACCCCAATGACACATCGTCTGTGTGCACCAGAAAATCGACACACACCTCCCCGTTTTCCATGCATCTCCTCCTGTGCAGTCCCTTGCAGAGAATTTGAATGCAAACAAGGTACTTTGTGCTTGCAAGAGACATTTGTTGCTTTTTAAAGACTAAGGACACTTTACATCATTTTTACAGTGATATCTCAACATATACTTATTGAATCTTGATTGTTTTGACCTGCATCGTATCAGATACATTTTATATATGTTTCTAAACACTGTGTGGTGTATTTTTGTGGTGTTCTACTGTGTTATTGCATGATTTATTGCACAAGTACTTTACACATTGCCTTCTAAGTTAGGCCTGACTGCTCAGTACCAAGCTACCAGATGGTGGGCACAGGATCATTTGGATTGTGTGTGACTTACCTTGACTAGAGTGAGGGTCCTTGCTTGGACAGGGTGTAACCTGACTGGCAACCAAAGACCCCATTTCTAACAGGCACTAATTAATTTGAATCAATTAGTGCTTTATCCCTGCTCCACCCAGAGGAACGTAAATGAGGCCAGTAGTGCCTTGACAAATTAAGAGGCTGTAAAAAAGAGCATCCGAAAACCAACAAATGGTGAGCCACAGGCAGCTCTTTACTAAAACCAGAGTCTGGCAAGAGAGACACATTGTCGCGAGTGCATGCAGTCTCAGGCTCGACCCTAAAAAGAAGGGCTCTGTTCATAGCCATTTTCAAAGAGGCTAAGTGTAGCACCTACTTATCTGTAAGTTGGTACAAGTAAGAAACCAGTTACATTAAAATTGACTCAACCTAATCCAATATTCTGTGTCAGTTACAAAAGGGCCATTGCATATATGAATAATGAGATTGGGTTGTTTATATGCTGGGTAGTTGTAGCAGTTAATTCACAGTAGATACCGCCTATGGGAAGTTTTTCAAGATCCTCAGGGCAAATAGGGGCTGCTGGGCTCCAACTGGAAAAAGGGACTTTCTATTGAATGCTTAATTGAGCACCAAGGAAACACCCATTAGCTGGTTTAACACTTGACTCTCAGAGTAGAAAGTTGTGAAGTCCAAGGCTTAAACTAGGAGGTTGTATGTGGTAGAAACTCAGAGCTCAATAAAGCATGTAATAACAAATCATTTTCCAGATTTTCCATAAAATAAAAAGTACATAAAGTTAGAGGGCAATAATACTGTATGCAATTATTAAGGAAGAAACCACTGTTTAAGGGAACCAACTGGCACTGGATTAGACTGTTGCTAATAGTAAGCTATTGTATAGATGCATTAATTGTAATTAATACAAATTGCGCCCTTGGTTAAGGCGATGGGCTATGATCTTCAAACACCCTAGTGTGCCCTCCTTTATGTGGGGGCAGGGATTGCTTCCACTGGCTGACAGTGGGGGATAACACTACTCCCCTATGTCTGTAAACCCACATGGTCCACAAGGGAGCGTCTACTGACTCTTTCCCTACCTGGCTGATGCTGTTGCTTTCTCTGGGCTTCACATCTAGGATGCAGACAGGTGCTGTTGGCTGAAGTAGGCGAGACTGCTAAAACACAGGTCAGGGGAGGCTGCACTCTGCTAGTTTTGATCATGGTTGGATGAATATTCTCTCTGGGGTCTTCCTCAGGCCCAAGATCAAACACACTACCTAGAGTGACTATCCTATGCTGAGTTGCACTGAAATTCGAAGCAGATGAATACATAACTACTGACTGCAATTCTGATCTGAATATCGTACCAACCAGAGGAACATCTGCTTCTTTGGATAAAGCTACCAAATGTGGTTGTGATTTTTGTATAATCCCAAACCACCAGTGGTGCTTCTGCTTCTAGGCACGCATCAGGGCCACCAAAGTCTCAAAGCCTCACCACACGGCATGGTGGTGCATATACTTCCCTGGGTTGTAGCAGGCTGCTTCAATTCCACCACCTACAGCTTCTCACAGTCTTTTTCTAGGCAGTCTCTTGTGTTTGCAGTGGTACCTCCAGTATCCCTCCTTAGGAGCCTGTCAACTTTATCCCTTGAGGCAGTCTTATGACAGCTCTTCTTGGCAGGTTGCAGACTTCACAGGTTCCTGTTCCCAAACCTATTCAAGAGGAATTGGCGCTCAACAGCTGCAACCCCAGAGTACAGAAGACATTCTTGGCCAGCACTGGTTTGGGACACTGAATATACCTTGATGAGATATCTTGACACACTGATGTGTAGTTTCATACCCTATTTATACCAAGCTTGCAGACAGAGTTTGTGCATTTCACAAGTGCAGCTGTATGACCAATTTCTAGAACTTCTTGATCTTTGTGCATTCCTGTAAGACTGGTCAAGCCAGATATATTGTTTTCTAGTGTCAGAGGGAAGGTGAAGCAAACAGATCGTTGTCTGGGGAGAACTGAAATTAAAACACAAAAGAAACAGAGATGCCCTCACTTGTTTACTTTTCAATCGTGTTGAAGGTAACTCCTATGAGGTCGAAGGGCTAAGGAAAGAGGCATGGGCTGTTCTCACACTACAAAGGGATCCTCTGTCTCCTTTCCTCCAGATCCTTCAGTGTAGCCCACTTCAAAGGACCTGAGGAATGCTTCTGAGAGATTCCGCAATTCATACTATTGTCTGGCAGGCTCTCTCCAACCTTGATCTAAGGTACCCTTCATTTAAAGGAAATCAAGGTGGATACCATGACTGTCACAGTCATGTGCAGCACATAAGGATCTAGCACATCCTAGTGCCTATAAAAGCAAACATAAATGTGCTGTCCATATCCCACATGGGTGGAGTCAAGGTGGAGACAAGGGCTCAATTGCAGGGAACTGAAAGACCCATTTAACCAGTAGGCCACTCTCCTTGGCAGGTGATAGGTAAAAAAAACGCTGGACCTGCCAATATAATCTGATACTGCTTCCACTGTCAGTCCTGTACATCCCAGTGAGCTATAGCAGTGGTGTTCACTGTGAGCCCTCATGATACATGCATGAATATAAATGTCATATAGGCTTAGCGCAAAAAAACACTGGTCTTACTCCCTGGGGAACTTGGACCAGGATGCATTCTTTTTCTGCAATGGGGCCTTTTCATACTAACAACACCAATGCATAATTCTGATTGTTGAAGACAAACATGACGCATGTTACTATCTAAATGTTCAAAATACATGTAAAGGTATATCATGTACATGTTTGCAACTAGGTGGGAAGTCAAATGTTTAGAGTTTCTGTTAGTAGCTGATATTCAAATGGTAAGGTTTTGAAATCTTGAGTAAGTAAGCAGCATGAACATCAAGTAGTAAAGGGTTCTAGTCAAATAATTCTAGCTGATAGAAGGCTCTGAACTTGGAGATCTATTCGAAAACAAGAGCAACCCAAATGTTCATCCAAATATGGGTATAATTACTACAAAATAGAGCAACTGTTCACGTGAATCTCACTTATAATGTACATATAATGAAGCAGAAAATCCTGAATGGAATCAATCAATAGAGGAATCTTCGCATTAAGAAAGTATACAGTCAGTCAGGCATGAGCCCATAATAAACAAAGCAACCAGTACTTGTAATAAACACTGAGTAGGTGTTTTATTTATACATGCAAAATCAACGTCTTCTTAAGTGGTGAGAAAGATAGATAGTGTAAGTGCAGCCCAAGTAAAACAACCCACTCAATGTTTACTACAAGAACTGCTTGCTTTGTTAATTTTGGACTCATGTCTGACAGACTGTATACTCTCCTAAGGAAAGGAAACCTCTATTGGTTGATTCCATGCAGGATTTACAGCTTCATTATATGTATATTATACACGAGTTTCATGTGAGCATGCTGTTCTGTTTATAGTCCTGAACTTAGAGATGGCTGCAGTGAGCAATCAATCAATCAGAGATCAGTAGCGCGTGGCTAATAACCCATGGGATCCAAAGCCGCTAAGATCAATGCGTTATGCATGCACTCTTTCATTTCATTGTCACGTAGTTTAGTATGGCAGTGCTTTTACTGTCACGAGTTTGGAATGTCTTAATATTTCATATTACAGTTATGATGTTACACATGGTCTATTATTGTTTAAAACCTTGTCGGTTTGGCGGCCGATCAAGGGGTGATGTTGTTGGGGCACCCCCGCCAGGAACAGGAGTAAATGTGTGCATTGGACTGAGTGCTATTGTGGCAGATGCTGGGGGCAGCAAGTGTGCGAACTGCTGGGCACTGTAAAAAGAAAGAGTCACCAAGCCTCGTACAGTGGTTCTATAAATTATGACAATTGCTGGCCAAGGTTGTGGATGTGTGGAAAACATCTACTTTGATATTATTGAATCTCCTGTGCTCTCCTTTGTATTGAGAACTCCTTGGATGAGGTTTTATAATCCTATAATTGATTGGCAGGCTCCATTCATTTCCTTTTCCACATCTGGCTGTTTGAAGCAGTGTTACGCTGCAGTTAAACTCACAAACGCAGGAATCGAAGTTTTTTGTCCTACAGATGCAACTTCCCTAGAAATGGAAGAAATCAGCCACAACCTGGATTCAGTTCCTGCTATATACTGACTTTGCAGACGTCTTTAGTGAAAAAAATAGGCAGGTTGGCTTCCTCTCTACCAAGACAGTGATTGTGCAATTCAATTTGTCCCAGGAGCGTCAGTACCGCTTGGCAGAATGTATCCTCTGACAATGAGTGAGGATGAAGTACTCAAACAGAATTTAAATGAAAAAATTGGACTACACTTTTAATGGACAGTCTAGATCACCAGCGGGGGCCCCGATATTTTTTACTCCAGAGGCAAATGGGAAGTATCGGCATTATATTGATTTCTACAAATTAAAGTCTACCACCTCTAGGGACTGCTATCCTCCTCCTCGCATATCATATTTTGTGGACCATATAAAGTCGATCAAAGATTTTTTTTCTAAACTTGACTTAATGGGGCCTACAATCTGGTGGGGCTTTGAGAGAGAGAGGAGTGTAAGTGCTTCATAACACTTTTTCAATTATTTCCTTGGCAGTGTACCTTCTTGGCAGTATACTGTGACGATATCCTAATCTATTCAGAGAAAAATCACTTACAGAACATATAAAGAAAATGCTTACATAGCTATGAAGCGATCCACTCTTGGATAAGATAGAGAAATATATTTCTGAGGTTTTGGAGACAACGTTTTTAGGATTTCAAATAATGGGGAAAGAGGTGGCCAGGATAACTGCAAAAGGTGCCAATTTGAATTGCCATTTTATTCAAGATTTCAACACCATTATTCAAGCCTTTGCCAATTTGACCAAAAAAGTGACCCTTGCCTGAGAGCTCCTGAGTGAGTTTGAAGGGGGTGGCCTCCGTGTACTTTGCGGGTGGGCCCCTCAAGTTTCCTTACACCACTACCTGACCCATGCCAAAATAATCTACACTATGGGCCATATTCATGAAAAAGTGGTGCATCAGAGCTGATGCGCCACTTTTTCTGCGACCCCCCTACTGACACTTAACAAAACCACTTGTGCACCATATTTATGATACGGCACACCATGGTGCACGTTAGGGAACTAGAGTCAGAAATGTTGATGCTAGTTTGGCGCTTTGCAGGATTAGCACCAAAACCTTTAACGCTGCACCTGCAAAGTGAAAGGAGGCCCATTGAAAACAATGGGAGCCTCATATTAACACCTGCCTTAGTCAGGCATTAAAAATGACACTAAAAATGTGCCATTTTTCTGGGCCTCCTAATGCCAGAACGCGCCCCTTGCACACATTATGCTTGGCGCAGGCATAATGTGGCTCAAGGGTTTACAAAGAGGCGCAATGCATGCAATATCTATCAAGCCTCGAAAATTCCTCTCACCTGCTCGCTATGGCAAGAGAATGTTAGGCAGGGACTTTCTGGGACCTTTCTGGGGCCTAGAAGTCTTCTGAGACCAGAAAACTGCTACACTAACGTACAAGAGCTGCGCCCACTGTGCCTAATGTTGTATGATTAAAGTAAGGTTCCAATACCTCTGTGTAGGCCTCTACACTTTAAAACCGTATTCAGAGTGAAAGCTGTCACTCGATGCTGCACTCTGAATAAAAGTGCCTAAGTCCATCAATTCAGAAGGTGGGACGCCGACCTGTTCTGGGCTACCATGAAACTGATTTTAATTGGTGCGTTTTTGCCGTAAACGTTACGAAATCTGTATCTCTGGTTACCTCAATCCGTTAGTAACCTTTATTAACTTCACTATCTGCCTTATTGTGCATCTACGTTTGATATTGATTTGATTACTTTATTGTGCTGTTTTCTTAAAATAAATGCCGCACTGCTTCAACCTGCCACACATTCCGTTTGACAACTGCGTGCTTGCTGCTTATGCAATAACCACAGTGCTTAATTTGTGCTTGTTGTTTCCGGTGCTGAGCACTGGCACTTATTTTTGAGTGCCGGGGCATTAATCTTCTCCCTCAAGCATTTGCTGCGAGCAAAAGACACATATGGGACAGACGGAGGAAAGGAAAAACGAAAAAGCGTCACAAAGGGAGAAAGTAGATAGATGCAGGAGAGAGCTGAAGGGGCAGCGAGTGGCTTTATATGGATTGAAATGGCCCCAGATGGCTTTAAAATGACGCTGCCTCAGTATTCCGTGTTCACACCTTTAATTGCAGCAGCCGCGTGTTCAAGAGGAGGGCTTTGGGCACCTGCACCTTCTTATTTACAAATTAATCACTGAATAACCATCAGGTGTAAGGGGAATTTCACAGTGAATTTTGTTGCAACACAAGTTTGTAGTTTATCAAGTTAGTTGGGGCAAACCTTATGGATAAATAAGTAAATAAATAACCGACTTCCTTACACATACGATTTTGTATTGCATCCTCCTGTGTTGTTGGTGATTTATATCTGTTTTTCATTGCTATGATCATGCATGCCGCTTGAAAATTGTGGATACTAACGGGCAGAGCAGGCAACATTTCTGTTGCAATTTGAAGTTCAAATTGACCCTTAGGGCAAGTTGGAAAATTTCCTGCATATTATATTTTTTTAAGAAATACTACTCCCCAGCTGGGCGCTTCTCAAAGGCTGTGGTTACAGTTGTCCTGGGAAGAATTGATTGCCCAGTCACTACAGCCCTTAACCATTTGAGGAACTGGTTGTGATTGATTTTCTGTTATAGACCAATTGTTATTTCCAGGTCGAATCTAAGCAATCTTTATTATCGTTAGGTTTTCTGGATCTTTAGGGGGATTGGATCAAAGTGCGTGTGTTCAGCGCTGCATAGTCACGGGTCCCCTGAACATATAACATAGCTGTGATCAGTGGTTAATTTGTAAATAAAAACCTGCCGGTGCCCAAAGCCCTCCTCTTCAACACTCGGCTGCTGCAATTAAATGTGCGAACACGGAATACTGAGGCAGCGTAATCCTGAAGCCATCTCGGGCCTCTTCAATCCATTTACAGCCACTCCCTGCCCCTTCGACTCACTCTTGCATCTTTCTGCTTTCTCCTACTGTAAGGCTTTTTCGTTTTTCTCTAACTCCATCTTTCCCATATGTGTCTTTTGCTCACAGTAAATGCTTGAGGCAGAAAAATAAGTGTAGGCCCTCACAAATATGTGCCGGTGCCCCGCACCGGAAACAACACGCACAAGTTAAGCACTGGATGTGATGTTGAATATCGAGGAAAAGATGCACCGTCTGGTGCAGTTTTATGTCACAAATACTGTTTAAAGAACTTTCTGACAATAAACTGAAAACAACTGATGAATGTGTAAGATACAAGGAGAGTGACTAATGGCGAAAGTGCGATGTGGGCGAAGCACTGAATTTGAATTGACCCTTAGCTACTGCGAGTAGATGGAGATTGATCAAATGGAATGCCAGGAGTCTACACAGTTATACTAAATATTGCATAGTAGTTTTATCTAAGTAAACAAGAAAACAAAACCATTACAAAGAGATGGAGAGATGGATATTTGTATTGCCCATACTCATCTTACAGTAGTTGGGTGGCATCTGGATAGCACCAGGTCCTTTTCTTTGTATCCCACACAAGTTCAGACACTGCTGGCAATTACAAATTGGTAACATGAAGACTGGGTGCAAAAGATATCTGCATCTCGAACTCAGGGGCGTAGTTTCCGGGGGGCCTGTTTGGGGTGTTACACCCCCTGATAAATGTATTTTGTGATAAGTAGTTGGGTGCAGGTGCTTTCATTCTGGTATGGTGAGGTGTATGTCGGATTTCACCAGGGATTTTTACACACACAGACAAAAACGCAGGTGCACTTTCTGCATCTCTCTCTATTTGGAAAGACTTAGGGCTTGATTACAACTTTGGAGGAGGTGTTAATCCGTCCCAAAAGTGACGGTAAAGTGACGGATATACCACCAGCCGTATTACGAGGCCATTATATCCTATGGAACTCGTAATACAGCTGGTGGTATATCCGTCACATTTGGGACGGATTAACACCTCCTCCAAAGTTGTAATCAGGCCCTTAGTTATTTTACAAAATAATTAGCTTTCTCTCACTTAGCACCCCTACCAATCGTCATTACTCTCCCTTTCTGTTGTCCCTTAACCCCCTCTTGTGCCCCCTGCGTGATTTTTGGGAAATCTGAAGTTCACACCCCTCAACCTCACTTACCAAGCTACGCTACTGCTTGAACCTGTCATGGCCCTCAGACAGAATATAACGTGATTTTCTACATTGACAAACAAGTACTAGCCATGCATGGGAGGTATCCTAACTGGGACAGGCAACTTCAACTGTGTTCTAGACGACAATGATGAAAGACACCCATCAAAATGATCCACCACAAGCTTTATGCAGGATACGCTATGGAAGATGAGGAGAGAGGGAGTTCCTTTATTCAGCAGCACATGGGGTATATAGAACGCTGTTTTGCATATTTTTGCTCAAGAATCGTGTGCGAAAAGGGAACAACTGCAATTTCTTGGTGAGATTCTGTCTAGGAACAGACCCCAGGTTTTATATTAAACATGGTGAAAGAGTATACCGAGGGCCCCGTTGAAGAGGCTTCGAAATGTAGCAAAATGGTACATTCTGTAAGGGGATAGGGAAGGCATTGACTATATAACTTGAACTGAATTCCAGAACGGCCAATGGGTGAGAAATGGACTGGGAGGTGTTGAAGGTGATGATCTAATCTGGAGGAGATCCATGGGCAAGGCCATAGATTCTGTCAGGATATGCTATGAGATGTTGAGAAATGTGTATTTGCTACCAGGATCTGCTAAGGTCTGGACCCAATGATGGGTTCACACTACAGCTGATTGCAACAAAGCAAACACAGCTTGTGGCTTTGGAGAGTTTGGAAAGTTTTGGATATTACATAAAGGTAGATATTACATGAAGAAAATGATAAGGAAGGTAAAAGGTGACATTGTAACAGAAGAGCCCAACAAAAAAGTCACAGTGCTGCACAGTAATTATGATTCCCTGGCGAATACACAGCATTACTGATCTCTTCTGTGTTTACTTCAAGATACTTTTAAACATGGCAGCCACTTAGCAATCCTATTGTGCCTCCAGAGGAGTAGAAGTGATCTTGCTGCCCAGAAGGCACAGAGACCTCTGACAGGCAGAGGGATCTCTCTAAATATGGTTGACAGATGTCTATCAAGACAACCACAGTATTGATCTTCACGACCGTGGTGGAATTGCAGACCGATCACCAAACACTAAATAAGGCCCCAAGTCTGAAACCTGGAGGGACCCTTCATTGATTGGTGAGTTTCTGTGAGCTGTATTGAGGAAGGGAGAGTGGGTCAATGTAAGACTGCCTCAGTGGGTTGATGAACAGATGCATGATTGATGGGTCGAGTAATTGGACAGGTCTTTCCAGTTACAATAGGTACAAAACTTCTTGCCTGAATACCTAGAGCAGAGAAGTTGCAGGTGTCTTAGCCAGCGATAGCACCATTATATGGTTTGCCAAATCTGTGATGCATTCTGCGGATAGGCAGAATACATGTTCTGCTTTGCTGAAAGCAGCAACAAGGCAAGAGACAGATCCAGAAACAGAGCTGTTGTTAGCAGTCTGCCACTTGTGGGGTGGAAAGGTGCATGCTGGTTGCACATTGTGACTGAACTGACTTACACTGAATGCCAGGAGAGAGCTTGCAAGCAAAGCTGCGGAAGGCCAGTTGGAGATCTTTATATATGTCACACCAGTAGATAATGTCCGAAACACTTACCCATTCTTGCATAACTCGAGTCATTGGACAGCTGCAGGCTTGTATAAGAACTACTGGTGCATGGTCAAAGCTGAAAAAACATAGGGATTTAAGGGGATTTTTATGAAAAGTGGCTCTGCACCCAGTGCAGAGCCACTTTTTAGCGCCCCCCCCCAATGCCACTATGGGGGTCATTCCGACCCCGGCGGGCGGTGGGCGCCGCCCGGCGGGCGGAGACCGCCAAAATACCGTACCGCGGTCAAATGACCGCGGCGGTCATTTTGACTTTCCCGCTGGGCAGGCGGGTGACCGCCAAAAGGCCGCCCGCCCACCCAGCGGGAAAGCCCCAGCTACGATGAAGCCGGCTCCGAATGGAGCCGGAGGAGTTGCTGGTGTGCGACGGGTGCAGTGGCACCCGTCGCGATTTTCAGTGTTTGCTTTGCAGACACTGAAAATCCTAATGGGGCCCTGTTAGGGGGCCTCTGCAGTGCCCATGCCAGTGGCATGGGCACTGCAGGGGCCCCCAGGGGCCCCACGACACCCGTTCCCGCCAGCCTCTTCCTGGCGGTAATTACCGCCAGGACCAGGCTGGCGGGAAGGGGGTCGGAATCCCCATGGCGGCGCTGCAAGCAGCGCCGCCATGGCAGATTCCTTGGGCCAGGGGTAAACCGGCGGGAAACTGCCGGTTGCCCTTTTCTGACCGCGGCTTTACTGCCGCGGTCAGAATGGCCCTGGAAGCACCGCCAGCCTGTTGGCGGTGCTTCCGCGGTCCCCGGCCCTGGCGGTCATGGACCGCCAGGGTCAGAATGACCCCCTATGTGTGTGCCGTATTTAACATACAGCGCACCATGGAGGTAGGTAAGGAACTAGAGTCAGAATTTTTTATGCTAGTTCAGCGTTTTGAAGGATTAGCGTCAAAAAGTTTGACGCTAGTCCTGCAAAGCACCCAGAGGGCCATTGTAACCAATGGGAGCCTCCTTTTAACGCCTGCTCAGATCAGGCCTTAATTATGCAGCAAATGAAGAACTCCTGCTGAAGCTTTCTGATGGCTGGTTTCAAACTGCTTTTACTTTACTTATAACTTCCTCTCAAGCGTGTTCACATAACATACACAACAGAAGAAGATGACCCCAAAGCATCAAGAAAGAAGCACTACTCAAACAACACTACAGCCGGCATCACCGTGACGAGCTGTGGCACCCTGTTGCCAGCCTGATTGACTGTGTAAGGGCATCATAAAGCCTCTTTGAGAACTGTCTTGCAAGATTATTATTCGTATGAATAAATTCTTATGTATCTCCTAGTATGGGCCCCTGTTGAAGGGGAGGGAACTGACACCTTTGTGCGGGATGAATGGGTAAGCACAGGAGAACGTCAGGGTCGGGCTGGGGCAGAAAATAGTCCCAACACCGAAATTAAAAGTGACTCCATTTAGTGAATTAGAAAACTAAAGAAGTGGTCCAGGTTTGCAAGTTGGAGCAGTTTTAAACTTGCAGAGATGTACTGCTTAGCAAAGTGTGGCAGACAGCATGCATTGCAGTTTCCTGCATGCAATATTTTCTCCAATACCAGGAAAATCGGCCCTTTAGACCATAAAACAGGCAAACAGACAAACAAATGGCCCACACACTGATCTTTCACTGCCTGATTGTCCTGTAGGTGAGTCTGACCCTATAAAAAAGCCAGAAGGGGTGGTGTCTGCAGGTGTGCCGGGTGCATTGTAGCCACATAGCTCTCAATCAGGGGAAGGCACCCTGGGAAGTTCGAGTGGCCAAGTCGAGCCAAATAATAAAAACATCAATGAAAGAAACAATGACAGAGGGCTGCCAGTCCATCCATAGTGCAGCTATGGGCCTTCAAACAGGTGACTACCCAGGCCTGCTATGGATCAAGGGCTAGATATAAAGTCCATGAGGACTGGCCCCAAGCAGAGGACATCAACTAAGAAAAAAGGTGGCAGTAACAGAAAGTCCCTAGAGGAGAAGCTTGCTCGAAACCTATGGGGATGGATACAGAGCAGCAAAGGATCCAGGGAGGGGGAGAGGGTGGTAATAGAGGAGCCACATGCATCTGAAGAGACAAGACAGAACTAATGCGGAGGTGATGTGGTGGACAACTCACAAGAATAATAAATTGCAGTGAGGAGGCGGAGGGTGGCCACTTTGGATACCCCAATGATTCAGATCAAGATGAATTGCAAATCATGGAAGTATGGCATGCAGTAGAGTTGGTGGAGGCAGAAATGACACAACCCAGCTCAAGAAGAACTAGTCAACCCCAAAAGGCAGTTACAGAACGGGGGACCCAATATCAGCAGGGGAAGCATGTCAATAAAGATGTAGTGGCGCATCAGACTGGCCATAGGCTCGGACTGGGGACCAGGGGTTTTTATCAGACAGGATGGTGGTAGGATAGCAGCCTGACTGTTTGGTAGTTAGCAGTCACATAATTATCAAGACAGTGGATGAGACCTACGGAAGTAAAAGCTCACTAAACACCAAAGATGCAAGCAGGGGCTTCAAGGGCAAGCCAGGCATAATGTGAGAATGGTCTCACCCAAATCAGTGGTCAGAATAGTGATAGTTCCTTCGGAGTTACATAACAGAGGAAGTAAACATGTTGGTAGTGAAGGAAATGCAGAAAGGTAACTGGGGGAGCCCTGAGCTGAAGCCCACAAATAGACCCATTGGTCATTACAAGAGACTTACAACTGTTGTTCTAGGAAGAAGTAGACAGGCAGTGGGTAGAATAAGAGACCAAGGTGGTTGTGGAGTCCAAGAGCAGAAAAAGCAGAATGCAACCAGAGTAAGTGGGTTATTGATGGGATTGTGATAGTGAGGACAAGGTTGTGGGTGAAATGGACAGGACAAAGAGGAATAAACAGAAATGGAGGTGGGATTTTGGGCGAATTTCAAAGGTCTGGTGGAATTTCTGGGAATGGTTTATAGAAAAGAGAACACAGAAGTTGCAAAAGTTAATGTGCTCTCTTGTCCCAAGCTATAAGCACTTACCTAAATGATTTTTGGACTGGAGTTTTAATAGTAAGTATATCCCGCTAGTCATCTGCCTGCACTCCAATTTTTATGGACTGGAGATAGAGTGCTGAATCACACCCTCCTAAATATAGGCACTTCCAGAAGTCAAACTGAGCCCCACCGTGCATTTTCCCTAATGTTAGCTGTATGTTATTTATTGACGTGTGTTACTTTAGGGAATATATATATACACATATATATATATATACACATATATATATATATATATATATATATATATACACACACACACACACACACACACATATATATGTACACACGTACAGTATATATATATATATATATATATATATATATATACGTATTACCTATTGGCGGTCACCAATTACGTATAGTTAGGACATAGTTTCCATAGGAAGAGTGTTTATTGTTTTTCCAATACCTATGGCATTGCTTGATTAATATTCACAAAATTTTAAAAACTTATACTTCAGTGGGTTCAGTCTTGAAAGTTTTCGGGTGATTCGCAAAGCTGAGTCTGAGAAAAAGGGGGGAGGGGTCCCAAAACATGTTTTCCCCATTCATTTTTCCATAGGGTCTTTAGACCCGCCTCGAGCCAAAACTGCTGAACAGAATTACAGCAGATTTGGCAGAATGCTAGATCCTGTTCCACAGATTGTGCTTTTTGTGATTTGGTGTAAACCCATTTAGAAGTTTAGGAGATATTATAGTATATAAAAATATTGTTTTTTTAGGAATGCGGATTCTCCACAGATCCAACTGTCCCTGTGCTGATGTCTCATGAGCTGTCAACACTTTAATAAGGAAGTGTTGGCAGCCATTTTGGGAGTTGACTTCAGCCGAGTTCCACAAAAAAGCTAAAAAAAAAAGAAAAGGGGCCAGGGTAGGGTCCCTCGTGGATACCTTCAGGGCTAAAAAGCATTTTTTTTTAAAAATCTCAGAAAAATCCGCAGATCTGGATCCATTGATTTTTCAGAGGTTTAAAAAAAAAAAAAAAGTCAGTCTCTCGCCATTTTCTTTTATTTTGCGTCTAGGTGGTCCAAGTCCCGGAAACATTGGGGGCTTAAAAAAGGAGGCGGGCACACGGGGTCCCCTCCTAGGGCTTATGTTAGCCCCAGGGACCATCACCTCCCTTGGGCAAAATGTTTACTTGTAATAGGATAGGCCCATATGGCCTCCCCCAGAGCCCAAGGGACCACCACCTCCTCAGGGCTGAATATGTAAATTTATGCAGGGGAAAAGACAGAGCCTTCCGCAGCCCCAGGGCCCACCACCTCCACAGGGGTGAAAAATAATAAACAGTATCCGTCGTGGAACCCCGGGGTCCACCACCTCACTGAAGCTAACTTAAACATTGGAGGGGGGCCACTCCGCCCTCTCGTGGAGCCAGTAATGGTCCAGGGGACCACCACCATTCACCAGGGCTGGCTCACCCACAGGACATAGCTGTCTGCTCTGACTTGGCAGGAGCAATCACTCTGCTTCCAGCCAGAGGGAGCTGTCAAACTGCTCTCACCTGCTGGAAGCAAAGGTTTCATCTCTTTCACTTCCTGCAGACATGGAGGCAGGGAAAGATATGAAAGTATTGCTGTTGCACACAGGGAGCCACATGTTTAGCAGCTCCCTGTGTGCAATAGCAATGCCAGCTCCTGCAGGAGGCGGGGAGTCAGCTGAGACCGCTGGAGTCTTTAGGATCCTCCCTGGTCCCATTGCCCACTGTGGAAGACATTGCTGGGCCCTGGGAGATGGGCTACCTGCGGCCAAAATTCGGCCTGAGGAAGATGGTCATGTGCCCCCTCCTCTATTCATTTATGGCTGGGCCCTGGAGGATGGGATGCCTGGGGGCAAAATTAGCACAAGGAGCGGGTTCGCATGCTTCCCCCTCCATTTGTTTATGGCAGGCCCCGAGGGGATGGGGTCCTGTAGGAAAGCACCATCTTTCTTGGCATGTTACCCCCATTTTACCTGTATGTCAGTATGCTTTTGTCTGTCTTACTGGGATCCTGCTGGCCAGGACCCCGCTGCTCATAGTTTATGGCCTAATGTGTGTGGTGTCTGTATAGTGCTTGACTGTGCCACTGTGGCTCTGCTAACCAGAACCTTAGTGCTTATGCTCTTTCTGCTTTTAAACTTGTCACTATAGGCTAGTGACTTCAGTTACCAATTTCAATTAGCACACTGGACCCCCCTTATAAGTCCCTAGTATATGGTACCTAGGTACCCAGGGCATTGGGGTTCCAGGAGATCCTTATGGGCTGCAGCAGTTATTTTGCCACACATAAGGAGCTCAGACAAACCCCTTCACAGGACTGCCACTGCAGCCTGCCTGAAATAACACACACGTTATTTTACAGCCATTTTCACTGCACTTAAGTAGCTTATAAGTCACCTATATGTCTAACCTTCACTTGCTGAAGGTTAGGTGCAAAGTTTCTAAGTGTGAGGGCACCCTTGCTCTAGCAAAGGTGCCCCCACATAGTTCAAGGCCATTTCCTGTGACTTTGTAAGTGCGGGAACGCCATTACATGCGTGCACTACATTTAGCTCAATACCTATATGTAGCTTCACAATGGTAACTCCGAATATGGCTATGAAAGGTGTCTAAGATCATGGAATTGTCCCCCCATTCTAAATCTGGCATTGGGGAGCCAATTCCATGCATCCTGGGGGCTCCACTATGGAAACCCAGTACTGCCAAACCAACTCTCGGAGGCTTGCACTGCAGCTACAGCTGTTCCACCTCACAGACAGGTTTCTGCCCTCCTGGGGTCTGAGAAGCTCAGTCCCAGGAAGGCAGAACAAAGCATTTCCTCAGAGAGCAGGGTGTTAAACCCTCTCCCTTTGCAAATAGGTGTTACAGGCTGGGGAAAGGTAGCCTCCCTCAGCCTCTGGAAATGCTTTGAAGGGAACAGATGGTGCCCTCCTTGCATAACCCAGTCTACACCAGTTCAGGGACCCCTTGTCCCCTGCTCTGGGGCGAAACTGGACAAAAGAAAGGGGAGTGACCACTTCCCAGTCAATCACCACCCGAGGGGTGGTGCCCAGAGCTCCTCCAGTGTGTCCCAAACTTCAGCCATCTTGCTTTGCAAGGTGTGGGGGCAATCTGGAGGTCTTTGAGTGGCCAGTGCCAGCAGGTGATGTCAGAGAACCCTCCTGATAAGTTCTTACCTGATAAGGTAGCCAATATCCCTCTCAGGGCTATTTAGGTTTTCTCCTGTAGGTTCTCTGCAGATTCTACTTGCAAGTTTCCAGCAGGAATCTTCTGCAACTAGTAGTTCATCCTCTGACCTCGGATCAACCGCAGCCTGCTCCAGGAACTGCTGTAACAGCAACAAAGTATCCACAAGGGATACTTTTCTTCTGCAACTTCAGCTCCAGCCAGCAACTGCAACAGTTTCCATGGTGTGCACGCTCTGAGGACTCCCTGTCTTCACCCTGCACCAGAAGGACCGAAGAAATCTCCCGTGGGGTGAGGGAGTCACTCCCCTGCTCATGCAGGCACCTTCCAAGTCGACAACTGGTTCTCTTGGACTCCTCTCACAGCAACCAGCGTGCTCCTTGGAACACAGACAGTGGACCCCACTGACACAGACCTTCTGGAGGTCCTGCTTTTACAATTCGGAGGAAGTAAGACCTTGCCTTCCCCCAGAACGACGGTACCCCTGTGCACCACGTCTTCTTCACCTCCTAAGGTCTCTGTGCACTATTTGCAAAATTCCTTTGTGCGCAGCCAGGCGCAGGTCCCCAGCACTCTATCCTGCGGCGCTCAACTCACTGAATTGTTCTTCGGCAGCCTGGGACCTTCCTGTGTAGTGCTCCACCAACTGCATTTTGCATCTCCTTTGTCCTCGTGTCCTGGGACTCCCAGGGGTGCCATCTGGTGCTCTGAGGGCTCTCTGAAGTGCTGAGAGCCCCCTCTTCCTCCTCACACAGAGTTGAGGCCCCCAGGTCTCCCCTGGGTCCAGATAGCGCCCAGTTGACGCAAAACACAACTTTGCCGGAACCAAGGCTTGTTGGAGGAATCCAGCGCCAAAACTCGCCTGCATCCAACTTCATGACGTGGGACCTCCTTTGCATCATGCACGAACCCGCTAGCATTCCTAGGGTGCATTTCTGCAGTCTTCGCCCAACCGAGGACTCTTCTTTTGCACCCTCTTCTTGGTTGGCAGGGTTCCTGTCCTTCCTGGAACTTCTTTCGACTTCTGGACTTGGTCTCCTTCAATTACAGGTCTTCAGGTCCAGGAATCCACTGTTTGTTGTCTTGCAATAATTCCAATCACGAGGTGTAGTGTGTCCTAAGGAAACTAACAGTACTTTACTCCTGCTTTTCTGGGCACTGGGGTGGAGTAATTTACTTACCTTTACTGTATTCTTACTCTCCCACCGATTCTGCACACACTACACTTGTTTAGGGGGGAATTCGTGATTCACATTCCACTTTCTTAGTATATGGTTTGTGTTGCCCCAAGACCTATTTTCTCCTATTGCATTCTATAGCATTTCCTATTGTTTGCACTATCCTAGGTCTAATTACTTGCTTATTTTGGTGTCTAGTGTATACATTGTGTATAATACTTACCTCCAGAAGGAGTATTGCCTCTAAGGTATTTTTGGTACTGTGTCACCCAAATAAACTACCTTTATTTTTGGTAACACTGAGTATTGTCTTTACTTGTGTATAACTACTGTGTAACTATAAGTGGTATTTAATGAGCTTTGCATGCCTCCTAGTTCAGCCTAAGCTGCTCTGCTATAGCTACCTCTTTCAGCCAAGGCTGCTAGCACACTGCAGGTAGGTCGCTCCCCGCCTTGCCCTCCGCGCCACCTCCTTCTCCCGTCCTCTCTCTCTCCAAACCCTGCCGCTGCGTCCCCTGCGGCCCCTCCCGCCGCCCCCCTCCTTTCTCTCTCCCTTCTTCTCTCTCCGTTCTTCTCTCACCTTTCTTCACTCTCCATTCTTCTCTCACCTTTCTTCGCTCTCCAAAATCCTGCCGCTGCGTCCCCTGCGGCCCCTCCCGCCTCCTTTCTCTCACTGTTCTTCTCTCTCCGTTCTTCTCTCACCTTTCTTCACTCTCCGTTCTTCTCTCACCTTTCTTCGCTCTCCAAAACCCCGCCGCTGCGTCCCCTGTGGCCCCTCCCGCCTCCCCCCTCCTTTCTCTCACCTTTCTTCACTCTCAGTTCTTCTCTCACCTTTCTTCGCTCTCCAAAACCCCACCGCTGCATCCCCTGCGGTCCCAGCACTCTCATAGGGCAGGCCCTCCCGCCTCCCAGCTGCCACTCCCACCCTCCCCTCCTCTTATGGCAGCCGCAGAGCGACCGCGCAGTGGGCACGCCAAAGGCAAGCCCGTCTGCACCCGTCCGCGCCTGGACCTGCCCAGCGCCAGAACCCCTGGCCCTCCCAGACACACATACTCCCCCCTGACCCTTCACTCCCTCAACCCAGGCCCCCACCCCACATGCACCACATCTAGCCCCACACATACTCATGGCCCCTTCACCTGCTACACCTGCCACTTCTCCTGCTTGTCATCGCTCACACCACACACCAACCATAGCGACCCCACCCTCAACAAACACAACACCCCCAACACAAAACTCACCCATCCTGCCCCCACCAACCAACCCCGCAGCACACCAGCCCACAACCAGAACACACCCCGCAACAACACCCTCACGCACCACACCAACGCCACCCACCACAACCACCTGAACTGCCTGCTACTCAACATCCGCTCCCTTCACAAACATGCCATAGAACTCTGGGACCTCATCACTACACACTCAACTGACATCGCCTTCCTCACCGAAACCTGGACCAACCTCTCCTCAGAACCCGACATAGCCATAGCCACCCCCAAGGGATACAAACTCCAACGCAAAGACCGCCTAAACAAGCCAGACGGAGGCATCGCCATCCTACACAGAGACACCATCAAAGTCACCACTAGCTCCCAAGACACTATCGGCAACACTGAACACATGCACTTCCTCGTCCACAGCAACAACAACAACAACTCCACCCTCAGAGGTACACTAGTCCACAGACCACCCGGACCACGCCCTGCCTTCTGCGACACCATCGCAGACAGCATCAGCCCGTACGCCCTCACCTCCACAGACTACATCATCCTCAGTGATTTCAACTTTCACTTAGAAAACCCACAAGACCACAACACTACTTCCGTCATAGACAACCTCAACAACCTCGGACTCAAACAACTGGGCACCGCACCCACCCACTCAGCAGGACACACGCTGGACGCAATCTTAACCTCAAGCCAACACAGCCCACACCCACACCACCGAACTCCCCTGGACAAACCACCGCTGCGTCTACTTCTCCTTCACCAAACCCTCCACACACTACCATCAACACACCACACCCTACCGCATGTGGGACAAGATCCCCACAGAACGTCTAAACTCCCAACTGGCCCATAACCCCCCACCCACACCAACGACCCCAACGCAGGAGCACACAACCTCTCCAAATGGATCACTACCTGCGCAGACACACTAGCACCCCTCAGAAGACACATCACCACCGGCAACATCAAGAACGCCCCATGGTTCACCCCTGGACTCCAAACACAAATGCCGCCAAGCTGAGAAAATATGGAGAATAGAACCCTCCTCAACCAACTTCTCCACACTCAGAACCAACATTCGCACCCATCACCAACTCATATGCACTGCTAAAAGAGTTCACTACAAGACACGCCTTGACAACAACTCCCAAAACAGCAAAGAACTCTTCACCATCATCAACGAACTTGCCAAACCCAAAGCCAGCAACATAGACCCCACACACACACAGCCCCTATGTGACGCCCTTTCCAACCACTTCCTCCACAAAATCCTGGACATCCACAACAGCTTCACATCACACACACCCACCACACATACCCCTCTCCCACCCAACTCAACCCCCCCTCAAGACCCCACCACACTATCCTCATGGACCCCTACCACACACGAAGAAACGGAAAAAAACATGAACTTCATCCACTCCGGTTCCCCCTCCGACCCCTGTCCATACCACATCTACAACAAAGCTAGCCCTACCATCGCCCCCATACTCTACAACATAATCAACTCCTCTTTTGACTCCGCCACCTACCCAGACCCCTGGAAGCACGCAGAAATTACTGCTCTCCTAAAAAAAAAAAAAAGCCGACCCGGAGATCCTCTCCAACTACCGCCCCATCTCCCTCCTCCCGTTCCCCGCCAAGGTTGCAGAGAAATTAGTCAACACTCGCCTATCCCACTTCCTCGAAGAAACCAACACCCTTGACCCCTCACAATCTGGGTTCCACAAGAACCACAGCACAGAAACCGCCCTCATCGCATGCACTGACGACATCAGGACCAAAGTCGACAAAGGCGAGACCGTCGCACTCATCCTCCTAGACCTCTCCGCAGCTTTTGACACCGTCTGCCACCACACACTCTGCACACGCCTCCACAACATAAGAATCCACCACAAAGCCTAAGACTGGCTCCCCTCCTTCCTCACCGAACGAACCCAGAAAGTCCACCTCCCGCCCTCCCGCCCTTCCACTCCAACACTACCAAGATCACCTGCGGAGTCCCCCATGGGTCCTCTCTCTGCCCCACACTCTTCAACATCTACATGATCCCCCTAGCCAACATTCTCCGAGCACATGGAATCACCATCCTCTCATATGCAGATGACACCCAATTCATCCTCTCCCTCACCCGCAACCCCACCACCACCAAAACCAACCTACACGCCGCTCTCCCAGACACCGCCAACTGGATGACCACTAACCATCTCAAGCTTAAGTCAAACAAAACCGAAGTCATCATCTTTGGCCCCAACGAAACCACATGGGACGCCTCTTGGTAGCCCACCGCCCTAGGCCCCGCACCCACCCCCGCAACCCACGCACACAACCTCTTCATCATCCTCGGACCCGCCCTCTCCATGGCACAGCAAATCAATGCTCTAACCTCCTCCTGCTTCCACACACTCCGCACCCTAAAAAAATCCTTCAAATGGATCCCCCCAGATACCAGAAAGACAGTCACCCACACACTCATCAGCAGCAGACTGGACTACGGCAAGGCCCTCTATGCCGGCACCACACTCAAACTCAAACGCAAACTCCAAAGAATCCAGAACACAGCCGCACACCTCGTCCTCAGCCTCCCCCGACACGAACGAATCTCACCACACCTCAAATCCCTACACTGGCTCCCCATAGACAAGAGAATCACATTCAAGATCCTCATCCACGCACACAAATCCCTCCACAACACCGGCCCAACCTACCTCAATGAAAGAGTAAACTTCCACACTCCCACACGCAACCTCCGATCAGCCGACCTCGCCCTAGCCAAAGTCCCCCGCATCCTGCACACCACCACAGGAGGCAGGTCCTTCTCCTACCTCGCCCCCAGAACCTGGAACTCCCTCCCCACTGGCCTTCGCAAAACCAAAGACCTACTAGTCTTCAGAAAGAATCTCAAGACTTGGCTGTTCGACCAATGACCTCCCTGCCCCCCCCCCCATTTTTCCCCCCCAGCACCTTGAGACCCTCACGGGTGAGTAGCGCACTCTACTAATTTCTTTGATTGATTGATTGATTGATTTTAATGGCACTTTCTTGAGACCGAGGAATATGAGGACTTCTTATCAAAACAAAGAAGCGCTTACACCAGATAGATAAGAGGAAGGACCCTTGCTTGGTGGAGATTTACATCTTTGTAGTCTTGTTGGCCTCTCTAAAGGAGGATTTATGTTATCACAGAACTCTAGAGAAAGAGTAAACAGGAACAATCATGTTGCCAAAATGCACACAAGGTCACTGGTGACATTTCCTTTTGCTACATTACACAGCTGTAGTGTAGAATACACACTGAACATTTACCCAAGGAGGCAGAAAGCACTCCACTTGGGTAGATATTTTGAGTAAAGCTATGGACTCTTTGGATAAAAGTGAAGGTGAGGTTCCCTTGTGGCCAAGTCACTCACAGCTACTGTCACACCCACACAGACACTCAAACACCCACTCACAGATGCACTCAGACACTCACAAACCCACTCAGAGTCACATGCACTTACTCACAGACCCACTCAGAAACTCTCACACCCACTCACAGACCCATTCATAGACTCACGCACTTATTCACAGACCCACTCAGACTCACTCACCCACTCACAGTCCCACTCAGACATTCACGCACCCACTCAAAAATCCACTCAGGTTCTCACACACCCACTCATAGAGACACTCACACCCACTCTCACATCAGAGAGGGGTGCATGGCCCTCCTGCAGTCACTTTTATTCAAGCCCCAGGGAGGTGGCAGTCCCCCGGGTTGTGTGGGCAGCCAACTGCCCCCCCACTCCATTAATTATTTTTGCCCCATGGAGGTGGTGGTCCACGGGGCACGTAGGCTAGCACTTCATTTTAATAATGCCCCCGGGACTTGGCCCACCCGAGGACTTAAAGAAAATGAATTGCAGGAGCCAGCGCTTCCTTTTTTTTTTACTTTTGCCGGATTCACGAATCCTCAGCGAATCTCAGCAACATTATTTTTAAAGAAATATTTTTAGCCCTGGGTGGGTCTGGAACCCCACCACCAGCGCTAAGGGGTGAAGGTCTATGTACCTTGGCCCCTTTCCTTCATTTTTAACTTTTTTGTTGCTGATAACACTTCCTTGTTGGAGTGTTGTCAGCCAATCAGATCTCAGCATGAGATCAGGAGTGATTGCGAATCCTTCGCGTCCCTAGAAATACACATTTGGATTATCCTTAATTTCTTTAAAACTACTGAACAGTTCTACACCACATAAAAAAATTGCACTTTCTGGACCAAGAGCTACCTTTCTGCCAAATTTGGTGTAATTGGGTCCAGTGGTTTTGGCGCTATCGCTGTTCAATTTTTCCAATGGGAATAAACATTGGAAACAGTCTAAATTTCACCCCTTTTATCTCGAGCCCCGCTTCAGGGGTCACTGCAAAACTTTACAGACAGCACCTCTTGTGACTGACAAATGTTTTTGGAAATTTCGTGAAGATTCGTCAAGTGGTGCCAAAGATATAGGCAAGCAAAAAACTGCTTTTTCTATAGAAATGAAGTCCTAACCATAAAAAATAAGACCTGAGAGACCATATTTATTTGTCGACCTGTTCTTCTACCCCATTGTCCAGGAACTTCCATCATTTGTTAAGTGTACCCATCAATTCCTTCAAATTCTTAAATATTTAAACCAAACCTCCACCATTGAAGATGACACTCTTCTGGCTACATTTTTTTGTTACATAATTATACACCAATGTACTGCATGAGGGTGGGCTTATGGCATTACATGAAGCTCTTAATAGAAGAACTGTGAAAAGCCATCAACAAACGTGCTTACCAACTTTGTGAGATGTATCCTTAAATCTAACATTTTACCTTCATTGGTAAACACTATCTACATTTACAAGGGTCTTCCATGGGCACTCAGATGTCTCCATCCTATGCAAATATTTTCATGGAAAAATTAGAGGAATATATACTTGCTACTTCTAGCATCAATCCACTGGTATGGTTACAATACATTGATGACATATATATGCTATGGAATGTAGGGAGTAGAACACTGGAACAATTTACAGCTTATATCGACAGTACCCATCCTACCATCAAATTCAAAAGCAGCAATACTAAACAGAAACATAATCTCCCTTTTCTGGATGTGCTACTCACCATTTATGAAAACAAAATACAAATTATCTGTACGATAAGCCTATGGATTCTCATTTGTATCTAAACCCGACTTCTTGTCATCCACACCACACTAAACTCAGAATCATCTACAGCCAAGCACTCAGAATATGACACATCTGCAGCAATGAGAACACCTGTAAAGACCATCTACAGGAGCTTGCTATATCATTTGAAAACAAGGATATCCTCTGTATATCTTACAGCAACAAATTGACAAGTCTTTGCAATTACCCAGGGAAGCACTTATTTGGAATACCAACAGCAGAAACAAAAGTGACAGATTCCCATTTATGGTTTACTATCATCCATCAGCTCCCAACTACAGAAGTATAATGCAAGAAACATTTCCGTTGATATTCACTTGTAAAAAATTGCTAAATGTTTTTCCAAAACCGCCAGTCATTGCTTACACAGAGCTCCCAATTTACAATCTTTTATTGTGAGAGCTGAACTCAAGCAAGTTGTAACAATTGAAGGGATTCATTGCTGTGTCTTTAAAAGATGCATCACATGTGAATATCTTTTATAAACATCATGACTAAGTAGTTCAGTTACGGGAAGGACCTATAGAATAAGACAGCACCTTACATGTTACTCAACTTGCATTATTTATGTGATTCAGTGCTGATGCCAAAGCTGTGAAAAACAATATATAGGCCAAACACAGTGCATAACCTCCAAGCACAATTAAGGAATCACAGCTCAGCAAAAATTAATGAGAAACTTGACCAGCCTGTAACCAATCATTCTAGCCCTGTGAACCATTGACTATCAGATTTGAAGATTTTGCCTATAAGGCATGTCTGAAAGGTAGAAATACTGGCCTGCAGAGAAAACATCTAGATGTACTGGTTAAAATCACTGCATCCAGATGGACTGCACAACACTGGCAATACCACCTGATTACTGCATATCTCAAGAGATTTCAGGGCTGCACTGATTACACATTCCAAAAAGAATCTTTTGTCATAATGCTTTTTGAAAATTCAGCAGTCAGTTGTGCTGCCACTGAACAAACTATCTTCTACTACCACCAAAGCTAGATCTTGGTCCTCAGATTTGGTGATTTCTATTCAGTAGTGTTTTTAGGGATTTAGGGCCTCATTTCGAGTTTGGCAGTCCCATAACTGCCATGTTGGCAGTGGCAGTCCAAACACCAACAGTCTGGCAGAGAGAACTGCCATATTATGAGTTTGGCAGTTGCAGAAACAGAAAACGGCCAGCGGTCCGCCATCATCGCCAGCCAGCACAGACCACCATGGTCACCTGAAAGCACAAACAGGCCAGCAGAGCCTGTGTTTCTGCCGGACTCATTACGAGTTTGCACACCACCAATGTGACTGTGGCGGTCCAACCACCGGAGAGAAGCTGGCGGAAATGGACAGTATAAAAGGAGACACTCACCTGCAGACAGCCTCACATGTCCAGAACCACCATGGAGCCCTTCGCAAACGTCATGTCGCTGCTCATGCTCACCGAAAGACAACTGAATCAATGCCGCCGTGGATGGTAGCAACCGTAAGTACACACACCTACCTGTATCATTAACCTTAAAAACAGCTTTTAGAGTTGGCAAACACATCATGGGGGTGTTATGCCATGGACATCAGGTACACATCTCAAACCACACAAACTCACTGACATACAGCAACATGGACACCTACACACTCACAATACGCACACTTTGGCCAGCAAAACTGCCCTGCACTGCAACAATACAAAAATACACACAGCCACACAGCTCAGGCACGGGGACACTGAAGGCTACACAACATTGTCACACACAGCAACAACAACACACCTACTGCACATATACAAATACAAATCACACACTCACATTCAACACTGGCCAGGGACTGTTCACACGTAAAACACACATATCTATTGATGTGGCATGGGATACATACAAAATTACCATGAAACAACCCTGCAATGGACACACATATCACACACATCACACCAGAATGGAAGCACAATGGCATACACAAGAGATAGAGAGACAAATAGACAAAATGGCAAACGAGCACCATACCAACAATACCTGCACAGTTGGGATGGGAGCATCAGGAGCATACATGGAAGGACGCTGCATTGGGACACATGGCATGTTGAAAAGGCCACTCAAACAACATGCACATAGGAAATAGCCCTACATGGATCTCAGGGACAAACATTACCAAAACCAGTTGTCATGCACAGCTACACAATGGGGAAGGGCAAGTTAGCAAAGCTCATACAACACCTACACCATCGGAAATAGCTCTACATGAACTAGCTGCATGGGACACACACCTAAATGGACACATGCACACCCAAATGCAAAGCAACCTAGCACAACTGAACACACTCCATGACTGCACTAACAATACTCAAGAAAACACGCATCACATGTCTATAATAGCTATACCAGGCGGACAAGCCTAACACCATATGCGCCCAGAGTGGACAACACAAAAAGAAACAGTTACCATACCAAACAGTACACAATTGCATGGGCTGGGGAGGCTTGGAGGTGGAAGGGATGGCCTTGGAGATGGTTGAGGACCTTTGGGATGTGGTACTGAGGGAAAACAGGGGTAAGGTCTAGCTCACAAAGGAAATGTTTTTTGTACACCCATGGACGGTCATCAGAGGGGGGTCGGGATTTGGAGGCTGAGGGAGTGGTTGTCTAACGTGTAGTTGCCAATGTCTTGGGTACATGCTTATGGGAGATATTCTTGTGTGTGGTGGGATTCTGTTGAGTGGATGAGAGGGTGTTTATGTGTCTTGGGCTTAGTGGGGTGAAGGTGCCGGTGGATGCTATATCAGTTGAGGTGGTGACTGCAGGTATGGTGGATGTGCTGGATGTAGGTATGTCAGTAGTTGTGGCATCTGCAGGTTTGCTGTTTGCGGTGGATGTCTGCAGGTCTTCTGGGGAGGGGCCTGTGGGTAGGATGGGTGTGGTGGCTGTGACTGTAGTGGTGGTGTCTGTAGGTATGCTTGATGTTGTGTGTGGGGTGATTGGGGTATCAGGAAAGGTAGTGACTTTTGCTGTGTCTGAAGGTGGATGTTGTTTGTGTGTGTGCCAGTGGCATGTCTTTTGGTACTCGTGTTTGTGTGTGCTACTTTTGTCTGTTGAGGTGCATGTCTGAGGATCTGTTTCTGTGCTTTGTGCAGGTAGGGGAAGGGGGAATTTGGACTGAAAGAGGGAGGTGGGGGGTGACTAGCTGCTCCCAGTGTGGAAGCTAGAGCCAGAAAAGATCTCTGGAGGGCAGGCATTGCACGATGGATGCCTTCCAGGGATGCATTGGTCTGTTGGAGTTGACATCCACTCCCAATGGTGGACTGACCCACAGAGATACTTCTCAGGAGGTCAATAGCTTCCTCACTGAGGGCAGCAGGGCTAACAGGAGCTGGGATGGAGTTGCCTGCGTCAAAGGAGATGCCCACCTTTCTGGGTGAGCAGGCACGGTCAACTTGGGAGGGAACAAGAAGTAGGGCAGTGATAGAATGGAGGGTGACAGACACGGATGATATGGGGGGGCCCGATGGGTCCGCCATAACTAGGGAGTGGCCACTGGAGGAGGAATCCAAGGATGAGGATGTAGATTCCATCTCCCCCTGGCACTCTCCTTTCCCTCTAGGCCACTGTGTCCCTCTGTGTCTGTGGTATCTTGAACCGAGGTCCTGTGGCCAGATGCTTCCCCACTTGGATGAGCTCTGTATCCTTCACTTGCCAGTACTGATGCTGCAAAAAGAAAGAGAAATAGGGTCATAACATGTACCTGATAACACTTCAATCACAACTCAGAGTGACAAACAAAATCAGGTCAAGTAGGCCCCAGCAAAAACTGACACCTAAGTGGCACATGCATGTGCCATAACATATGCTTGCATGCCATCTGGATTTCCCAAAGTTACCCACAAGAAAATCAGGGTCCCTGGTTGTTGATACAGGTGAGGAACCCAACTACGCCAGGGGAAGTCCGCTTCAACGATGCCCATGGAAGAACACAACGTGTCATGGAGTGGGCTTTTAGGCTCCTGAAAGCCAGATTTAGGAGCACAGATAATACTGATGGAGCCCTCCTCTCACCCAAAAAGTATGTATGATCACTGTGGCCTGCTTCATGCTCCTCAACATTGCTCTGAGGAGGAACATCCCATATATATCCGATGAGGGGGAGCTAGCAGTGCCACCGGGTGAGAATCCTGAATTGTCAAGTGAGGATGACAGTGATGAGGAGGAAGGTGAAGACTTGTGGGCAGATCTCATCAGTCAATCAATACTTTACTTGACTGTAAGTGTGTGATAATATGTTATTCCTGTGATTGTATGGGAAACTGTAGTTGACAGTGTTGTGTAGCCATTTTACTTATAGCTTCATACACATTATTTTAGCAAACTAGGCCTGCCGCTGTGCACTTTAACCTAGACATATTTTATTCAGCTTTGTTTATTATTTTAACAATAGCCACATTTGTGGTCTTGTTTTATTTTCTCTATCTAGCTGTTATTTGCCTAGGTCAGCACTGCGTTCTTAAACAAGCCATTTCTTTCACTCTGTGCTTTTCTATAGGCTGCAGTAAGATAGGTTGCCGGCAAATGTGGTAACGCTTTGTCTCTAGTGTTCATAGAAACATACACACTCTTACGTAGGGATCCTTTCTTGGAACATCAGCTGTTTTATTATAAAAGCTCTACTTTGACCCATGTACGTTAGAGGGAGATTCCAGCCAGATGACCACGACTGTATACTGATTGCTGAGTGCTGTGCTAGAGCTGCTTAAGTAGACTACAGGCCTCTTGCTCAGGTATGAGGGATGATGTCTTCCCAGGGGAACCCGAAGGGCAGAACTAGAGCTTACCATGCTGTGCTCTAACATAGCCTAATTATTATTTTAATGATTCTAGTAATAATATGGTAGCGTTATTTTCATGCTTTACTCTCCTTGTAACAATTTTAATCCTGTCATGCTTTATCGTCCTATTTATTGCAGTACATGCTTTATTATCTAAGATGCGGTTGCTTCAATAAAACCTTGTTGAAATATATTCTGCCTCTGATTGTCCTTGTATATGAGAGACTAATGTAACTGAGAGAAACAAATGCGATCTGAGTGACCACGATTTCCCTGAGGAGTCAATTGTGTCATGCACTCGGCTACCCAATCATCCCTGCTCTTGGGTGGGGATGAGGCACTGCTAGTTAGCCGGAGCAAAACCCGGATTAGGCCAACAGGTGTCACCTGTAGTGGGTTCAGACTCAGTCTCCTACAGTACAAGTGATTCTGCCGGCCAGATCTAGTCTCATTAGAATATTGAGAGCCTACTCGACATGGCGCCCAACATTTGGTCATGCTGTAATTTTCGGGTCCTCCTGAGTATCTCTGTCTCACTAAATACAAAGACACCTCAGTACTACATACGGAGACGTCCGTGGTATTAAGGATTTTCCTCCTCAACTAAGTAGGGCGTACTTAACTGATGCTGTAGGTTGTTCAAGCTTGAACTCTAAAAGGATAATCCCCATTTGGTGTGCTTATCTCTGAACAAAATTAACCATTCATCATGACGAATCTGCAACAGGTAGCAATTGCAGTTGATATGCGACCACCCCACCCCATTGTTCACATTTATTGGCACATGGCCTAACTGCCCAGGGGGGTCCAGTTACATTTGTTGTTGAGGCTCATCCACCCCATAGAACAGAATTTTTTTATTCTTGGGTTATATTTCCAGCAGCTGATGGGAACACAAATAAATTTCATCACTATACACCCACAAATGCACCTGCACAATACAGAGCATATGCATATCTAGAAATACCTCTATCTTATCAAGAACATAATAATTGGCTTGATAGCGCCCTACTACATACAACTCTACATGTTAGGTTAGGTCCTCTAAGTGATGCTGGTCCTACCTGGTCTTTATTGGCCACATATACACCTCACCCTGCTGCAGCGAACCTAACAGTAGCTGAAGTCCGTTGCTGATATGTTGAGCTTACAGCAATATACAGATGATTAGTACAGTTCGTAATGCAAACATTAAATACAAACCCAGCACGTGCTGCTCCGGCGCAACCACATGCAGTAACACCAGGCATTAATCCTGTGACTGTACATTCAATTCTAGGTAAATTACCCCCCAAACGAGAAGAGATTCCATTTTGGTTAGCTCAAAAAATAAATGAAAGCAGTATTTCCCCATATGGGACTTCAGGATAAACATAGAATATTAACTGTGTGCTTGCCTTTTGGGATGGTTCCCACAACAGACAACAGCAATACTTGGGGCACGGTATTTGCCACGCTCAATACTATCACACATGGTACACCAAGACTTGCCAATTTACCCGAAGTGTTGAAACAAATTTAAGATGAATATGGGGCTGCCCAAGTCCTGGAATTGGGGATGCACCTAATGGGCAATTTTGCCCCAGTATCCTCAATTATTTTAAGTAACCTTAAAGGGGAAGCAGTTGCACTAGCGGTGCACATGCGGCTCTGGGACGTTCCTCCACTGGATCAAGAACTTGAGCTGCCAAAGATTATCGCGGAAACCTACTCTAGCATTGATCGAGATAGTCTGGGGGCCAGACCCACAAAACCACAGTTACAGGGTAAATTTAATAAAGATTCTACCAAGCAGGCTCCTGAGGGTACTATGAAATGCTGCGATAGGAAACAACAAATACCTAAAAAAGAAAGGGAGAATCTCCACATACGGAGACCGCATAGAATAGATATAATCTCAGAAAGAGAGCTAATATAAAAACGCCTGACAGATATCAAAATACTGATACAAGCCAATCTTGTTCCTTTCAGGACTCACCCGAAAAACACAGTGAGAGAGGTGGGTGGTCAAAGCGAAAAACTGAGTACGTGAAGCCGAGACAGGAATCACAAGGCTCAACAGAATGTTCTGATAAAAAAGAAGAGAAACTTCCCCAACAAAAACCCCAATTTATAAAGAAAAAAGTGGCAGCAGTTGCAGTTCGTCATGCCACTCAAGAAGAGGGCTCTATTGAAGAACAAGAAGTTAGCACAGCGTGGCAGAGGTCGCAATAGTTCACTGTAATCTTAAAGAGCATCTGGAGGTGAAAGCAACTGATGACTTCCTACAAGTTGAAAGTGCGGACATGCATGTCTCCACGCCTGATAGAGTGCACAAAGTAATGTTACAGTTAGAAGGAGACATTGAAGGCACAATTGACGCAATCTTTTGGGACCTCTTCGTAAACATATATATTATTCTAGTGGCCGAATGGGATTGGCCACCTGAATTTGTCTGTAGTTGCCCATATGGGGAAAATGTTATCAAACCTTCTTTCTCCCCCCTTGTTCCCGATGAGCTTGCAGAATCCTATGCCATTGATTGGGCATTGGCGCAGGGACCCGCGTTATATTGCAACCACGTAGGGTGGGATAAAGATTTTCCCTATCATGTAATTTCTATTAAAAATCAACCCCAACTTCAAACCCAGTACCCAATAAAACATGATGCTAAAGCACCTGTGAGGGAAATCTCACACAACTGGACTACCAGGGTGTAACCGAACCCTGTGTCTCACAATGAATATTCCCTTATTCCCAGTAGCTAAACTGTACCATTCATACAGAATAGTCATAGACTACAAACATTTAAACAGTAACACACCACATACGCTATACAAAACTCACATAGCACAGCACTCATGAACAACATAGTGCGCAAAAAATACAAAACATCACTGGATATTTCCAATGGTTTCTTCTGCCAAAATATAGTTCCTGAGTAGAGACTTAACACGTTTCAGCACACTAGGCTCTCAGAAAAATTCTGTCATTTACCCCAGGGGTATAAGAACAGTCCAGGATGTTTGGGGCTCATGTGACTTCAATATTGCACGACTTTGCCGCTGAATCATTGTCCTATGTAGATGAGATCTATCTCACGGTTGATGAATTACTGCAACATCTAAGACGGGTAGCCTGCACTGTTGTAGGATTTGCCGAATTCAGCTATAAATTCAACTTAAAAAAACAAAAATAGCCTTCCTTAGCATCCTGTTTTTGGGATTTCAGCTATCAAGTGAAGGAAAGAGCCTAGGACCACAATTCTTGGAAAAGTGTGCACAGTTACAACCCCTAAATACCATAAAAAAACTCCAATCCCTATTGGGTTTTATAAATTTTGGCAGAATTTACATTCCAGATTACGCAT
Organism: Pleurodeles waltl; assembly: GCF_031143425.1. NCBI lineage: Eukaryota > Metazoa > Chordata > Amphibia > Caudata > Salamandridae > Pleurodeles > Pleurodeles waltl. The sequence goes on along the minus strand of NC_090438.1, from coordinate 335,127,826 downwards.
CACGCATAAAACCTTTATATGACTTGATACGTCTTGACTTTTCCAGTAAGGTTTGGATAGTCAAACATACATGAATTCTCAGAGCTTTGCAAACAGACATGCTTGCAGCACAACACTTACACACAAGGGGCAATAAAAAAAAACATCTGATCATCAGAGTAATTGCTGGTGCCATTGGTCTCACATATGTAACTTTTAATGAAGGTGAGACAGTCCTGATTGCATACAAATCACATTTGTATTCAGCAGCAGGACAACGCTTTGCTCACACTGAAAAGATTATCACTGCTGTTCAGATGGCTGTCATTAAAGAAAGACCACATGTCCCATGGGAAACTCATTATTGTAGTATCTCCAATTCCAGCCCCTGAGCCTATGACCAAAGCCAGCGTTCCAAATGTTAAAGCATTACATCCATGTTGGATTCAATGGGCAACGTTTTTGACAGCCACTGATGTTGACTATATTTTTTACCCAAAATGAAAAACTCAAGATTTTTTGCAATATGACCTAGAATACCCAGTTCCAGCAAATATACTGCCTCTTGATCTTGATTGAAAGAGTCATGTACACCGATGGCTCAGCACAACCTGCAATAGACACAAAACATCAATACTCCACTGCTTCAGCAGTCGTAAGTGGCTACATGGAGGATAATAAATTTTGTCCCCAGCATATATTCACGCAATAAATTGGAATAATCAACAATAAAGATAAGTGCTGGGAAATGAGAAGGTGACGGAGAGTAAATGGAGTGGAGGGGTGTAAATGGGTGTGATGTGGTTGTGTTAAGGGTGTGAGATATTTGCTCAGTGAGAGGTGGAGGAGTGGCAGTTAAATTGAAATGTTTCTTTTTTGGGCACTCTGGATGGTGTATTTTGCATTGGAGTTGCAAAGGATTGTGGTGTGTGAAGGGGTGTGTTTTCTAGGGTGGTTTGTAGGTGTGTCGGGTGTGTGACTGTGTGTCAGCTGTGTTGTTTTTAAATTCATCTAATGTGGTGTTGTATATTACTGTGGTGGCCGCAAACCGCTGTGGTTTGGACCGTCATCTGAAGACTGCCACAGCATGACCGACACTGCAAGTTTGAAATTGTAATAGGTTCGGTGGTTGGTTGACAGGCTGTCGGTGCTGGTGATTGGGACGCCTATTTCCTGCCCTCCAACGTACTTGCAGTGTTGTTTTTCTGGCTGACATTTGGCGATCCTGGCTCTGTAACTCGCAATATGGCAATTTGTATGACCGCCAACATGGCGGTCTTTAGATGGTACCAATATGACGGTATGGTGGTCCGCCCACCAAACTCGTCATGAGGTCCTAAGGGTCAAGCATATTTTTATATCTGGATAGTTGGTTTAATGAGAGGCTTGAGAGACTCTCGCGGGAGCGCCAACTTAAAAATAGAACTTTATGATTGGCCCAGGGAGCTTTATTTCACTCTGGCCAATTTGCTCGGACAGGAGTCTGACTCTCACAGGAACGAGTGCTCTGATTGGCTACCAGTAACTTCAGAATAATGTAACTAGCAGCCATTACAGGACGCAGGGACTTAGGCCCATATTTATGACAAATGTCGCACAACTGCGCTAGCGCAGTTGTGCGTCATTTAATTTAACACAAGCTAACACCATCTGTGTGCCATATTTGAGAAATGGCTAGCGCCTCAAAAAAAGATGCTAGCCAGTGATGGATGGTTTTAGCTGTAATGGCACTAGTGGGTAAAAAATAACAGTAGGCTGATTAGCAGCAAACTATCTGCCACTAGTCAGCCTAACATCATTTGTTGATGCACAAGCAATCAAAAAATTACTCCTGTCCAAGTATAGACTCCAACTCCAATGGCCACCACTGGGGACCAGTCTCCCCGGACACCCCCAGCATACCCAGTGCCAGCCAGGGGGCCTCATGTAAGGGGGCCCCAGTGGCACACAACACTTTTGCACGTACACTTAACTGCAACTTGCTTGGGATGGGCTCCCTCCTTCTGTAGTGTCCTTCTGGTGTGGGTGGTGGTGCTGGGAGATGGGGTGGGCACGTTTGTGCCCATTCCATGGTGTTTCCCCATGGAAATGGGCCTATGTAGGAAAGTACCATCTTGCCTGGCATGTCATCCCCATTTTAAACTTGTATGTCAGTTTGTTTTTGCCTGTCTCGCTGGGAGCCTGCTAGCCAGGACCCCAGTGTTCATAGTTTGTGGCCTGAATGTGTGTCCCTGTGTAGTGACTAACTGTATCACTGAGGATCTGCTAATCAGAACCTCAGTGCTTAGGCTCTCTCTGCCTTTAAAATTGTCACTGTAGGCTAGTGACCATTTTCACCAATTCTAATTAGCACACTGGAACACCCTTAGTATATGGTGCCTAGGTACCCAGGGTATTGGGATTCCAGCAGAATTTATTTTGCCACCCTGAGGGAGCTCGGACAGTTTTTACACAGGACTGCCACTGAAGCCTGAGTGAAATAACCTCCACGTCATTTCACAGCCATTTTATACTGCACTTAAGTAACTTATAAGTGACCTATATGTCTAAACCTCACTTGGTGAAGGTTAGGTGCAAATTCCCCGGACTTTGTGAGTGCGGGGACACCATTACACCCGTGCACTACATATAAGTCAATACCTATATGTAGCTTCACAATGGTAACTCTGAATGTGGCCATGTAACATGTCTAAGATCATGGAATTGTCCCCCATGCCAAATCTGGTATTGGGGTGCCAATCCCATGCATTCCCTGGGCTCCACCAGGGACCCCGGGTACTGCCAAATCAGCTCTCTGAGGTTTTCTCGGCAGCTACCACTGCTGCCAACCCACAGACAGGCTTCTGCCCTCCTGGGGTCTGGACAGCCCAGTCCCAGGAAGGCAGAACAAAGGATTTCCTCTGAGGGAGGGTGTTACACCGTCTTCCTTTGGAAATAGGTGTTAAGGGCCTGAGAGGAGTAGCCTCTCCAGGCCTCTGGAAATGCTTTGAAGGGCACAGATGGTGTCCTCTTTGCATAAACCAGTCTACACCAGTTCAGGGAACCCCCAGCCACTGCTCTGGCACGAAACTGGACAAAGGAAAGGGGAGTGACCAATCCCCTGTCCATCACCACCCCAGGGTGGTGCCCAGAGCTCCTCCAGTGTGTCACAGATCTCTGCCATCTTGAATCCAGAGGTGTGAGGGCACAATGGCAGCCTCTGAGTGGCCAGTGCCAGCAGGTGACGTCAGAGAGCCCTCCTGATAGGTGCTTACCTCTCTAGGTGGCCAATCCTCCTCTGAGGGCTATTTAGGGTCTCTCCTGTGGGCTTTTCCTCAGATAACGATTTGCAAGAGCTCACCAGAGTTCCTCTGCATCTCCCTCTTTGACTTCTGTCAAGGAACGACCGCTGACTGCTCCAGGACACTTGCAAAACTGCAACAAAGTAGCAAAAAGACTACCAGTGACATTATCACGCATAATCCTGCCGGCTTTGTCGACTGTTTCCTGGTGGTGCATGCTCTGGGGGCTGTCTGCCTTCACCCTGCACTGGAAGCCAAGAAGAAATCTCCTGTGGGTTGACGGAGTCTTCCCCTTGCTCCAGCAGGCACCAAACTTCAGCGTCACCGGTACTCTGGGACCCCTCTCATCATGACGAGCGTGGCCCCTGAAACACAGGTGGTGGACCCAAGTGATTCGGACTGTCCAGTGGTCCAACTGTCCAAATTTGAGGAGGTAAGTTCTTGCCTCCCCTCTCCAGACAGTAATTCTGCGTACTGCATGAACTGCAGCTGCTAGGGCTTCTGTGCACTTTTGCAAGGAATCCTTCATGCACAGCATTACCCAGATCCCCAGCACTCCATCCTGCTTTGCTCAACTCGCTGAGTTGACCACCGGCTTCGTGGGACCCTCTTTTGTAGTGTTGAGATGACTGCCATGCTCATTTTTCTTGAACCTGTGTTCAAGTACTTCTGTGGGTGCTGCCTTCTTCTGCATGGGCTCTCTGTGTTGCTGAGGGCCCCCTCCGTCTCCTCTTCCAAGTGGCGACCTCCTGGTCCTTCCTGGGCCCGGGCAGCACCCATTTTCTTCAACTGTGACCTTTGCAGCTAGAAAGGCTTGTTTGCGGTCTTTCTCCAAAGAAACAACTCTGCAGCCTCCAGCACACCATGGGGCATCTTCTGTGCAAAGGAGAAGTTCCTGGCACTTTCTGTTGTTGCAGAATCTTCAGCTTCTTCCACCCAGAGGCAGCCATTTTGCACCTTCATCCGGGGTTTAGTGGCCTCCTGCCCCCCGGACACGTTCGTGTCTCTTGGACTTGGTCCCCTTCCTTTACAGATCCTCAGGTCCAGGAATCCGTCTTCAGTGCTTTGCAGTCTGTTGTGGTCTTTGCAGAATCTCCTATCAGGACTTTAGTGTGTTTCTGGGAAAGTAGGGTCACTTTACTCCTACTTTTCAGGGTCTTGGGGTGGGGTATCTTGGACACCCTTAGTGTTTTCTTACACTCCCAGTGACCCTCTACACACTACACTAGGCCAGGGGTCCCCAAGTGGTTCGCAATCCACTTTCTTAGTACATGGTTTGTGTTGCCCCTAGGCCTATTGCATCCTATTGTATTCTACAGTGTTTGCACTACTTTTCAAACTGTTTACCTACCTGATTTTGGTTTGTGTGTATATTTTGTGTATTTTACTTACCTCCTGTGGTAGGCTGATATGCGAGCGGATCAAGCAGAGTCAGAGAGGTCGTATATGGGTTTTATGCTTTAAGTTTTTATTCTCTGTTTCTATTCACAGGAGATTCACTTGTATATAGGTTTGGTAAGTCTCGTTTTTTTTTGGCTTCTCTTTATTTGCTTCTTTCTTCCTTAGGATTCCTCTCCCTCTGGTCTGTCCCGTCGGTGGAAGATGTGGACGTCTCCCTCAGATTCCGGGCATGAAGGAAAAGAAAGAAACGGGTAAGTCCCTCTGTGGGATCAGATTTTGTTTATTGTTTTCAAAGAGGGAAGGGCAGCAAGCAGGGCGGGTCCGTGAGGGGGTGTTGGATGTGGGGTTCCGAGTGTCCATGCAGTGTCGGTTCCTTTTCTTCCCCTTCCCTTACACCTCAATAACCCTCCCCGACCTTCCTCCCGCCTCCCTGGTGCCCTTTCCCAGTGCTCGTGATTCCCCGTAACCCTCCTGCCCCTAGGAGGGACCGTACCTTCATAAGCCACGACCCTCCAGGGTCGTGGCGGAGTTCTCGCGTCCTCGGCATCTCTCCTTTCGCGGTTTCCAGCGTCCCTTCTCTCCTTCCGAAGTCAGGCTCCTGCGTCTCAGGTGTTGCTGTCGGTCTGTCTGCTCCCGCGGTCGGCGTTCTCTCCGTCTCGTTCTCCTCTCCGGGATCGTTGTCCTTCCTCTTTTCCTCCACCCGAACCCGGAAGTCGCTGCAGCTGTTACGGCGCGGCGTCCCCTCGTTGCCAGGGGAACGCAACGCCGTCTCGGAAAAACCTGCCGAAGAATGGCGGATCCTGGGTAATGTAGACGCGGTCTCCGCGACCCGTCTACACCTCCTAAGGGAGCATATCCTCTGGGATATTTTTTTGGCACATTGTCACTAAAATAAAGTACCTTTATTTTTAGTAACTCTGAGTATTGTGATTCTTATGATATAGTGCTATATGATATAAATGATATAGTAGGAGCTTTGCATGTCTCCTAGTTCAGCCTAAGCTGCTCTGCTATAGCTACCTCTATCAGCCTAAGCTGCTAGAACACTACTAATCTACTAATAAGGGATAGCTGGACCTGGTACAAGGTATAAGTACCATCAGGTACCCACAATAAGCCAGGCCAGCCTCCTACAGCCTACAAGCACATTAATGCCTGGTCTGACCAGGTGTTAACTTAGCGATATTATTTAGTTCCACCTCCTAGGTGCATGTAGTTTTAGCGTCGGGAGTTAAATATGGCGCTGGGGGACTAGCGTTATTTTTAGGAAGGGAATGCCTACATTGCATCTCATTGTTACAATGAGACGCAAGGTGGGTTGGCGCTTCCTGAAAATGGCACTAACTCCAATATTTTGGCGCTAGAAGGTCGAGCATCAAAATATAAATATGTAGTTAAGTTAGCACCACTTAAGGTTCCAAATAAATGACGCTAAGGCGCCGCTAACATTAAATAAATATAGGCCTTAGTTTCCTGTCCTAAAGCTTGAGAAAAACAAGTCATAAAGGGGCAGGGTAGAAATACCCTGCTACCCTAGGCCTCATAGGTGGGACCAAAAGTGACCTCCCTCTTGAGCAAAAATTTAATAAATGGCAATATATGTCACAAATCTGCATTTGTAATTAAGATGAGGGAGAGCCCACCCCCAGAGACACATCTCATGAGGGGAGGATGGGCATGCCCCCTGAGCCATTATGAGCCCCAGGTTGCTTGATGTCATCAGTGTATCATCAATTACATCATTTGAGATGTCATCAGTGATGTTATAAATTATGTCATTGAATATGTCATAAGTGATGTTATAGGTGAGATCATGAGCAGTGCATGGCGGGGATGCAAGGGTAAGCTATCTCAGCTAACTATACCTATTGAATTTCTGCAGGTTTTTTTTGTTCAAAACGTTAACATTGTTGTAACAGCAGTCACCAGTAGTAGTTATATCTAGGAAAGCATTTTTTGACTTGCCTATTTCTTTGGCACCGTTTGACAAATCTTCACAAACTTTTCCAAAAAGAGTTTGCCAGCGATTCTTGTTGCACACTGAAAGTTTCAGGTTTATACATGGAGTGGAGACCAAGAAAAAGGGAGTGTAAAATAAAGGCTTTTCCCATGTTAATTCCTATAGGGGTTTTGAAGACGACTACAGCCCAAACTGCTGGAAAGAATAATACCAAATTTGGAAGAAAGCTAGCTTTTGGTATGCAAATTGTGCTTTTGGTTATTTGGTGTAAATCCATTTAGTAGTTTTTGAGATATTAAAGGGAAAATAAATGTGCATATCTAAGGCCATGGATTCTCCCTGATGACTTTGCGAATAATAAGAGCTCGTGGACGGAGCTGCAGAGCTCTGATTGGGTGCCAACATTTTAAACCTGGAAGTGTTGGCTGCCATTTGGGGACTCAGCTTCAGCCAGAAAAAAGTGAAATAAAAATTAAAGGGGCCAGGGTAGGGACACCTTGACCCCTTAGCTCTGGTGCTGGCGTCGCGGAGGGACCAGAGCAAAAAAACTGCACTGCTGCGAATTTGCAGTAAAAACAAAAAAAAAGTGCTGTCTCCCTTGATTGTTAGATTAAAGCCCTCAGGTGGACCGGGTCTGGGGGGCATGTTTAAAATGAGGAGGGGAGTGCATGGGGTCCCCCTCCTAAGATTATTCCTGCCCTGGGTACTGCCACCTCTCTGGGGATTTTTTTTAAAATAAAAATTTCAAAATGTGTTTACTGTAGTTGCTGGGTCCTGTGGACCCCTCGAGTCCTGGGGACTGCCACCTCCAGGACTAAACTAATTATGTATGGCGGTAAGCACCACACAGCCAGGGACTGCCGCCTCTACTGTACATTGCTAAACTTACTATGTATGCAGGGGCATCCCCCCGCAACAGCACCAGTGACTGCCACCTCCCAGGGCAAACAATTAATTGCCCCCCATGGCCACAGGGACCACCACTTCCCTGGGGCTAAAATAAAACAATGAGGGGGGTCCATTATGGACACCCGGCCCCAGGGACCACTACCTCGCTGAGGCAATACACGTTGGAGGGGGGCAGAGCAGCACCCATCCACTGGGGAGCCAATGATGGCCCTGGGGACTGCCACACCCCAGTGCTGGCTCCTGCTATGTCCCAGGGTGCCCACCCCAGGGACATAGCTGTTTGCTTTTGTTTGGTGGAAGCTGACAGCAAAAGAAAACATAATGCTACTTCCTGCCAGTGGAAGCTGTCAAACAGCTCCTGTTAGCAGAAAGCAGAGTTATCAAATGCATGCAGGGAAGCAGATGAAAGCATTGCTCCCACAGGCAGGCAGCTGCTTTTCATAGCAGCTCTCTGCTTGCGGGAGTGATGCCAGCTCTCGCAGGAGTCAGGAGCCAGCTAGGACTGCTGGGGCCTTCAGGCTCCCCCTGCAGTCCTCTACAGTTAATTTAAAAAATGGCCTACTGGGACAGCTATTAGACTGCAACACAGTACGTGGAAGATATAAGTCTTGGTATCTCATGCTATGTTTTGTTCTTCAATAAGTCACCTGAGGCACAGTGTTTTAATTCTCATACTGTCATACTGAAAGGTTATGGGTTCTAGACTAGGTGTGACTATGGTCATTTCCATGTTACAATTTTTTTAACTTCAGATATTTAAGGTACATACTGCTGAAGCAGATAGCTAACTAGAAAAGTATTAATGATGTTTGTGTTTTGAATAATGAAAAGTTTATAGAGAAATTAATCGTAGAAAAAATAATGTGCACGTTTGAAAATGTGCCCTCGGGGTACAACAGCCACTTATACGAGATTGTACTAATATGACTGAAACTGTATGAAATTATGAAAAATATACAAGAATAATGTAGTAATATGTCATATTGAAATGTATTACCTATGTTTTACCTTAACTTGTAGTGCTAACTTAGCTGAAATCATGGCCTCGTCTTCCTAGGCCTCACACACAGAGAGCAGAAATAATAACTGTGTTTGCAAGAAGCTGGATGTATAACATGACCCTGAACTGCCCGATGTTAAATTTGCTTAGCTAGAATTTTCTACAATGTACCGGCAGACAGGAGATGATGAAGACAATTTGATACAATTATGTGTAGAGTAGTCTAAATGTACTTTCCCAGGACTTGAACAATGGAGGCACTGACTGAAGAGGAGCATGCAACAATTTCGATACCTGAAGAGCCGGATGATGAGGACATCGTATAGCAGACCAATCCACATTTTGTGAAAGGACTGATATTAAAATTCATAGATTTGGTAAACAAATACTATAGGTTAAAGTCATATCTGCTGACTGACTGACCAATTAGGAATTACGGGGATGGACTGGTAGACCCTAATAAAAAGTCATGACAAGGGGCTAAAATTTCAGATGCAAGGGGTGATTCGATGACTTCAGGAGACGCTGTTCGAGATTCTGTCATTGGCCTCTTACTCTAAGAGCCTGATGTGTAGCTGACCAATTGATGACCTGAAGATGAAGACTGACTTTGTTGCTGATCCATTCTGTGGATAGGTAGCTATGATGATAATGTGACTGACTAATTGTGCCTTTTCTTCTAGGTAACAACTGATTATAGAATTCTCACTCAGATAGATGTTTTTTTCCAAATTCATGTTTTCTCTAAATTGTTTTGCATGAAGCCCCACATGCTGATGCTAATCTTGGTTAAGTAGGCTGTTAGGGGTGACGTTGACAGTGACAAATGACTGACGAGCTATCTGCTGAACTCTGCTATTAGTGCTGGTATTCTTTTAGTGTATCTAGGTGCAATCATGCATATGTTTTCTTCAAGTTATGTTTTGATGTTTTCATTAATGAATTAATAATTGAGTTGTTTGAATAAAGATTGATCTAACAGATGATTTAGTATTGTAATCAATAGGGAAATAATTTTTTGTAACTCTTTCCCGAGTTGTGGTTATTCATGAATAGATGTTTTTAAATGTTGTCAATTAAAAGTTAATGGTTGTTTATGCTGATTATTGTTTCCGGCAGTCACTACATGACTAGAATATTCCATGCGATCCAAAAGGTTCATCGACCTATACGCTTACTTACTAAGGACCAGGCACGCTTGCAATACTGAAAGGGGATCTCACTCTACTTACTTGTCAAATGCATTTTTTTCAATTTGTCTGAAACTATCTCATTCTAAGTATATCATTCATCAAAGCCTGAAGAAGCTCCTTCTCCCTTTCTCAATTTCTCTCTCTGTAGTTACAGGGGTTTGGCCGCAGGGCCGGACCACAGGCCTGGCCCTGCAGCCAACCCCTGCTGCGCAGGTTGGGTGGTTACAGGGGTTTAGCCACAGGCTCTGCTCCAACCTCTGCTGCGCATGGCCTTTGCCTGTGCATGGGGCTAGGTGATTATAGGGGTGGCTCCAGAACCTGGCTGCAGGACCAGCTGCACACGGCCAAAGGCCTGGCGCAGCATAGGGTTGGATGATTATAGGTGTTGGCTGCACATGGCCAAAGGCCATGCGTGGCGCAGGCTTGAGTCGTTATAGGGGTTGGCTGCAGAGCCTGGTCACAGGCCAGCCTCTGTGGCTAACAGCTGCTGCGCACGACCGAAGTGCATGCATGGCAGTGGTTGGGTTAACATCTAGTAATTAAAATTAGTTTATGTAAAAAAAATACACAGAAACTCACTGAAAAAAACAAAGGTTATAGGGACGTTATAGTTAGGAAATAGAATTAGAAAGCACCATAGAAATTCACTTAATAAACCAAAGGTTACAGGAACGTTATAGTTAGGCTCACTTTTTAAACATACATAACCATAGAAATTCACCTGTTATAGAGTTATCTCAAATAACTATAACTCGTGCCCTAAGATAACTATAACTTGTGCCCTCACCATGCACTGCTAATTACCACACAATAAATGGCACTCATGACATATTAGATAACATAATTGATGATATCAATGTATTATGTATAGTAACATTTTTGATTAACAAACTGTACATGTCAAGGGCACAAGTTATAGTTACCTTAGGGCACGAGTTATAGTTACTTGAGATAACTCCAACAGATGAATTTCTATGGTTTTGTGTGTTTAAAATGTGAGCCTAACTATAACGTTCCTGTAACCTTTGTTTTTTTAATTGAGTATATATATATATATATATATATATATATATATATATATATTTATTAAACACCACGCTTCTGCTCTCCCTACACCCCATAAATACTGGTTTACTGTTTTAGCCACTTCCAGAAGATGGAAGGCTGAGTCTGGTTTGTAGAGATATGAGCGCTGCGTCTGCCAGTGGAAAGCGTTCAGCTCTGAGCGTGGAGATATATTATGTACAATGTATCATATGTGGGTTATTCAATGATGTGACGATAAATACATGCCTGAATGCTTAACAGCTAGGTGAAACAGCAGCTATGGAGGCACATGGATCATTTTCACTTCGGCTGCAACAGCATAAAAACACGGAAAACATGAAGAAAAAGATATAGTTGAAAATTTGCAAAACTGTTGGCAATATCAGTGTTTTCTGAGATAACATGCCCAGCCCCACCTCCTCTTCCTCTTTAAAGAAAACCGTAGCCAAGTCCTGCAAAACTGCCTCATAAATCTGATAACAACAGTTTGAAATATTATCATGAATCCCCAGTATTGGGTAACAGAACCAGTCAAGATAAAAACCTGTCGCCTTTGGGCCATTGTGCTTCCTGATATACCCAGATATCGCAGACAAAGTGCTTCATTTTAACTGCTTCACAGGAAGAGAAAAATAAGTTAATAAATCATACTGCTAGCCACCTGAGCTGAACGGCTCTTTTTTAAGCATTCCCTTTTAAAATCACGTCCTTGTTGGAACTATTTATGTGTCAGCACAAGAAATCTCAAGCTTTCCCCTTAAAGAACTTTTGTACTTAAAACGTCAGACGCTCTGGGCATTGGGTGCCAACAACTGAAATAACGCTCCAATATGCCACAACACTCAGAGTACTGCTGAGGACAGGATGCCCTACACAACTGCGGGGGGAGGGAGGGGCGGGCGGGGCGGAGGAGGCTTCCAAAAGCAGATCACAATATTTCATTTATTTTAATCACGTTTCCCTTAGTTTCCCGAGCTGTGTTCCCCTTTTAGGAAATGCACGAGTTTATACAATAGCTGTTTGATTGTTCACAAAGAACGATCTTTGAATTTGCGACTTAACTTCAGTCGGGGTCTGAAAATTCACTGCTTGTCGTCAATATCCTAAGTATACTATAATAATATTATTCTTAATAATAGTGATAATACCAATACGAAGAAGAAGAATATGCATGACAAAAATAATAACATTCATGATGATGATGATGATAATAATATCCTTACTAGCTGCAGTCCTCACAGTAGTAGTGATAACAGTGGCATTAGTACCGGTAACAGTAGTAGTAGCCTTAGTCGTTCCAATCATAGTAGCAGTATTAATAATGCTAATAATACTAATAATATGATCATGAGCAGTACAGTAAAATTAATAGTTACGATAATACTAATACAGATGATAATATACAATTTGTAAGAAGTATTATAATACGATATCTGCTGCCTTTATTGTTATTAGTAATGTTATTATTAACGATAGTAGTTTTGGCATTATGATTAGAATTGTTAGTATTATCATTATTTATAATAATAACAAATATTAGTAAGAGTGACAGGAAGAATCATTTTATGGGAACATTTGCAGGAATGCCAGGGCAATCATGGTTACCGGGCTCAAAGTGTAACAACGAGAGCCTTTTAGCCCTGGTATAGTGGGGCTTTACCTTACTCTTGAGCACGGAACACAAGGCCAGGCACTCCCCTTTAGCACTTGACCCTCACTTTAGTGAAGCCAACAGCCCAAGGCTTATTCAAGGAGGTGTTATGATACATGGGGCCATATTTATACTTTTTGACGCAAAACTGCGCTAACGCAGTTTTGCGCAAAAAAAATTTGCGCCGGCTAACGCCATTCTGAAGCACCATGCGGGCGCCGTATTTATTGAATGGCGTTAGCTGGCGTTAGCCGACCGGCGCTGCCAGGTGTGCGTGAAAAAAAACGACGTACACCAGGCAGCACCGGCGTAGGGAAAAATGGCGTTTGGGCGTCCCAAAATGGGGCAAGTCAGGCTGAGGCAAAAAAATCATCTTAACCCGATTTGCGCCATTTTTTTGGGGCGCCCAGACGCCATTAACATGACTCCTGTCTTAGCAAAGACAGGAGTCATGCCCCCTTGCCCAATGGCCATGCCCAGGTGACTTATGTCCCCTGGGCATGGTCATTGGGCATAGTGGCATGTAGGGGGGCACAAATCAGGCCTCCCTGTGCCACAAAAAAAAATTAAAAAAATACTTACCACAACTTACCTTTTCTTCCCTGGGATGGGTCCCTCCATCCTTGGGTGTCCTCCTGGGGTGGGCAAGGGTGGCAGGGGGTGTCCCTGGGGGCATGGGAGGGCACCTCTGGGCTCATTCTGAGCCCACAGGTCCCTTAACGCCTGCCCTGACCCAGGCGTTAAAAAGAGGCGCAAATGCGGGTTTTTTTGCCCCGCCCACTCCCGGGCGTCATTTTTGCCCAGGAGTATAAATACCACGCACATGCCTGGGAGTCATTTTTTAAGACGGGAACGCCTACCTTGCATATCATTAACGCAAGGAAGGTGTTCACGCAAAGAAATGACGCTAACTCCATTAACTTTGGCGCTAGACGCGTCTAACGCCAAAGTATAAATATGGAGATAGTTTTGCGTCGAAATTGCGTCAAAAAAAACGACGCAATTTTGGCGCAAACAGAGTATAAATATGCCCCATGGTGCGGTGTTCAGCATCAGAACTCAATTTTCATATAGTGACTGTTAATTACTCATTGCCAAGACACGTATTGTAAAGTACTTTAATCACAATACACAACGCAATATTGTACACAGTAGGATACAGCAAGGTTATACTTGGGCAACAATCCTGCGTGAGCGGTAACGCGCCAGGACTGTTTCGATCCCCAAAACCAGTTAACATTAATGAGGGTCGATTCGCAGGAAAGGGAGAATCCCCAATGCGAGTACCCGGCTAGGACCATCAAAGAAAGCCTTGCATAAGTGTTATTTTTTTAATTCTCAATTTTTTATTATTATTCAATTATCAAAGTTTATAAAAAGCAAAAGCTAGTTAAACCAGGAATTAGCACAAGCCAAATCAGAAGACATGCAATAATGAAATGTGCCTTTACGAAATTAAAAAGCCACAGCCCATTTCTCCAATAATCAAATTAATAATAACAAGCCATAATGCAAAATGACAACCTACATCAAGCCCTCTCTAGCATAGTAATAAATGTGTCAAACGGCGTCTCTAAATAATGAAAGCAAAACTTCAAAAACGTGCAATGCTGTGATGCAAAATGTAAAAATAAAGTTTAAGAAAAAATGTCTAACTAACCATCTGTAAATACAACGCAGAATGGCCACGCCAAAGACAATCAAGGCAATGTAAATATTAATACGATTAATAATAACAATGTCATCATCATCATCTAAACTTTCGAAAGGGTAGCTGAAAGAGCCATAGCAACTGCTATTAAACAACATTAGGCATCCACCTGGTCTGGGGGCTTTGCCAGAGGGTATAAAATTGATGGCCCTGGGTATTTCAGCTCTCCCAATTGCTCTGTTTAGCCATAATCTATTGTTATTGAATATTTAGACGGGAGACCCGCGTAAGTGTATTACACCCTGTGGTACTTTTAATCTGGTGGATAGTATACCTGTCATATTTGCAACAGAGCATCCCATATGACAAGCTACAAATTAAGCCCTTCGTTTTCTCAAGAATAATGTGCACGCATTTTGTTCTACTGCACCCTTTGAAGCATAAAGGATAGAGTATTAGCTTGGAACATCAGAGCAATATCTTTATCTTTGGTTTTAAACTTGGCAGAGGAAGGGCCCGATTCACAAAGGTAAACTTACACTTTTGGTCTAAGTATATATAGGAAGGTAGCCTCTTTCTAGCCTTGTTACCCCCACTTTTGGCCTGTTTGTGAGCATATGTCAGGGTGTTTTTACTGTCTCACTGGGATCCTGCTAGCCACGGCCCCTGTGCTCATTGTGGAAACCCTATGTTGTCAGTGTGTTTGATATGTGTCACTGGGATCCTGCTAGCTCATAGTTTGTGGCCTATATGTGTTCCCTGTGTGGTGCCTAACTGTATCACTGAGGCTCTGCTAACCAGAACCCCAGTGTTTATGCTCTCTCTGCTTTTAAAATTGTCACTGCAGGCTAGTGATTTTTTCACTAATTCTGATTGGCACACTGGAACACCCTTATAATTCCCTAGTATATGATACCTAGGTACCCAGGGTATTGGGGTTCTAGGAGATCCCTATGGGCTGCAGCATTTCTTTTGCCACCCATAGGGAGCTCAGACAATTCTTACACAGGACTGCCACTGCAGCTTGAGTGAAACAATGTCCATGTTATTTTACAGCCATTTTACACTGCACTTAAGTAACTTTTAAGTCACCTATATGTCTAACCCTCACTTAGTGAAGGTTAGGTGCAAAGTTACTAAGTGTGAGGGTACCCTTGCACTTGCCAAGGTGCCCCCACATTGTTCAGGGCAATTTCCCTGGACTTTGTGAGTGCGGGGATACCATTACACTGGTGAACTACATATAGGTCAACACCTATGTGTAGCTTCACAATGGTAACTCCGAACATGGACACGCAACATGTCTAAGATCATGGAATTGTCCCCCCAAGCCAAATCTGGTATTGGGGTGCCAAATCCATGCATCTCCGGGGCTCCAGCATGGAACCCGGGTACTGCCAAACTAGCTCTCTGGGGTTTTCTCTGCAGCTACCGCTGCTGCCAACCCTCAGACATGATTCTGCCCTCCTGGGGTCTGGGAAGACCAGTCCCAGGAAAGCAGAACAAAGGATTTCCTCAGAGAGAGGGCCATCTTGAATGCAGAGGTGTGAGGGCACAATGGAGACCTCTGAGTGGCCAGTGCCAGCAGGTGAGGTCAGAGACCCCTCCTGATAGGCTCTTACCTGGTTAGGTAGCCAATCCTCCTCTGAGGGCTATTTAGGGTCTCTCCTGTGGGTTTCTCTGGAGAAAACAAATGCAAGAGATCACCAGAGTTCCTCTGCATTTCCTTCTTTAACGTCTGCCAAGGATCGACCGCTGACTGCTCCAGGACGCCTGCAAAACCGCAACAAAGTAGCAAGAAGACTACCAGCAACATTGTAGCGCCTAATCCTGCCGGCTTTCTCCACTGCTTCCTGGTGATGCGTGCTCTGAGGGCTGTCTGCCTTCACCCTGCACTGGAAGCCAAGAAGAAATCTCGATAGAATATTCCCCCTGCTAACCCAGGCACCAAACTTCTGCATCACCGGTCCTCTGGGTCCCCTCTCATCTTGACTAGCGTGGTCTCTGGAACACAGGAGCTGGGTCCAAGTGACCCTGACAGTCCAGAGGTCCTTCTGTCCAAATTTGGTGGAGGTAAGTCCTTGACTCCCCACGCCAGACAGTAATCCTGTGTACTGCGTGATCTGCAGCTACTAGGGCTTCTGTGCAGTTTTGCAAAGATTCCTTCATGCACAGCACAGCCCAGGTCCCCAGCACTCCGTCCTGCATTGCACAATTTGCTGAGTTGACCACCGGCTTCATGGGACCCTCTTTTGTTGTGTTGAGACGACCGCCATGCTCAGATTTCTTGAACACCTGTTCAAGTGCTTCTGTGGGTGCTGCCTGCTCCTGCGTGGGCTCTCTCTGTTGCTGAGAGCCCCCTCTGTCTCCTCCTCCAAGGGGCAACCCCCTGGTCCTTCATGGGCCCAGGCAACACCCATTATCTTCAACTGCAACTCTTGCAGCTAGCAAGGCTTGTTTGCAGTCTTTCTGTGTGAAAACAATTCTGCATCCTCCAACACGCCGTGGGACATCTTCTGACCAAAGGAGAAGTTCCTGGCATCTTCCGTTGTTGCAGAATCTTTGACTTCTTCCACCCAGAGGCAGCTCTTTTGCATCTTCATCCGGGGTTTAGTGGGCTCCTGCCCCCGCTGGACACTTGCATGACTCTTGGACTTGGTCTCCTTCCTTTACAGATCCTCAGGTCTAGGAATCCATCTTTAGTGCTTTGCAGTCAGTTGTTGCCTTTGCAGAATCCCCTATCTCGACTTTACTGTCTTTCTGGGGTAGTAGGGTAAATTTACTCCTACTCTTCAGGGTCTTGGTTTGGGGTATCTTGGACACCCTTAGTGTTTTCTTACACTCCCAGCGACCCTCTACACACTACACTAAGAGGGTCATTCTGACCCTGGCGGCCGGTGGCCGCCAGGGCCACCGACCACGGGAGCACCGCCGACAGGCTGGCGGTGCTCCAATGAGCATTCTGACCGCGGCGGTTCAGCCGCGGTCAGAAGCGGAAAGTCAGCGGTCTCCCGCTGACTTTCCGCTGCTCATTGGAATCCTCCATGGCTGCGGAGCGCGCTCCGCAGCCATGAGGATTCTGACCCCCCCTACCGCCATCCAGTTCATGGCGGGAAAGCCGCCATGAACAGGATGGCGGTAGGGGGGGTCACGGGGCCCCTGGGGGCCCCTGCCGTGCCCATGCCAATGGCATGGGCACGGCAGGGGCCCCCGTAAGAGGGCCCCAAAATGTATTTCACTGTCTGCCTTGCAGACAGTGAAATACGCGACGGGTGCAGTAGCACCCGTCGCACCTTCCCACTCCGCCGGCTCGATTACGAGCCGGCATCCTCGTGGGAAGGTCGTTTTCCCCTGGGCTGGCGGGCGGTTTAACTGGAACCGCCCGCCAGCCCAGGGGAAAACTCGTAATACCCGCCGCGGTCTTTTGACTGCGGCGCGGTAATTTGGAGGGCGCGATCCTGGCGGGCGGCCTCCGCCGCCCGCCAGGGTCATAATGAGGCCCTAAGTCTGGGGTTCATTCAGGGTTCGCATTCCACTTTTGGAGTATATGGTTTGTGTTGCCCCTAGGCCTATTGTCTCCTATTGCATTCTATTGTGTTCTACAGTGTTTGCACTACTTTTCTAACTGTTTACTTACCTGATTTTGGTTTGTGTGTATATTTTGTGTATTTTACTTACCTCCTAAGGGAGTATATCCTCTGAGATACTTTTGGCATATTGTCACTAAAATAAAGTACCTTTATTTTTAGTAACTCTAAGTATTGTGTTTCTGATGATATAGTGCTATATGAAATAAGTGGTATAGTAGGAGCTTTGCATGTCTCCTAATTCAGCCTAAGCTGCTCTGCTAAAGCTACCTCTATCAGCCTAAGCTGCTAGAACACTACTAATCCACTAATAAGGGATAACTGGACCTGGCACAAGGTGTAAGTACCATGCAGGTACCTACTATAAGCCAGGCCAGCCTCCCACATTGGTGGTGCAGCGGTGGGATAAGTACTTGTAGCTGCTTTACCACTTTGTCATTGCTGCTTTTCATAAAGAAACATATACCAAATACTTCAGAATATACACAGGTAACCTAAACAGGTTAACGTTCTATCTTTAAACTTTCTTAAAAGTTTTAGAAAAGTTTGAAAAAGTTTGAAAAAGTTTTTTTCTTTTCTTTAAAAAGTTTCAAAACGTTGTTCTATGTGTGTCCTAAACCCTTTCTATCATGTCTGCAGTAGAACTCACTCCCACAGTTGTCCAGGCAACATATGGTAGTTTAAACTTTAAAAGTTTGAGGGGTTTCTGCATTGAAAGAGGTTTAGCCATTGGTAAGAATCCTACCAAAGATCTCCTTAGCCTTCTCCTAGAAAGTGACCAGAACCAGTCTGGCCCATCCCAGGATCAGGAGGTAGAGGAGGGGGTACCCAGCAAGACTCAGGGGAGTCCCCTGAGGATGCTGGGGAGGGTTCTTCCAAGGAACTGCCAGCTAACAGGCCACCTAGTGACACTGGTAGTGGGAGGGGGTCACATACTAGTAGGGCACCTTTCACTCCTAAAGGCCAGGTTACTAGAGTCCAGCCAGTTAGGGACAGGTCTAACTCTGCCAATTCCCATATTTCTTCTGTGTCTCACAATTCCCTAAGCCTCCCACCCTGAGGATAAATTAATGGAAAGGGAACTCAGAAAGCTGAGGTTGGAAGAGGCCAGGCTGAAGCTAAAGAAGCAGCAGCTGGCCTTAGACAGGGAATCTCTGGATGTGGAAAGGGAAAGGCAGAGTTTGGGGTTAGTCTCCCATGGTGGCAGCAGCAGTGTTTTTGATAGCAATCCTGCTAGAGAGCAATATTCCAGAAACCTGCATAAGATAGCCCCCCCTTACAAGGAGGTGGGTGACATCAACAAGTGGTTTGCTGCACTTGAGAGGGCCTGTATGGTACAGTTGGTCCCTCAAAGGCAGTGGGCTGCTATCATGTGGCTATCCTTCACTGGCAAGAGTAGAGATAGGCTCCTTACTGTCAGATAAAGTGATGCTAATAACTACAAAGTTGTGAAAGATGCACTCTTGGATGGATTTGGCTTAACCACTGAACAATACAGGATTAAGTTCAGAGACACCAGAAAAGAGTCCTCTCAAGACTGGACAGACTTTGTAGACTGTTCAGTGAAGGCCTTGGAGGGTTGGTTACATGGCAGTAAGGTGACTGACTATGAAAGCCTGTATAATCTAATCCTGAGAGAGCATATTTTGAGCAATTGTGTGTCTGATTTGTTGCAACAGTACTTGGTAGACTCAGATCGGACCTCTTCCCAAGAACTGGGAAAGAAGGCAGACAAATGAGTCAATACAAGAGTGAACAGAAAAGTTCATACAGGAGATGACAAGGATGGCAAGAAGAAAGATGGTGAGACATCTCAGGATAAGCATGGGGATAAAGGTAAAACTAAAGATCCTTCTTCAAATCCTAAACACTCTTCAGGGGGTGGGGATAAATCAACTTCTTCCTCTTCTACACAACCCACACACATTAAAAAGCCTTGGTGCTATGTGTGTAAAAATAAAGGCCATAGGCCAGGGGATAACTCCTGCCCAGGTAAACCCCCTGAGCCTACCACCACTTATACATCAAACTCTAGTACCCCTAGCAGTAGTGGTAAAAGTGGTGGGACTGCTGGCAACAGTCAAAACAAGGGTATAGTTGGGTTCACTTTTGGGTCCATCATAGAAAATGGGATAGTCAGTCCCAAGACAGTTTCTGTCACACCTGGTGGCATTGGCTTTGCCACACTGGCTGCTTGTCCCCTTACAAAGGATAAGTTCAGGCAGACAGTTTCAATAAATGGTGTTGAGGCTCAGGCCTACAGGGACACAGGTTCCAGTATCACTTTGGTGACTGAAAACCTAGTGTCTCCTGCACAACACATCATTGGACAACAGTACAAGATTATTGGTGTCCATAACCCCACTAAGTTCCTCCCCTTAGCTATAATTCAGTTTTGTTGGGGTGGAGTTACTGGCCCTAAGCAGGTGGTAGAATCACCTACCTTACCTGCAGACTGTCTCTTAGGTAATGACCTAGAGGCCTCAGGTTGGGCTGAGGTAGAGTTTAATACCCATGCAGCCATGCTGGGTATCCCTGAGGAATTGCTTCCTCTCATTTCAGCTGAAATGAAAAAGCAAAGGAGAGAAAAAGGCCTGAAAACTCAGGATCTGTCTCTATCAACAGGTAAAAAGGGCATCACAGTATACCCTACCCACCCTGCCATTAAGGATACCATTCCTGTGGTGGGAAAAACCTCTACTGGGGTGGCACCTGTACCAAGGGAACCATCAGCTAGCACAGCTGTACACCCTGAGGTAGAAGTACCTCTCTGTGGGATAACTAATATTGGTGAGAATAAGTGCACCACTTTAGTTAACTTGGAGCATCCCTCTAACCCTCCCAGAGAACCTTTCATGCAGCAACCCTGCACTGCCTCACAGTACTTAGGACAGCAGCCCTGCCCTAGTGTGGAGCTCATAGGACAGCATCCCTGCCCTGCTCCAACTCAAGAGAAAGAGCAACCCTGTTCTCTCTCACAGCCATATGGACAAAGTTTTTGCCCAGCTATGGATTTATTGAGACAGCATCCCTGTCTGGCATTCCCATCACTTGATATAGGTCCAGTGGACAATTCCCACTGCTCTAAACTTAAACATACTAATAGGAACTCTGAGAATATAACTTCACATTGTTGGCTAGCTAAAAAACTTCAAACAGGGTGGTTCACATCCCCACAGGGAAGCAACCATACAGTTGATGATAAAGGGAGTAACCAATCTATTGCAGAGCTACTCTCCACTTATCACCACTTACACAACAAAGACTCAACTGGCCAAGGTTAGCCTTGTTGCCCTTCATTTGGGGGGGTTGTGTAGGAAGGTAGCCTCTTTCTAGCCTTGTTACCCCCACTTTTGGCCTGTTTGTGAGTATATGTCAGGGTGTTTTTACTGTCTCACTGGGATCCTGCTAGCCAGGGCCCCAGTGCTCATAGTGGAAACCCTATGTTGTCAGTGTGTTTCATATGTGTCACTGGGATCCTGCTAGCCAGGTCCCCAGTGCTCATAGTTTGTGGCCTATATGTGTTCCCTGTGTGGTGCCTAACTGTATCACTGAGGCTCTGCTATCCAGAACCCTCAGTATTTAGGCTCTCTCTGCTTTTAAAATTGTCACTACAGAGTAGTGACTATTTTCACAAATTCTGATTGGCACACTGGAACACCCTTATAATTCCCTAGTATATAGTACCTAGGTACCCAGGGTATTGGGGTTCCAGGAGATCCCTATGGGCTGCAGCATTTCTTTTGCCACCCATAGGGAGCTCAGACAATTCTTACACAGGACTGCCACTGCAGCCTGAGTGAAACAAGGTCCACGTTATTTCACAGACATTTTACACTGTACTTAAGTAACTTATAAGTCACCTATATGTCCAACCCTCACTTAGTGAAGGTTAGGTGCAAAGTTACTAAGTGTGAGGGCACCCTGGCACTAGCCAAGGTGCCCCCACATTGTTCAGGACAATTTCCCCGGACTTTGTGAGTGCGGGGATACCATTACATGTATGAACTACATATAGGTTAATACTTATGTGTAGCTTCACAATGGTAACTCCGAACATGGCCATGTAACATGTCTAGGATCTTGGAATTGTCCCCCCAAGCCAAATTTGGTATTGGGTTGCCAATCCCATGCATCCCCGGGGCCCCAGCATGGACCCCGGGTACAGCTCAACTAGCTCTCTGGGATTCTCTCTGCAGCTACAGCTGCTGCCAACCCACAGACAGGCTTCTGCCCTCCTGGGGTCTGGGCAGCCCAGTCCCAGGAAGGCAGAACAAAGGATTCCCTCTGAGAGAGGGTGTTACACTCTCTCCCTTTGGAAATAGGTGTTAAGGGCTGGGGAGGAGTAGCCTCCCCCAGGCTCTGAAAATCACAGATACTGCCCTCCTTGCATAAGCCAGTGTACACCGGTTCAGGGATCCCCCAGCCCCTGCTCTGGCGCGAAACTGGACAAAGGAAAGGGGAGTGACCACTCCCCTGTCCATCACTTCCCCTGGGGTGGTGCCCAGAGCTCCTCCAGTGTGTCCCAGACCTCTGCCATCTTGAATCAAAACCGCAACAAAGTAGCAAGAAGACTACCGGCAACATTGTAGCACCTAATCCTGCCGGCTTTCTCGACTGTTTCCTGGTGGTGCATGCTCTGAGGGCTGTCTGCCTTCACCCTGCACTGGAAGCTAAGAAGAAATCTCCCCTGGGTCCACTGAATCTTCCCCCTGCTAACGCAGGCACCAAACTTCTGCATCACCGGTCCTCTGGGTCTCCTCTCATCTTGACGAGCATGGTCCCTGGAACACAGGAGCTGGATCCAAGTGACCCCGACAGTCCAGAGGTCCTTCCATCTAAATTTAGTGGAGGTAAGTCCTTGCCTCCCCATGCCAGACAGTAATCCTGTGTACTTTGTGATCTGCAGCTGCTAGGGCTTCTGTGCACTTTTGCAAGGATTCCTTCATGCACAGCACAGCCCAGGTCCCCAGCACTCCGTCCTGCATTGCTCAACTCACTGAGTTGACAACCGGCTTCGTGGGACCCTCTTTTGTTGTGTTGAGACGACCCCTGTGCTCAGATATCTTGAATGCTTGTTTTACTGCTTCTGTGGGTGCTGCCTGCTCCTGCATGGGCTCTCTCTCTTTCTGAGCTCCCCCTCTGTCTCCTCCTCCAAGGGGCAAACTCCTGGTCCTTCCTGGGCCCGGGCAGCACCCATTATCTTCAACCTCAACTCTTGCAGCTAGCATGGCTTGTTTGCGGTCTTTCTGTGTGTAAACAACTCTACATCCTCCAACACGCCGTGGGACATCTTCTGACCAAAGGAGAAGTTCCTGGCTCCTTACGTTGTGGCAGAATCTTCGGCTTCTTCCACCCAGAGGCAGCCCTTTTGAACCTTCATCAGGGGTTTAGTGGGCTCCTGCCCCCCCTGGACACTTGCATGACTCTTGGTCTTGGTCCCCTTCCTTTACAGGTCCTCAGGTCCAGGAATCCATCTTCAGTGCTTTGCAGTCAGTTGTTGCCTTTGCAGAATCCCCTATCTCGACTTTACTGTCTTTCTGGGGTAGTAGGGTAACTTTACTCCTACTTTTCAGAGTCTTGGGGTGGGGTATCTTGGACATCCTTAGTGTTTTTTTACACTCCCAGCAACCCTCTACACACTACACTAGGCCTGGGGTCCATTTGCAGTTCGCATTCCACTTTTGGAGTATATGGTTTGTGTTGCCCCTAGGCCTTTTGTCTCCTATTGCATTCTATTGTGTTCTACAGTGTTTGCACTACTTTTCTAACTGTTTACTTACCTGATTTTGGTTTATGTGTATATTTTGTGTATTTTACTTACCTCCTAAGGGAGTATATCCTCTGAGATACTTTTGGCATATTGTCACTAAAATAAAGTACCTTTATTTTTAGTAACTCTGAGTATTGTGTTTCTTATGATATCGTGCTATATGATATAAGTGGTATAGTAGGAGCTTTGCATGTCTCCTAGTTCAGCCTAAGCTGCTCTGCTATAGCTACCTCTATCAGCCTAAACTGCTAGAACACCACTAATCTACTAATAAGGGATAACTGGACCTGGCATGAGGTGTAAGTACCATCAGGTACCCACTATAAGCCAGGCCAGCCTCCTACAGTTTAGACCGAAAGTGTACGTTTACGACTTTTTTATATTCACAAAGGTAAGTTATGAGGAGTATTTTTACGTCCGCACTCGGAGTGAATGATCCGCGCTCGGACGGATGATCCACACTCGGGGCAGATGATCCTCACTCGTGGCTGAGCATCCTCACTCAGGGCGGAGCATCCAGAGTCGAGCCGGAACCAAATGATTGGCAACAGAAAATGACATGGGGAAATGCAAGACAGGTAGTCCATTACAGGAAGTTGCAGGCAGCCATTTTATTGTCTTTCTGAGTCATCCTCCCCTACAAACCGGATCCTCTGCCATCCTGCTGCCCTGTACTCCCTAACTGCCCCCAACATGGCTGTGGGAGTCAATGAAAGAGCACACCCCTTCAGTGACCGAGAATTGGACATCTTAGCTGTGTGGGTGCTGGCCCATAACCCTCAGCTTTTTGGGGGCCGGAAGGACCAGCTGAGGAATGCATCTCGCACCCAGCTCTGGGAGCAGATAGCACAACCCTACAGTGCATTGTGGGTTTACCACTGTTGGGCCAGGACCTGTGGAAATCTCTGGGTGGACCTGAAACATTCAGCCCAAATGAGTGCCCAAGAACTGTTGAATCACTCATCGGCCCGCCTCACGCCACTGTACAGGAGGGTCTTGAGAACAACCTGGCCAACCCTCCATGCTCAGCTAGAGGAGTTGGAGCAGCAGAGACCCGATGAGTGTATGGGCTCCATACTCTGTGTGTTAGCATGGTGTGAGTGGTGACTGAGATGTACCAATATGTATCACATGTCTCCACGTACACATTCTGAACAATTGCTGCAGCAGTCATGAGGCCAATGCTGCACTGGAGCACATTGGAAGCACTGACCAGACTGCATCCTTGGACTTGTAGTGTTCAAAACACTACAGGTGAAATAGCCATACTTCTTGCATGCATATGAAGTTATGCAATGCCAACAACATGACTGGTGGAGAAAGGGCCTCATGACTGCTTAGTGCAAAAGCAAAGGGATGGTCCAGTCACTGTCTAGTGAGGGGTCAAGAGGTCACGTTTTATATTCCATGCTGTTATTTGTATGCCTTTGTAGTATTTCTCTCCTGTCTTGTTTGAAATTATCCCAACAATTGCTGCAGCAGTCATGAGGCCAATTCCCCAATGGAGCACATTGGAAACACTGAGCAGAGTGCATCCTTGGCGTGTACTGTTCAAAACACCACAGGGGAAATACTAATTTCTCATCCATGCATGAAGTTAGACAATGGGATTTTGTTTTGGGTAATGCATCCACCCCCAAAATGCGATTTAATTGCTGTAAAAATGTTGTAATGTTAGGATAGTTAGGGCCCCCTCTAGTATGTTGATGATTTGTCTGGATGTATAAATGTTGATTTTAAGTGCGTTTTTATAGTAACATGTTTGAGAAATTTGTTAAAAACGAGGTTTTAATCTTTTGTTTTTTCACTTATTAGGCCGTAATTTCACTTTGGGTGATATTGAAAGAACTTAAATTTTGGAGAAAAGAGGAAAGCGAAAGAACTAGGATATCCTTTTGCAATGATTTACTCAGAATTGTTATCTGAATATATGAATTAAAATATTTTGATATTTGCGGTCATTGGAGATGTATGTGACAACTCAAATGATATTTGGTTTGTCCACTTGGGCTTAGATGTCTGATCAATTATGGGACTAAAATGATAACATTATCAACATAGCATAATGAGTAAATAACAATAGGTAATGCAATTGGGTGGATTATTGATGAAGGATTGTGTTTGACCAATATGTATTTAGAGTATTATTGTTGTAATTTTTGTGAATTTGGGGTATTATTTATGTTAGTCCGATTGAATATACTTTTGTCATTATAAATGATGAAATTACTGATTTGCGAATATTATACAATGATTAGAGATGTTAGGTCATGAAATAATCTGAATTTAATGCTAAATAATCAAGAGCTTAAGATAATCGGCTATAGACAAACAAGTACAATGAAATTGCAAATACTGAATTGTGCTTAAAATACACATTGATAATATGTACTGTCTGAATTGAAAGTCACTCAAAGATGGCCAACACTTTTCAAGTATATTCATATAGATGTGAATCCAAGGTCCGTCTTCACTGTTTATTGTTAATTTTTGTTTGGTGCACATAGTGTTCAAAATAGAAAGAGTCGAAGGGTCACTCACCCGTGAACAAGGAAACTTGGTTGGGAGTTTGGTTGTCCATTAAAAACTTAACTTCAACAGTTTGCTGTGACGGAGACTCGTTATTTCCACCAGAGCGGCTTACACGCTTTGCCTGGCCGGAATAACATTTGTTTGGATTTATGAGGGTTGCATCCTCGTCTCTGTCTGCCGCGTTGTTGGCTTAGGGCAAAGCGATCATTTTTTTTCGGCATATATATAAATATATATATATATATGTGTGTGTGTGTGTGTACACGCGCAGCCAAGAATAAAAATGCATCACCAAGGGGATTGAATCTACAACATCATCCTGGTGCCAATGTCAAGCTGAGGAACCCTGGACAGCTGAGAGAACCTTCCGAATGGGATTTTGATTTGGGCAATGCATCCAACCCCAAACTGAGTTCCTTCTGCCTCACAAACCCAAGAGGATGGTTCTGGTGACTTCCCCCTCCCTTCGTGTAAATTGAGAAATTCAAGTGCTGGCTGTACTCGGTCTGCATCGAAAACAAGCAAAGGAATGAGCCCTGACTGATGCGCTTTCCAAAGACAGAGGAGTAGTACTTTACAGTAATTAAAACATTGAAAACACACCCAAGATGAGACTGTCTTATCACGTCTACTGTCCACATCCCCCATGTTATATTCTTGCACAGTGATCGGTGTGGAAAAATCCTCTGCCATCGATGTGATGGCAAGCACCGGAAACCAAGCTAAGCTCAAAATGGAGTCAGTGGTCAAGATGGAGTCAGTGGTTAAATACAAATAGCATTACAGTCTTTTATTCACATAGTTCTGTGCACACACATATCACATTGCTCAAGGGGGATCTCACTTGCATCTTCTGAGGTGAGGTGATGAGAATTGTTGTGACGCAGTTCTTTTCTTTGGATTCTTAGTTGCAGGTGGGTGTAATTCCTGTACAGGGGGAGGGTCTATCTGCACAGGGGGAGGGTGTACCTGCACAGGGTGTACCTGTACCAGGAAGAGGGTGTACTTCCACAGGGGGTGGGTCTATGTGCACAGGGAAGGGTCTACGTGCACAGAGGGAGGGTCTACCTGCACATGGGTTGGGTCTATATGCACAAAGGGAGGGTCTACGTGCATGGGGTATGGTGTACCTGCAGAGGGAATTAGTCTACATGCACCGGGGGGGTATCCCTGTACATGGATGGGTTGTACCTGGACAGGGGGTGGTGATCTCTGTAGAGGGGGGAATGCCTGGACAGAGGTTGTCGGACCCTGTACAGGGAGAGGATGAGTCTGTTTAGTGGAGGGCCTGTGCAAGGGGTGTGTTCCCATTGTGGATTGTTTTGGGCCCAGTACAGGTTTCCTGACCAGGGGTTGTGGGTGAGATGGTGCAGGTAGATGTCTTGACTCCCTTTCATGCTTTTATTGTGAAGGATTTGGTATCATTTTAATTATGCCCTCCCTCATCATCATAGCCAATGCATGGTGTCTTGCACTCTCTTCCTTCTGTATGACCATGATGTCATACATCCTCTTCCTCATTTTGTCCTTGGATCTATCCATCTTCTCCAACATCTGGGTCATTCTCTGCACCAACTGTGGGAGTTGGCGCACGTCCTGTAGTGAGGCAGACTTGTCCAACAGTGTAACCCCAATGCCACAACTGTCCTGCCTTACATCTGCCTGCTACTCGAAGAAATCATTCTCCCGCTCTCCAACATAAAAAATTCTGTCAGCCCTCTCTACCTGGGACAGCCTTGGAAGTGACCAGCACGTCCACCAGAGGGGGCGGGTGGCAAGTGGGAGGTTGTGAGGGATTGAAGTTAGCCGAGGGGCTACCTGACTCTCACCAGGGATGGCATGTGCCGTAGATGTTGGAGTGAAGGCCTGGGAGACACTGTCAGGGTAGGAGTGTGTAGGGGAACCAACTCATGTGACCTAGATGTGAGGGCTATGAAGAGATGAGGTTTGGGTTGGTATAGTTGGGGACTGGTCAATCCTATGGGGTGTAGGAGGAGGCACCATTGCCATCCTCAGCAGATGTATATTTAGTAGGTAATCTGCATGGACCAACATGTATGGCTTTCACATCACTTGCAGTTAGGCCCTGATTTTCTGCATCCTCTATTTCCTCCTCCTCCTGTGCTGGCAGCTGACAAGGATTCTTGGAAGAGGAGTGAGTTTCGTCTTTGGATTGCCCAGCACCTGTCACTGGTTGATGGTGCTTCTTCCCAACTTAATTCATTCCCCTCACCACCTATGAAACAGTGGTTGCAACAGGCTAAGTAATTGACTTGCAGCATGATGTGGTGCAACACAGGGGTTGTGTCAATTAATCTTCACATCAACGGGTATACCACATGTGATCTGGTTTGTGTACCCTTAGATGTGATAGCTCACAATGTAACATTGAGGTGTATAATGCAGATGTATGATGCAAATTCACACTTACCAGTCCTCAGCAGGGGTCTGTGTGGTGTTGAGATTCCCCTAGATGTCAGCTGCTGGACCGGACTCGTTGGACGTGTTACAGAAGAACTGGTCTGTATTCCACCGCTTCAGAAACAAGTGACAAAATGGTCACTGTTCCGCTTTTATAATATGTGATAATTCACATCTGCAACACACATCACTGAACTTGTTGGGTATCTTGATGCCAATATCTGCTCATCCCCTTCCACAAGATTTTGGTTCTTGTTGATGGGTAGGTAGGGCATCATTAGATGACACTATATAGCTCACTTACCTGATGGACGGATGGCAGCGGGTTTGACTGCTGCAGCCAGGATGTCTACCAAACCCCTGGATGGTGTCATTTTGAATCACTGAGGTAGTCCTGGCTATAGCTGTAATGTAACATACATATTGATTACTGAGTGCAAAGGATGGTGGTTATGAATCTACATGTAAGCACATCAAAAAGGAGTACACTGTTCCTCAATGAAAGATATAAGGTCACAGGTTCAATACCGGCAATTAGAGTATTAGGAAGTACGGACCCTCACACATCCATAGGATGTCATGCTTCATCATAGGGCCCGCTCCATGTCAGACCAGCGCTGCAATGTCTGACGGGCCCCCAAAGGGGGACCTTTGCCGGAGATCTTTAACAACAGTGTGTTCCACTGAGAGGGATTAGGAATATATTTAAACCTACCCTAACAAAAAGAAAAGCAGAAGAGAACACAAGAAAAAATATAAAAATTGGTTCAAGGACCTCCTAAAGGATTAGTTTTAATTAAAGTGGAAGGTCTTGGTCAAGATTAAAAACAAAACTGGAGAGTGCAGCATAAGGTTCCCCCACACTCAACAAGTATAAAAAGGAAAGTTGTTAAGGGCACTTTACCCTACAACTGGTGTACGAGGTCAACATGTTTCGCGCCCTCTTTGTCCCTATGGATCGTGCGGCACTTCTTCAGGACCAGCAATCACATGAATTCTTCTGCTGAGCTACCTCAATGGATTATTGGAGTGTAGAAGTTACTTACATAAGCACTACACCATGAATGGCCTAAATAAGTGAACCTGTGTATAGAAAGGGCAAATTGTTATAAATGAAAAAATGTCATCATGACAGATTTGTCACCAACAATTGAAAACATACAGTGGTATTTTGTGACAAACAGGGTGACAGGTGTAGGCAACCACAAACATGCACCATTAGGCACAATAATGAACTTCTTACCCTTCCCTCCTAGGGAACGAGTTCCTTGGGATTAAGCAGACCTTGGGACACACAACTCTAAACCAAAAAATGAATGAGTATCTGTGTAATTGGTCAGAATCATAATCTAAGATCAATAATAAATTAATACAATGGTAGTCCATGAGAAAAAAAACCAAAGTTGTGTGGTATCAAGAGTTGAGATCCATTAACAATAATAGACTCAAACCAAAAAAACAAAAAAACATGTGGTGGAGGAAACAAAAGATATCTACAAGGAACACTTTTCAACCCAAAGACGGGTTAGTACGTATAAAGAACACAGTGCTACTTAATTTTCAAAGGAAAAATAGTGATACATTAAACTTTTTGGAGCTACCCTCTTTTGTGCCCAAAAAAGAATGGATTAGCATTATCATTATCTCGTTTCTACCACAAATGAAGCAGAAACAACAGGAACGCATGTACACAGAGAGAGACAAGCCGGTAACCACCCCAGGCATCAATATGTTTGGTCACCGGTCACGTAATCACGAAAGTATGTGACCGTGACAACTGTATACAGCACTCAAAAATGAATGCATCATAAGGAACGGCATATACTGATATCTTCAGAGGGACCCCACTTTTAATCATATCAGGAGCCTTTCACAATTTATAGCATATCAGAAAACCATAGGTAGAGGCATCAGGTCATGTCTAGTAAAAATTGCGTGTCAAAGCATACACATAGGGAACACCACCCATAATGATATCATGAGCGTCTCGAAAAACGGGAAATACCGTAAATAAAAAAGAAGAAAAGATAACACCAAATAGGCTAGCACTTACATATTGGGTGAGTTCCCGTAGCCGATGACCTACCCGGCGCGCTCTGTCCCGAAAATGAAAGCCGGGAGGTCTGCGCGTCAATTAAGGGATTCCCGGCAAAACGCGAACCAATTGGAGGAAAAGAGAGGTTTCTGCACAAAGGGGGCGGGACAGAAGTTGCAACGCCCGAGTGATTAATCTCTCTGTTTCGATCTATTGTGCACATATCAATCTATTTATTATTTTTATTTTTTTATTTATTAATTTTTTTCATTTGTCTATCAATCGCTCAGACTAATTGACAATCTTTTTTCGACCGCTCTGATATTTCAAAGCATTGTGCATCCTTGTGCATTCACTCAGACACACCCCAAACATAGGATACTCAGCCTCACTTGCATACATCTGCATTTTGAATGGGTCTTCCTGGGCTGGGAGGGTGGAGGCTCTGCTCTCACACAAAGGACTGCCACACCCCCTACTGGGACCCTGGCAGATGGGATTGAACTGAAAGGGGACCTGGTGCACTTCTAAGCCACTCTTTGAAGTCTCCCCCACTTCAAAGGCACATTTGGGTATGTAAACAGGGCCTTTGCCCCTACCAACTCAGACACTTCCTGGAGAAGAAACTTGTAACCAGAACCTGCATCCTGCCAAGAAGAACTGCCGGGCTGTCCATAGGATTCACCTGACTGCTTTCTGTGAAGGACTGCTGCCTTGCTGTTGCCCTGCTGCCTTGCTGCTCTCTGGCTGAGCTGAAGAAGTGCTCTCCAAAGGCTTGGATAGAGCTTGCCTCCTGTTCCCTGAAGTCTCAGGACCAAAAAGACTATATCGCTGCAACAAGGACTCCTTGTGCAGCAAAATTCGACGCACAGCCTGCCAGAAACGATGCACAGCCTACATTGCGGTGAAAATGTCACTGCACGCCAAACCGGAACGACGCAGCCCGACTTCACAATGAGAAGATCGACGCAGCGCCAGCGTAGCAACCGGAAATTCGATGCATGGCCCACTGGATCGACACACAGACAATGCGAAACAATGCAGCCTGACTTCCAGAGAGGAATCGACGCAGCGCCTGCCGTGTGGTAGAAAATTTGACGAAACACCCACCGGATTTACGTAGCTCCTGTAACTTCATCCTGCCAGCGCAGGAAATCCACGCACCATCCCGGGGCGTCTGAAAACCCCGCAACCCGAAGAGGATCCATGAGCGAGCGCCGGAAATTGACACACAGCCGTCCCTGTGTGGAAACTAAATAACGCATTGGCGTGTGCGGCCCGAGAAATCGACGGACACCCGTTTGTTTCCACGCTTCTCCTCCTCTCCCTTTGCAGATATTTTTTACGCGAACCAGGTACTTTGTTCTTCAAAGAGACTTTGTTTGCTTTTAAAAGACATAAGACACTTTATATCACTTTTCAGTGATATCTCTACATTTACTTATTGCACCTTGATCATTTTGACCTGCATTTATCCAGATAAATATTTAATATTTTTCTAAACACTGTGTGGTGTATTTTTGTGGTGCTGTATGGTGTTATTGCACAAATACTTTACACATTGCCTTCTAAGTTAAGCCTGACTGCTCAGTGCCAAGCTACCAGGGGGTGGGCACAGGATAATTTGGATTGTGTGTGACTTACCCTGACTAGAATAAGGGTCCTTGATTGGACAGGGGGTAACCTGACTGACAACCAAAGACCCATTTCTAACAACCCCCCACCCCACAACATTGCAAATCTTGTACTGTGAGGGCAGCCATTTCTGCTGGGCACTTCTCATTTGGTCTGTGTTTCCAATGCATGTGTACAACATCATGGTCTATTTTACCTTACACTGTATATGGTCATGTACAGCACACAACCTGTAGTCCTCTTTTCTGGATTTCACCCATTTGAGATCATGGTGGCAAAGTGAAATAAACATAGATCTAGGATCCCACATATTGGTCAAGTGGAAAAGCTAGGCTGATCCTCACATTTATTGTTTTTACATTGTGCAGTTCAACCACTAGATGTGTAGGCTTCCCCCCTACACCTAACTTGCCAGCCACTACAACACTCCCAAACTGCAAGCCTACTGGTATCAGTGCAGCACTCACCAACATCATTACATTAGCTATTGTGATTTAGTAAGCAAGTATCCATGTCATGAACTCAGAAACAGGTTGTGCCTCCACCTCTACATGATGTACACGTGGACACATTTATAAACCCCACAAGGCACTGAAGGATCACTCTTTGTGCATCACCAGCCACACACCTGTAAATCATGTGTACGAGGCCAAGCCTCTTGGAATATGTCAAGACTGAACAAGTCACTGTGTTGCCTTACTCTGCACTTGAGTCACTTGAGTCATTCCATGAACAATGAGGATACTTGTGACACTTCCCCAGATTGATAAAACCATGTATAGCTGTGAAAGCACATGCACCTTACACATTTTGCAGAGAGGCATACAGCTTTGTTACATATTGACTTGCTTCACTACCCAATAAATATCCACCTACATGAGGGGCAATATGTACGCTTTGGTAAGTACTGTATATATGTATTATTGGTAGATCTATCATTGGCCAACATGTCAGGTTGTGGTATACTGTTGTGATCCATACAGGAGCAAATGGTGATGAGTGACAACAGTGACATTAGACACACTTCACATACGGCTGACATTTACACCACAGTTTAGGAACATTAGCATTTGGTAAAGTAATTTTTATATTTTCTTATCAGTGATTGACACCGGCCCAGTGTGTGGTGCCTGACCAGATGTCACACCCATACATGTTGCAGAGGTCACTTCATGCTCTTCTTTTCTGAACAATGTCATGGGCCTACAATGATAGGTGTGTGTTAAGTTAACGTATAGTTGGCACATGTGATACACATTACCTAGTTCATTTCACAGGTTTACCCCAGTTCATGAATCCCATGTACTGTAACTATGACTTAACTGGTAACAATGTAGGAGATGATGCTCTCCCCTGGCCATACTTACATACCAGTTTGTGCTGATGATATGAGTTTTTGTGCTCCATGACATTGTCTCCCTGATGGTGCAGAGACCTGTGCTTCTAAGTGTGACTGTACCTCTAGCTGTATGTTGCAACAAAAGGGAAAGGTCATCAGACACAATCAAGATATTTGCTCACGTGCAACCTGTCATAATACTATACATATGCATTTACATGTTAACATCAGTGGCAAATTAATGAGGGACATTATCTATTAACATGCACCATTGCTAAGTGGATGAGGCAGCAGTGATGGGCCACTGTTTGGGACTGAGGTGTGGTAATTTGCAATTGCCATTACAAAGGATGCTGGTACTTGTAGTGTTATGGACCTTATGAGACACATCAGGGTGAGAGACACCATACATATTGCACTTACTTGGGACAACATCCATGCTCACAAACATTACTCATTTGGTGTCAATGTTAGTATCATTGCATTTTACCTGGCCTCACATTGTGGGCATCAGTCACAGGCAGCCCATGAAGCAGCTGGGGGTCTATGGTGGCAAGGCAATCCCTTTCAAGTGGGGTGAGTCAGAGGTGGGCTCCAGTTTGTACACCAGGGAGAGCTCTAGCCACCTCTATCCTGGTGTACATTTCCTTCACCCTCCTCTTCTCATCCTCCCCCTACTTCTTGATGTCATTAAGAGTCCGGATGTCCTCCCCCAATGCAGTGACTGCTGTGGCCAAGTGCTGCCATAAGGCTGCCTTCTCCGAGGAACTGCTGCTATAGGGTGGGAAACCATGCAGTCTCTTGTAGTTCCTCACAACAAATGTCAGTATCATGGTGGTCTCCTCGCCTGTGTAATTCCTCTTCTTCCTGGAGGGCAGCATTGCATCAGGATTTGTAGCAAAGGCACAGTGTGGTTGTGATGAAACCAGTGCCTTGCTTATGTACTGCTTTTCTAGCTTCAGGGTCTGCGTTGCAGATGGTATTAATAATGTGCAGGTGTATGTGGTTACAATAATTCCACCCTTGGGTCAGATGCTCCGCCCCGAGTGTGGATTATCCTCTCCGAGTGCGGATTATCCGCCCGAGTGCAGACGTAAAGATACTCCTCATAACTTACCTTTGTGAATACTAGACAAAAGACCAAAAGTGTAAGTTTACCTTTACGAATTGGGCCTGAAATGTGTGGCTTTCCTCATAGATTTGTTCATTTTATATTTTAGCTAGAATACAATAATTTTACCAGCCCTGCTCATCTCTATAATGTCCTTATTGTTTTGTCATTGGACCCAGCTATGAATCATCTGACTAAGAATTTAGTTATATTCATATTTATGTTTTTTAAACGACCCAAGCTAGGCCATCTCATTGATTTCGATATGATTTTCTTTAATGTGCTTGATCTAGTTTTTCAGGGTGAGACAGCTTCTCAATACATGTCTTGTTTTACCTTGCCATTATACCTTTATGCTGACAACAGCATTGACGCCTTCCAAAACAGTAAATAAAAAGAGGCATGAGTCTCTATTTTCCTTAAGATATATGCTTATAGTGTCCTTGACCTAATGATTCAGAGTCCAGCATCAAATCTTTATTTATTCTCCGCATATTTTGCTTGGAGCGTGGCTCACCAAGTGTAATGTACAATGGAATGCAAGCATGGTCAAAAATTATCATTGGTTCTTTTTGTTGTTAGTTTCTTGGTTGGAAGCAGAAAATCAGTGAGTCAGGCACTAATTTGAGTGAGGGTGAAGGAACATCGGATGGCAGGACAATGGCAGGACGAAAGCGACCTTGCTGGAGGAAATGCAACTTGCGTATTTGGATCAACAAACTTCAAAAGGGAAGGTCCGAGGACGCAATGTGGGCAGAGGCAAACCAAGAAACAAACAACAAAGAGATGCAGAAAACCTAAAAGAGGGTATGGCAAGAAAGATTTACCCTCTACAAAACAGACAGTAGACGTAAAAGGCTATAAATATGAAAGAACACTAGGTGGCCAATTGGTCTAGTTACCAGCTGACAAAGAATTAGATATCACGACTCAACAAAGGCATCTCTTTCTGCCTAGAACAATATTTTGATATAGTGACAACAAAGATTGATATTTATACATTTATTAGAAAAAATAGAACTAGCCAAGTACTTTGCTAAGAAGGAACCCAAACCCATACAAATGAGTGGGCATCAGGATGACTGCAGGTTAAATACAGATCAAGTGAGTGATGACAAGTTATTCTTTGATTTGATGTATGATCTTGATGTGAGGAATTCATGGAAACTCAGATTTTGGAACATCTTGACAAATCTATCAGTGAAGACAAACACAATATTTTCAAACCCACATCCATGTTTTACCCCACCCTAACACCAGGTAACAAAGTGGACATCTTCTATGAATTGGTGATCGCAGACTTGGAGAAGCTGAACAAGAAAAAAAATGGAAAAGGCAAGAAAATCCACTTATAGCAAAAAGGAAGGCACTTAACCTTCATCATTAGACAAAATTGACTGTATGAAAGAAGCATACAAGCAACTTAAGATAGCAGCAGCTACATATAATTGGACACTAATCCCATTAAGAACATGGGAACGTTGGGTAATGCAATGTTTACTCAAGATCCTGAGGTAGCGCAATGTGATCGGGCAGCAGCAATACATCCGCTGGCCGGTGCAGACTTGCGGGCCCCTGTTTGTACTCTAAGTGCCACTCGCAATTCCCAGCAGGATTGCCTTGCTCTAGGTGAAGCTGGAGAGAATTTCTATTCTCTTTCGGACCAATCCAGGGATTCGGACGATGCCAGTACTAGCTCCTTAACAGACTCAGAGACTTATAATAGTTCCACTGCCCCCTTGACTCCTACCTCCATGTTGAGGCGTACTGCAAATAAATGTCAATAAAGGCGAGGTGAGGTGGCTAACTCGGACAAGTCTATGGAGCCTAATGAGAAAAAAAAAAAAAAAAAAAAATGCACGTGGGGCGAGAGCAATGTCATGCGGCTATACAGGCACTCAACAACTGCAGCACAGCCTGGATGATCTCTCTGTGGGCCCCGGTGGGCTCTGGTATCGATGTTGTGAGCGCAGAGGCTCCTCTCCCTTCTCTGCACCTTATTTGCCAAACCATCACGGCACAACATAAACAGGCTCAAGGTGATAGTAAGAAAGCCAGGGTGGCTACAAAGCAATTACAAGTAGCAGTTAGTAAGATCGCAAAGACCTGTTCAGAGATAGGGGAGCGGATTGCTACAATCAAGTCCCGGGCAATGTGTTAGAAACAGAGTTGGGGGCGGTGGTACAACAAACTGCCATACATGATACTCAACTCTCTGATATCCAGTGGAAAATAGAGGACTTTGAAAATCGGCACCGCTGCAACAATATGCGTTTACTGGGGATTCTAAAAGGAGCAGAAGGGCAGGATTCAAGAGCCTTCATAGTTAGGCTATTTAACACAGCATTTCTGGAACAGGTTGGATGGGATTGGCAGAAAGAGATACAAAGTGCCCATCGGTTCCCATTATACCTGAAGATGTAACAACTGCCAGGAGTAGCCGGGGCAAATCAACAGCAGCCTAGGGCTTTTATTGTCTATTTTGGTAACTACCTGCTACGCCAAACAATTTTTGAGAAAGCCCGCCCGACTCCAGGATTAGCTGTGAGGGTTGTACTTTTTTTTTCCGCCCTGATTTTTGTCAGGCCACAGTAGAGAGACGTTGGCACCTGAGACAGCTGATTAGCTCCTTTCAGAAGAAGGGAGCCGAAGCTTATTTACTGTCCCCTGCTCGCCTTAAGACAATACATAAAGGCATAATTCATATGTTCTCATCTAAGATGAAGGCCAAGGAGTATTTGCAATCTCTGACTTAAAGGATTTTAAGAGGCTAAAAAACAAAACAAAAGAGGAGGGATTGGGGAATGAGGTGTAGGAGGATTGGAAGGGGGATAAAAAGTGAGACAAAAAGCTCTATATGATATTGGTTTAGTGGCTTAACACCCAATAGTGTTTTTTTCTTTTTCTTCTCTTTTGGTGGTTGGTTTTTATTTTTATTTTGCTGTTTCTCGGGGGGCTATTTTGGGTTGTTGTGGTTTGGAGCCTCTGAGGGTAGGGGCCTTGTCCATCTTACAGACCTTCTGTCTGGTTGTCTCATTTGGTAGGGTGTCGGGGAGGAGGGATGGGGAGGTGGTTCCTGGTTTGGGGGGTTGGTAGTTGGGGGGTGGGGTTGGGTAGGTCAGGGTAGTGATAAAGTAAGGGAGATGCACAGAAAGATGTATAGAAAGGCATTGAAGATATTTTGTGCATGTATGATTAGGTTTGGTTTGATTATGGCCGCTAACTTTAGAGCCTTCAATGGGGCACTGTCATAATCTCCATATAGCTATGCTAAATATATGCGGGTTAAATGATCGTACGAAAAGGCGCCTTGTTACTCATGGTTTAAAAACACTAAGGGCAGACGTAATCTGCCTACAGGAGACACATGTTATCCCGACTAAAAAATATTTGTTGGATTTTCCTGGTCTCCAATTATTGGCTTATACCACTTAAGGAACCACAACAAAAGGAGTCGCAGTACTTGCACGGCCTGATCTCCTTACGGTGGCTAAGAAAAGGGTTGATAATCTGGGCCGCTGGGTGATTTTAGAGTGTATAATGGGGCATCTAGTTTTACCCTGTGCTCAATTTATAGCTCTAACCTTGATGATCCGGTTGTTATCAATACCTTGAATTTGGAGCTTACTGCTTGGCCTTTACCGCTTATTGTCTGTGGTGATCTGAATATACACATTGAGAGTAGTATTCCTTTCCAGCATCAGGATTCATATTTGGGAAGAAAACAGAAGTTGTTTTGAGCTCTACAAACCCTAGTGCAGAGCCATGGTCTTGTGGACGCTTGGCAGCAGTGTATCACTGCTGACCCTGGGTATACCTTTATTCTCACCCGCACAGGAAGTCTGTCCGGCTAACCTATTTTTTTTTGTCAGCCCCGTTGTGGGAAGGGCTTTTGGTCGAAAAGTTTCCTAGAGTCATGTCCGACCATAATCCTTTGGTAGCACAATTCTTTCTCCTACGCAAAGAGCGACATCTTAATCCCTGGTCTTTTGATCGGGGACTTTTGCTGGACCCGGCTTATGTGTTACTGTTGAAAAAATGGATACCAGAGTTTTTGAGCTTTAATAGCGGTACGGTTCCTCGCGGGGTGCTTTGGGATGCCCTAAAAGCAACTGTTTGTGGGGAAACCTTGAGGTATGCCCTAAACCAGGAAAAACAATGTACTTCAGCTATACGTGCAACTCAGACTGAGTTGGCTTTTTTGGAACGGCAGATAGTGGGGTTGACAATGAGTAATCTTTCTATGCAGGATATTTTAGACCACATCGCCGCTATGAAAGCTCGGATTATCCAGATGTACTTAGAGCAAGACATTACAAAAGCTCATACTCGTAGACAGGAATGCTACGAGTTTAGTGAGAAGGTGGGCAAACTGCTTGCATATAATACTAAACAGAAAGTGACCCGGGATGCCATTATTGCTATCTAGGACAACTAAGGGCAGACTGCACTGGGTATTTGCGGTATTAAGGGTTTTCAAGGATTATTATTCTATTTTGTATCAGCAGGAAAACCAATCCCCACTCGATTTAGAAGAAAGGATTAGCCAGTATTTGAGTGAAATGCCAGGTCCAAGGCTGTTGGTAGATGAGAACCGCCAACTGGCTACTCCTATTTTGCAGGACGAGATCATAGCAGCATTAGCCTCTGCCTAATGGGAAAGCTACTGGGCCCGATATGATCCCAATGGAATTTTTTACGATTTTTTTGGAGGAATTGAAAGACGACATCCTGGAGTTCTTTATGTTAGTACAGGATGGAGTACAGGCACCGGGCTCATGGCTAGATGCTAATTTTATTGTTTTTTTTCAAAAAGGAGAACGATCCACTATTACCAGGTTCCTATCGCCCTATTTCATTAATAAATGCAGATGCTAAGCTGTACGCTTAAATTCTTGTGACCAGAATGAGCCGAGTAATTAGCAGGCTTGTCTCCCCATGACAGCACAGGTTTATTCCTGGGCGTGGGACCGCTGACCACGTGAGGCAGGTCATTGCCATGTTAGATGCATCCCAGGTCGTTGCAACCCCTATGTCATTAATTTTATTAGATGCCGAAAAGGCTTTTGATCGGGTGAGCTGGGAGTATCTTTGGGCAGTGCTTTTAAAAGCTAATATAGATCTTTGCTTTATCAGGGCAATCCAGGGCCTATATCAGAAACCTATGGCTCGAATTCAACTGGCTGGGTCATCCTCTGACCCTATTTTCATCACAAAGGGTACTAGACAGGGTTGTCCCTGCTCACCATTACTTTTTGCACTTTATATTGATTCTTTAATTAGAAGGCTCCTCCAAAGTAATTCGATCCCGCCCATGGTAATGATTGATGGCACGTTTAAAATGTTGGCTTATGCCAATGATATAGCCGTCACTACACCTGATCCAGGGCTAGCGATTGAAGAAATGGAGAAGCTAACGACAGAGTTTAGCAAGATTTCAGGGTATTTATTAAATAAGGCTAAATGTCAAATACTGGGTAAGGAATGGGTTTCTATTGCAGATAACAGATGGGCTGAACAAGTGACCTATTTAGGTGTTAGATTAATGATTAATCTGGAGCAGATTGTAGAGAGCAATCTTGCCCCTGTTCTAGCCAAAACCAGGAAAGAGCTGCACCGTATGAATAATTTACACCTTAAGATTATTGGGTGGTGCAATCTTATTAAAATGCTCTTCTTACCCAGGGTTCTGTATTCTTTTCGCACTATTCCGTTGGAAATCAGCAATGACTGACTTAAACACATGGAAAATTTAGCAAACAGTTTTATATGGTCCTTTACAAAACCATGGTGGGCATATACGTGCTTAGTGCTTCGAAGAAATAAAGGGGGTTGGGCTGCCCCAAACTTTCTTTTTTATTATTGGGTAACAGCTTTACAATATATTCAACCGCTAATTACCCAAAATGTTGATAGCAGAGGTGAAACTTGTCTTTCTATTTGCAACATGATTTGAGGAAGCCATGCTAATGCAGCTTTTGAGAATTGTTGAGCCTAGCTATTTTAAAAAAGTGAAGTTTAAGACCATTCGGGCTGCATTTAAGGTGTGGTCTAGCATTAAAACCAGATTTGTAATCGGCCGAGTTAACTTTTATACGCCTATTTTGAACTCGTCCATGATTACTGACATTTTTAAGGACAAGCGCTGTGCCAATTGGGCACAGCGGGGTGTCCGGCATATTGGTGATTGTTATAAGGATAGCCATCTTAAGTCATTTGAGGGATTGACAAGCGATTTTAAGCTTGATAGTAAAGATTTTTTTAAATTCTTACAAATCATGGATTTTTTGCTGACAACCTCCACTCCCGCATGTGGGCCATTGGAGGACAGAAATCCAGTCTTGGAGGTTTTGTACAAGTCTACTAGATGGTGGGTCCGGTCGCTATACCCATTTTTTCTGGATTCATTGTCAGATTATTGGGGTAATCATGTGGAGAGGTGGGCACTGAGTATTGGAGCTATTGAAGCCTCATTTTAGGCTTCTTTAGATATGGCCCAGTGCTTTTTTCTTGCTGCTGGGCTTCAAGCGCAACATTATAAGACAGTATTTCATTTATATTATACTCCTGCCAAGTTATCTAAATGGGGTAGCTGGAGGGGTGGGGGTATGTCCCCGCTGTAAGGACGTAGCGGGTGATTTAGTACATATGTTTGTCAGCTGTAGTAGACTACATGAATTGTTTACTGATATGCCCAAGTTTTTGTCTAGGATTATTCATCAGGATGTTGTGATAACTCCTCAACTTGTATTGCTAGGAATTGACAGAGCGGGGCACACAGACCAGTCACAGAAGTTTCTGTTTCTAGCTATGTCAGTGGCCCGGTGTTGTATTACGTCTGACTGGTTGGAATCAATGGCAACGATTTTTAACCATTGGCTGGCCCGCCTATGCTCAATGTTTTATTTTGAGATGGGATCTTATGCGCTCAAGGGCCATGCCAGCAGACAGATTGGTAAATCAATTTGGGCCCGCTCGCACAGTGGCTAGGCAATAGTTAAGCACTGATTGTATGTGGTATGTATTAAGCATCATTAATTCCTGCACTTTACCTGCACTTTACTTCTTTTTTTTAGGATGGCTTTAATGAACCTAATTAACATCTGCTGTTTGTTATATATGGATGAGATAAATTATATGTATTTATATGTATTTATATGTCTTCTATTTATATTGTTATTTTTTCTTGCTGTGCATCTTCAATGATTTTTTTTTTTTTTTTTAAAGAACATGGTCTGAACACTGAACAACAAACTGAGAGGGTGATATGATGAATCTCTACTAAATGGGGATGACTAGAAATTCTTATCAGTCACTAGTTCTATTATGCACACAATCTATTTTCTTCCAAAAATCCACTAGACATTAAGAAATCCACTGGACAGGCCCATCGTGTCTGAGTGTAGGTCAATTTTTTAAAACGTTTCAAGGTATGCAGGTCACTACAGCTATGATATATATATATATACATATATGATAGTGACTACCCTAGCATCATACATCAATGACACTGGTGACTTTCTGAGAACAATATCTGAAGTTGAATGGAAACCGAACTATGACTTTGTGACCTTAGATGTGGTATCCCTTTATATATCAATCAAACATGACATTGCTCCCAATGCTGTCAAATACGTTTTGAGACAAAGAAACATTAAGGAAATAAAGCACTCAATAATGCATTTGAGATGATAGAAATGTGTCTCCGCACCAATATCCTTTCTGTCTAACCTTCAACTGTACCAGCAAACCTGCAGAACTGCAATGAGGCTTTCCTTCTCCCCCAGCTATGTCAGTCTGACCGTGGGCTGGTGGGAGAGGGAAATTGCGTGGTGTGACAAACATGAAGTATACCTTGCCAATATCTGGTTGAGTTATGTTGATGACTTGTTCTTAATCTGGAATGGTACCTAAGAGGAATTCAAAGATTTTTTTAGATCATTAACAACAATGATTATGGGTTGAAATGCACATATTGCATAAACACCACACAGATAAACTTCCTATATGTTCATAGGTGTATTCATGATAAGTTGAAAACTACAATGAACAGGCCACCTACTTTCACTAATAATGTACTATATGGGCCTAGTTTCCACCCCAAGGCCCTAATCAGGAGCATTCTATTTGGAGAGTTCCCATGCACCAGATGGAATTGTTCTAATGGCAAGGACATTGAAATCCAATTTGATGAAGTGAAGAGAACATTTTACCACAGGGGGTATTCATCCTACATTGAGCATGGAACGAAGAAGGCTAAAATGAAAACACCAGTACAGGCACTGATGGAGAGGAATCTAAAAACATAACCAGAGAAAACAACTGAAAGCGTGAGACTGATCATTCCATACAGCAAGAAAAGTAATGAAATTAGGAAAACCTTTCAGAGACATAGGAACATTCTGCAAATTTACAGTTACATTGCAAAGATCATTGGGTCAATACTGTTGGTAACTTCATAGAAAAGCTCGCTCCCTGAAGGTCAAATTGGTCAAGAGCCACTTCATAGAACATCAGCCTGGTAACTGTCTGGAGAACAAGGGTAATTGCAAGGCCTGCAAAAGATGCAAAAATGTCAAGAGTTGCAGTGACTGTAAGGGTAGACCAATAACCATTGATCAAAGAATTCTGTGCAGCACTCAGTTTGTGGTATATATAATTTAATGTTTATGTGGTCGACAATACATGAGGAGTACGATCTGTGCCCTCAAGAAAAGGATGTTAGAACATATTCATGCTGTACAGCATGAAAACATGAGTTATGCAGTTGCCAAACACAATGCCCTGTCAAATAAGAATGACTGGAGAACCATGAGGTACTATGGAGTGGCACATGTACCGAAAGATGAGAGAGGAGGGGACAGAGGTTTGAAACTGCACAGACTGGGAAGCAAATATATAATTAGACTACATACTAAAGTACCTTTTGGACTGAATGAGGACAAAGATATATAGATATATGTATATATATATATATATATATATATATATATATATATATATATATATATACACACACACACACACACACACATACATATGTGTGTATTTATAAACAGGGGATGGCATTAAGAGTTCCAATCAGAGAGATCGAAAGAATAAAGCTTCAGTGTCAAATATCAGCTCAAATTCAATAGGTAATTTTTAGAAACTGTGGGGCATATTTATACTCTGTTTGCGCTGAAATAGCATAATTTTTTTTATTTCAGTGCAAACTTAACTCTATCTTTATATTTTGACGCTGGACCCGCAAAAATGGTGCACGGGAGGGAGGCGGGCCTAAATAATGGCGCTAAGCTTGCTGCCTGAGTCAGAGCAGGAGTTAGGGAACCTGTGGGCCTATTTCTCTGGTGGAACACCATGGAATAAGTCCACAGGTGCCTTTCTTAGACCCCAAGAACACCCCTACCCACACCAGAGTGACAGCGGAGAA
The DNA here is from genome assembly GCF_031143425.1 of Pleurodeles waltl. Classification (NCBI taxonomy): domain Eukaryota; kingdom Metazoa; phylum Chordata; class Amphibia; order Caudata; family Salamandridae; genus Pleurodeles; species Pleurodeles waltl. Next base: position 335,083,888 of record NC_090438.1, on the reverse strand, counting down.
TGGGGGACGCCATCCCAGGTAAGTATAGGTAAGTAGAGATAAGTATTTTGGGGTTTTATTTAAAGTGCCATTGGGGCCCCCATACATGGCCCTGGGAGCAATGAGCATGCCCAGGAGACCCTTGTCCCCGGTGCTGGCCATTGGGGTGGTGGGCATGACTCCTGTCTTTTCTAAGACAGGAGTCATGTGGTATGGTAGGTTTGGCGTCAAGAAATGGCACTAGGCTGGTTAGAGTCATCTAACATCATCTTTTGGTGCAAAACCCCGTTCTCCCATACCGCTACCCCTACCCGGCTATCATCATTCTCCATGACGTTAGCTCACCCTTTGCACCGGATTGCAGCATTCCAAAAATAAGACACACGGCTGGTGTCTTGGAACGGCGCTAGCCGGTGGTAAAATTTTTTATGCTAAACTGCGTTAGCGCAGTTTAACGTCAAAAAGTATAAATCAGGGCCTGTGTCTCTAGTTGGCAGAGGTATGCACCCTGTCCAAGTAGGGACCACAATCCTACTCAGGGTAATTCAGATACAAACTATAAATTGGTAGTTTGGCACAGAGCAAACAGGCTTAACTTAGGAGGCAATGTGTATAGTATTTGTGCAACACTTGAAACAGTAAAACAGTGAAAACACCACATAAAAAGTTACCACACCTGGTTAGCAAAATGGAGCTTAATTTAATGAAAAAAAAAAAAAAAACGACAAAGATCCAAAAAGTAGAAGTTAAGATAAACATTTTTTAAAGAAAATGGGCAAATATAGTTCTTCGAAACAGCACCAACTGGGGCTATCTGTTTGCACTAGACCGGATCAAATCTGAAAAGTCAGGCCAACCACAATGGAGCATGGGTCAAAAACAGGGACCAGCCTTGGCCCACTGAAATCAATACCTTGGTTTGGCACTGTGTCGGCATTGAGGGAGGCTGCAAGGAGAGAGGGAAGGAGCTGAGTCAATGCGTCTTCATTGATCAGGCGATGTAATGAATGCATTGGTTCCAAACCGTACAATTGGGGATGCATCGCTCCCAAGCCCTTTAGGTATAGTCAATGCATCATTGTCGAGCCCAACAGCTGGCAATGTGAGGTCTCCTGAAGCGGCGATGCGTTGGCATCCAAGGAGATGCATTGGTTCTGAACGGCGCAATGACAGGGATGCGTGAATTTTGGTAGTTGCAGCACTTACAAGGGCCCAAGACTGGCATGGCAAGACTTTCAGCAATCAAAGTCCAGGTGCTGTTGCTTGTGATGTTGGAAGTAGGTTGTGTCACTGAAACTTCAAAAAACTGGAGGCAAGCCAACAAGCCTTTAGAGTCACTCTTGGTAGAAGTGAGATGGGTCCTCAGCAGAGCAGAGGGAAGCAAGCAGCAAGGCAGCATAGCAGAAAAGTAGTTCTACAAGCGCAGCAGTCCAAAATGGCAGTCCTTGTAGTAGTACACTTGTCCTTCTTTCTGGCAAAGTTCTTCATAGGTCCAGAAGTGGGGGTGACTTCAAAGAAGGGTCCTTGAAGTGCAATGTGAAGGGACACCCTCCTGCTTTGTTTCCTTACCTGGTGAGCACGGCCATGATCTCTCACCACTTGGTGCACATCGAGTGCCGGAACCTGAAAAAGAAAAAGGACATGCAATTAGACGAAAAGTGGCAGGCAGGGAGAACACCAGGCCCAACACTGACGGATTTCTCTCTATAGGAGGAGGGGGTTGGGGCCACACTGCAGAAACTGGAGGCAGATTGGTAAGATGCGGAAGGCCGGTCTTTCGGGTTCCAGGGCAGAGAGCAGGACACTGATGGAGGACATGGCAGGAGTTGCAGTTGAGGGACAAGGCAGGAGAAAAGGAAGATGTCCAACACAGTAAAAAGAGAAGTAGTGGATGCCGCTAGACGGGATGCAGCAGCCTGTCATGGCTCAGGAGAATGGGAGCAGAACCATACAACCAGAGATTGGAAAGGGAGCATGCACTGACATCACTGGGGATATAAAAGGTGGCCCAATGTGTGTAGAAAGCAGCATAAACTTGCTGAGCTCATATACTCATAGCCGTGGGATGCTTGGCCTGGCAAAATACTTCTGTTTCTTTGCAGGAGAAAAAAGGGCTGTAGTTTGAGCCAGACGCCTCCCTTATGGGATTTTTTACCCCATTTCCCTCCCTATGGTGCATATCGTTTTTTGTTTACCTTTTAGTTTCAATGTTGTTTCCTGGTGCTCCATATTACTCAGGAAGTACTCATGAGATGAGTCTGCTACATCTCAGAAAAAAAGAGGGATAACAGGAATACACAAGTTTGGTGCCACACAGAACATTTTATGATGGAAAAACAACAGTTTTAGGCGAAGTACTCTACTTACTGCATTGTTCGTATCTTTTTGAGGGTGCAGCAGTCATCTTCAAAATCCTGCAGGCAAACAAAGAGACCATTACTGTGCCTGTCATGTTGATGAAGATGACTACCCAACTATACCCCTGAACTCTTTTATTTTGTTTCTTTTTTGTTTACCACCTAATGACCCATCTGCTATCAAGGGAACCAATAAAAAGGCAAACTTCACAAAACCACCAAGCTTCCAAAGCCACATTTTCTCCCATCTCTCCCACATACAAAGAGGTCTTTCTTCCTACCCTGGTTCCAGACTCGCTACAGGGGGTTATACAGCCCTTTGTGTTGAAGCAGGACACTGCCTATTCAGGTGTATTTGTCAGCTCCTTCCTCCCATTCTACCAAGGATGATCCATCAACATGCAGATGGCCACTTAGTCACACCTACCCTTCCTTTATGTGAGGTTGTCTAGAAGGAATGCAGAAAAACAGCTGTCACCCAGCGCGGACATGCATTGGAGAAAGGCTGCAGACGCAAAGGGCTAATACCAGAAAAATGCCAACTTTCTAAGAGTGCCATTCTCAAAATTGTAATAATAAATCTGACCTTACCATTGAAGAAGATTTATTATTAGAGTTCCATAGATACTAAACATGATACATATACTACTTCTCAATTAGGAATTACAGCTTATTAGATGTATTAAGGAATCTTCAATGTTAACCTAAGAGATGGGTAGCCTTCACAGTAGTGAAATATGAATTTGAGAGTCAACATCGCAGTGTAAACTGCACATACAGGCTCTGCAATGGAAGGCCTGAAACATGCTTAAGGGCTACTTGTGTGGGTGACAGAAGCAGTGTTGCAGTCCCACTAGTAGCATGTAATTTACAGGTCCTGGGCACACGTAGCATACTTTACTAGAGACTTATAAGTAAATTAAATATGTGAATAAAGAATGAGCCAATGTTACCATGTTTAGAGGTGAGGACACATGCACTTTGGTGCTAGTTAGCAGTAGTAAAGTGTGCACAGTCCTAAAACCAACAAAAAGGAGTTCAGATAAAGGAGAAGGAAGGCAAAAATGTTTGGGGTGACCCTTCAGCGAGGGTCATTTTCATATAGAAATCAAAGCAGAACTTCCCATAAAGAGAGGTTCAAGAACTCAGTAAAGTCTCAGCATGAGCACCATATGCCAAGGGCAAGTGAAAGTGGAACACATATTATTATAGACAGTACAATCTAAGTTTTTACAACATGTTGCTTCCTCATTCTTTAGTCAGCCAATCAGCTTTTAATGCCCTCATGGGAACAGGATCACTTCTTCGTCTTCTCACAAGTAATATAATCATCCACAAACAGCAATGTCAAGTGATTTTGTTTTTAATCAAATGCAAAGTTTATGCTTATAAGCTTTATTGCCATTCCTTTGCTTTTACAAAACAGTGCCTTAAAGTATAAGCTTCTACATTACCTCAATAAAAACCAAGTTGTTTATTCATTATTATACAGTGTTCTTTGTGTAAGTAGAAATATTTGCAGAGTTAAACGAAAACATTTTCTGCAACTATTATTCATTATGAAAAATACATCCTTTGGAAGGTCAGGAACCTACATGGTAATTCTGCACATTATTGCATTATTGCATTATTTTTCTCGACATTTAAATGTTCCTACAATGCCCCCCTTTGATGGTTATAAACCATCATAAACACTTCACAAATGCATCTTCAAAGTTCACTCTCATCCTCAATTGAGTCTTTTCTCTTTCTTTTTAAACTGGCAGATTCCTTCAGACTCTTGTATTTTTGATTGATGTAATAATTAAATTCTAATTCTCTCTTTCTCTGTCTTTTTCTCTGTCTGCTCCTTCTCCTTTAAAGAGAACATGTGATACCATTGCAAAACCCTAAGAAGGCCAAGAAGCAAACAAAACAATGAATATAGGCATTGGGATTGCTTTGATAATCCCTCCTCCTGCTGCTGTAACCCAGTTGCCAATTGCAGAAACCTCTTTACCTAAATGTTCTAAAACACTAGTGGCTTCTAATGATTCTAATTCAGGTTTCAGGTCAGAAATGTTATTTGTGTATTCACATGTTTTTTACTCTCATCGGGTATATAAGCTTTCAGAATCTTGCAGGATCCACCTTTCTCTGCAAGCAAAATGTCTAGTGCTAAGCAGGTTTGTAAAACCATTGATCTAACAGTCACTAATTCTGTTGTAACAACTAATAAAGTTCCAGAAGTACCAGCTGCCAATTTGTCTACTACTTTTGAAATCTTTCTAATCTTTTTGTAATTTAAGACAACTTCCACTTGTGGAATGATCACTCCAAAAATGTCCTCATCTAACTGTGTTTCATCACTTATACTACGTTTGTCTGTGCGATGGTGTCATTGTCAAAGCAGCTATACTATTTACATGATACATCTTAGGAGACAGTAAAGCTAAATCAAAAATATTCTCCAAGCCAGGTAATTTAAAATAAGCATTTTGTCCACAAACAAAATAGACACCGGGGATGACTGTCTCTCCTCCCTTGTAAAATTTGCCATGAGCTTCCTAATAATTCAAATGTGTGTTCTCAATTACTATTTCCTACAGATCTCTTTGTAAGTTTATTTCCTAATCTGAAAAAACTTATTTTGCCTTTTCTTTTTGTCTAATTTAAATTTAGGACAAATCATGTTCTTTCTGAAATCATCTTCTTCTTTTCCAAATAATCCTCCTCTCTGTTTTTACTGTGTGAAATGTGTGCGCCCCTTTTGTCTAACATCACAATGAAAGTTTTCTCCAATGGTCTCATCAAACAGGTCGAATCGTTTTTCAATACCTTAACAGTGTCTATAGATAGGAATGGTTTACATTAATGCCAAGCTGTTTCCATTTGTTTTGCTTATGGATATAATTTCTTACACTTTTGTAACGGAACTCCTGAAGGAATCATTTCAAGATTAGAATAATAATTGTTAGAAATGGGGTCTCTAGTTGGCAGAGGTATACATCCTTATCCAAATGGGGACCACAATCCTAGTCAGGGTATGTCACAACACAATCTAAATGATCCTGTGCTCATCCTCTGGTAGTTTGGCACTGAGCAGTCAGGCTTAACTTAGAAGCCAATGTGTAACATATTTGTGCAATAAATCATACAATAACACAGTGAAAACACCACAGAAATACACCACACAGCTTTAGAAAATAGATAATATGTATCTGAATAAAATAAGGTCAAAACGACAAAGATCCAATAAGCACAAGTTGAAATATCGCTTTTAAAAGGAGTCTCAATCCTTGGAAATTAACAGTTGTTTCTTTGTTACACACAGTACCTGGGATGCATCAAAAATAAGGACGCAGGGAGGCCAAGAGGAGGAGATGTGTGGAAAAATAATGTGTTGCATCAGATATTCCGGCGCGGCACAGACGATGCATCATTTTGTGTCCACGCTGCAAGGGTTTGCGTTGTTTTTTGGCACACAGTCTTGGTTCCGCACTGCGATGCAGGGATATTTTGACTCCTAAGGGTGATGCGTTGAAAATCCTTGATGTGCTGATAGAAGAAGCAGGCGCTGCATAGATCCGGCAGGTAATGCATTGAATTTTCCATTGCAAGGCAGGTGCTGTGTCGAATTTCCAGTCGGGGAGTCAGTGTTGCGTTGTTCCGGTCGGCTGTGCGGCGATTTCTCAGCCATGATGCAGGCTCTGCGTCGATTTCTGCAGGCGATTTGCGACACACAAGGAATTTCTTTGTGGCCCTGAGACTTCAGAAACAGGAGGCAAGCTCAATCCAAGCCCTTGGAGAGCATTTTTGGGGGAAGGCAAAGTCCCCCCAGCAGAGTCAGAGGTCAGCAGGGCAACAGCAGGACAGCAGCTCCTCTGACAGGGTGCAGGTGTAGGTCCAGAAGTGTGTGAGCTGGTGGGGTCGGAGATCCCAGTTTATATACCCAAAAATGCCTTTGAAGTGGAAGAGACTTCAAAGAGTGGTTTTGAAGTGCACACGTTCCCCTTTCAGCCCTGTACTGTCTGCCAGGGTCCGTGTTGGGGGGGTTATCAGTCCTTTGTGTGAGGGTAGGCCACTGGCCTTTGAAGAGTAAGTGGGAGGCCCCCACTCTTCCAGCCCTGGAAGACCCATTCAGAGTGCAGATGTGACTGAGTGTCCTGTGTTTGTGGTTGTCTGGATGAAATGCACACTGGAGCTGTCAACCAGCACAGACTAGATGTGGATTGGACACAGGTTGCAAGGCACAGATGGTATTAAGTGCAAAGAAATGCCACTTTATAAAAGTGGCATTTCTAAAATAGTAATCTTAAATTCAACCTCACCAATAAGCAGGATTTTCTATGACCATTCTGGCCATACCAAATATGACCTAGTTACTCCTTCCAGATCAGAATCTACCACTCAAAAGTATATGAGGGCAGTCTCAATGATAGTCTATCAGAGAAGAAGGCCTCACAGTAGTGGAAAACAAATGTATATGTTTTTCACTACCAGGACACACTAAACACATGAGTACATGTCCTTCCTTTTACCTACAGTGCACCCTGAACTATGGGTTACCTAGGGCCTACCTTGGGGGTGACTAATATGTAGCAAAAGGGGGGTTTTAAGGCTTGGCAAGCAATTTTAAATGCCAAGTCCAAATGGCAGTGAAACTGCTCACACGGTTCTTGCAATGGCAGGCCTGAGACATGGTTAAGGGGCTACCTATATGGCTGGCACAATCAATGCTGCAGGCTCACTCGTAGCATTTAATTTACATGCCCTGGGCACATGTAGTGCACTTTACTGGGGATGTACAAGTAAATCAGATATGCCATTTGGGGATGAACCAATGTTACCATGTTTAAGGGAGAGAGCATATGCACTTTAGCACTGGTTAGCAGTGGTAACGTGCACAGAGTCCTAAAACCAGCAAACACAGTGTCAGAAAAGTGGAGGGAGGCAGGCAAAATGTGGGGGATGACAACCCTAGGGCTGTCAGGTCTAACAATAATATTCAAAGTGCTCTTGCATATATACTAAACTAAGCAAAATGTTTTATGTAATTGCATATGATAAAGGTATGTGGTGATATGTCACCTCCTCCGCAGCTGTTGAAGGTAAGCGTGCACATATATGACAGTCTTTTGCATGTAAGGCTTGTGTCTATACTTGAACTAACCTAGAATCAATGTTTATTGTGTAATCTTCTTTCATGTAATCTACAAGAGACGCTTTTGATTTATTCTCATCTAATACATGTGTAGATGTCATGTTAGTAAATACAAATATAGATTTTTCTGTCTCTGGTGTGAAGTGTAACACTAATAATAATGCTATAGCCACTAATACTGCTACTAAGAATGCAATATCCATAATAATAATGCATCTAGCTATGGCTAGGAAACAAGTTTGTCTAAAGTCAGATCGTGAAGTAAGTATTGCAGCAAGCAAAGTCAACAGTCCACTTTCAAACTTTCGCATTAAGCAGGTTTTCAATGTTTCTTTTTTGTTTTGTGCAGCTATTTCTTTCGGCTTTATTTATAGCAATCGTCGTATAGTCATCAATAACCCTACTCTGTGTTCTTCTAAAATGTTATCCCTATTCTTCTATTGCAACCTTGGGCCTAGGGAAATCTTAATTCTTTGTATTTATCAACGTATCAGTCTTTATTATCATTCTTTTGCACTTTTCATTCAATAAAGTTTTTCAGACAAATTTTTCTTTCTTTCAGAAATCATTTTCAGCAGCTTCATTTCAATGTTGTTCTTAGTGTGACATTCAAGGGGTTTCAAACAGTTCTGAACTCACATGAAGCAACTCTGATATTGGGATGATTAGCACTTGATTCACATAGTACGTCTATTTAAATGCAAAATACCCCTGGCAAGGTACTCTATCTCTTTTTGATCTCCTTGGTGTCTGCTGATCTCTTTCTTCGGTGTCACTTATACCACTTGATTCCATCTTCTCAGCAATTGACAAAGGTATGCATTCAACTAATACACTTGGTCTCAATTTCTTCTGACCATGGCTTTGTGGTCATTCAGCATTGTGAGGGACTCTTCTTGATCCAATACTTGTCCCTTCACCTAGATCTTCTGCTTGTTCTGGTGATGTTTCAACTGTCACTTCAGGTTGAGCACTTGTTTCTTATTCTTCTCCTTCACCAGAATCTTCAATGCCACTTTGTGAAATCACAGGAATCTGGATTGGTGTGACTGTTTTTGGTTCTTTACCACTTTTTCTTTCCTGCTGTTGTGCCTTGTGTACTATTGTTCCTTGCAGTTGTACAGCTTGCAGTGGTAATGTCAACCTTGCTGCTGGCTATGGCTCAAAGTACACTATTTTTTCATACGGATTCCTTGTTCTCTGGGTATGAGATGCATGCACCAGTTTGGTACTCCAGAACATTTAACAGCAGTATTCATTATTAATATCACCTGGTGGGCTTTTGGCCCCGCCGGAGTCCATGATGGCTGCTCTGCAGTGAAGCCCCAGCGGCAGAAAGTCCCCATAACCTGGATTAAGGCCCCCAAGCTCCTTCTGAGGCCATCAGGAGCATGCTAAACATTGCCCTAATGGTGCTCAACCTGAGGGCCAATTTAGGTGACTGACGGCTGTGATGGGGGCTGGGGAGTGCTTCATGGGGCCGGTGCCTGGCCTCTGACTTGGAGGCCTAAGGCTATAGGGACCATGGGTGAGTCTGAGACTATAGGCTACCCTGCCCTGTAGGCCACCTGACCCCCCCTTCACCACATCGGGCCCCCACCCCATTTATGTACCTCCTGCTGCCAGCCCTGAACATCTGTGGTAACTCAAACGACCACTCAGTGCTATGGCTCCTGGATGCAACCTAGGTTACTGTGCCATATTCTCGGCAGCTGGGTCAGGCTGCAGTGCTTCTCCCACCACATCCTGATTTTAAGGGGTGCACCTTGCTGCAGTGCGCCCCACAACAACAATGTATTACTGCTCAATCTCTATGCCCCAGATTTGCTGGGATACCTCTGCTGGGGTGAGTAGACGCCAACCATGTCATAGTGAGAGGCAACTTCAATATGATACTGGACCCCCTCATAGGCGCTACCGCCTCAGTGCCTAGTAGCAATTTGGGCTCATTGCAGGTCCTCCATGACATTTGTGCTACATATTTGCTAAGAGATGCCTGGAGCAAAGTCCACAAAACCACCACAGGATATACATTTTACTCTGCCCTGCACAATACGTGGACCCCTATAGATTATTGGCTACTCTCCACACTTACCCTCCCCTGGCTAAACAATGTATCCCACTTTTTTAGCACACTGTCTGGTCATTCTCTGATCCACATGGTATTGACACTGCCCTTACGATGAGGTATTCTGAGAGGAACTCCGTATATCCATTGTGAACTACTTCGAGCTTAACGTAGGAATAGTCTACACACAGGCTGCTCTCTGGGAGGCCTTCAAGGCCTACATTCGGGGGATTTGCATATCTAAAAGTATGAGAATTTTGCGAGACATACACAATTCACTATCATGAGTTGAAAATAAATTATGTGACATAGATAATGCTGATGCTCAACATAGCCACAGACCAAAGTTGCTGCACCACACAACCCTACTGGATGAGTTCCATGAGCTAGCTGACTGGGAAGTAGCTCACTTGGGAAAACACTTTAGTGGCAGACGTGGGAGGGCTATCACCCAGACCATACTTTGGTGTGTTTGCTTTGTCCACATCGTGGCAGGGGCTACATCCCAGAGCTGCTCTTCAGTGATGTTCCCGCATGACAGATAACACTGCTATCTTGGCAGAGCTCCACCAGTACTATAGGTGACTTTTAATTACTCGCATTATCGATGAGGAAGATGACATGACAAACTACCTCTCGAACATTGCCATGGTCTAGCTCTTGGATGCCTAGAGACAATTCCTAAGCAAGCCTATCTCCACTGCAAAGGTGGTGCAGGCAATTGATTCTCTGGATGGGCCCAGGGCTCACAGGCATTTTTTACAAAACCTGTGAGCATCTCATAGTGCCACATTTTCTGGTGGTGTATGCAAATCTCTGGAGGCTGGCACCCTCCCCTTTAATATCTACAAGGCAGTTGTAACTCTGCTGGTAAAGCCCAGCAAAGATCCATTATGTTACACGTCTTACCAGGCCCTATCCCTACTCAATTTCGATAGTAAAATTCTTACCAAAATACTTGCGATTCATCTGGCACTCTTGATGGATACGATTATATTGCCCTTACAATCTGGGTTTGTCCCACATCTCTCCACCTCCCTCAACTTGGATACATTGTTTTCGGTGTTGCATAGAATCTTCCCAGCAGTTCCTGTGGTGGCGGCCTTACTCTATACAGAGAAGGCCTTTGACTATCTGGAGTGGCCTTTAGTACAGGCCATGCTCCAAAAACTGGGCACTCCTAGAGGGTTCATCTCCTTTATTATGCTTCTATATTCCCAGCCAGTAGCCCGGATATGTGAAAATGGCTCAATTACCATTCCATTCAATATCACTAGAGAGACAAGACATGACTTCCCCCTGTCCCTGTTACTCTTCATTATAACCATGGGCCCTCTTGTCCACCACCTGCAGGAGAAACATCTTCACCATGGCTTGCAATTCAAGCCCTGTTCTCTGGTGGTTTCTCTCTACACAGATGACATACTGCTATTTGTGTGTCACCATGTGGGTAACTTGTCCCCAATAGTGTGCGAGATGTTATGATTTGGTCAGTTCTCAGGCCTAAATAAATCTGAGTTATCCCGTTTACAGATGCCACCACTCACAGCATGCGAATTCCCCCTAAAGTGGGGCACTGATTTGGTTAAATACCTTGGCGTCCACATCCACTGTGGCAAGGAACAGATCTTCCGGCTGAACTACGGCACTGCCATAGACAACTTAACAGCACAGGTTGAACCGTGGATCCGGCTGTCACTCTACATGGCATGCTGGACATGCTGGACCAGCATCATCAAGGAGTCCCCCTTTTTAAATATATATTTTTTTACTATACCCAGCCCTCTCACTAATTCTTTTGTATTACATGGAGATCCCTTCTTCTTCAACTGATATAGACAGGGCGAAGACCCTGAGTCTGTTGGAACACATTGGTGTGCCCCTATGAGCGAGGAGGTTTCAGTGTTCTGCATTTCTTTCGCGATTTCCTAGTGACACATTGTTGATTTGCATACCACTGGTACCACGGGGATACACGGCTACCTTATGACAAGCCTGAGCGTGACCAGGTTCGAGCTGGCTCCTACATTCCATATGACAGAAAGTAACACAGCTGGATCCTACTGATATCCAGACACTCTCCACCACCAGTTGGGCATGGCACAGGCTCCTTCAGCTACTTGTCAGAGATGTGCTATATTCCCCCTCCTTGCCCCTCGCAGACAACCAATGGTTAGTCCCTGCATGTGAGTCACTAGTCAAGTGCACACTGTCTCCTCCTACATTGCACACGTTCAGTGATCTTCTCCCTGACAGGCACACAATAGCACATACTAATGATGTTCAGTTTGCCAGCACCACCCCATAGACAACTTTGTACTACGCTGCATAAACAGCACTCAGCGTGCCCAGATCTTCACTTACCCTCTGGCTAGCAAGGAGTTTACCCCACTGACAGCATTAATAACCGATCCGGATGGTAGGTGCCTGGTTTCAAGCTATATCATATCAGTCTGCTATTGTTACAGACACAAGATGGGAAAGTCAGGGAAATATGGAGCCACGAGTTTCAACATCCACTCACAACAAAATCTGGTATTATTGTTGCTAACAAACAAAGCTCATATCTATCAACCACAGACATAAGCTCATACATTTCACATTTATACGACATGCATACACTACATCCTTTGCCTTGGCTAAGCTTGACCTCCCCAGATCTTCACATTGCCCTAAGTGCCACGTAGAAGAAGCTTACTTCACACACCTGACTTGGACCTGCACTTACATGGGAGGCTTCTAAAGAGACTTCTCTTCCCATCTCCTGCATGATAGGGATTGCCCTGGAATCTGACCCTCTTATCACCCTGCTGGTTTATGTATGGGAAGTGCTACAGAGTGTCCTTAGATTTACTGCAATGGCGTTACTTTTGGCAGAACATGAAGCTATTGCTTCACACCCTCTGCTCCTTATTGTCAGATAGGGGATGTGTGGGTATCTGCTGTAAGAATGTTATTGCACTGTCTATTATTCTACCATTGTCGACATGTTTTATATTCTTTATTGGAAATGTGTATTAGGCATGGCAAGCTCTATTACAGATGGGTCCTTCCTCCAGCCTGTTGTTAAGTGATGTTGTTATTGTTACCACTGCTCCTGTAATGGGCTGATGTAATGTGGGTTGTAAGTGTTATAAAAATAATGAATAAACCTGGTAAGGGCCTTTCCATCTCAGTTCCAAGCATGACTTCTTGTGCTTTATAATCAACACCCAGTCACTGGGGTTGAAGTTGTAGCATTGCTCTTGGAGCAGATTTGCAGAGACAGCTTCAACCTGGCGAGAAACAGAATACACTGCCTCATCCAGTCCATTAAAGTAATTGAGTATCATGTCATTGGTGATGTTCACAAGTGCATTTACAGGAACAGAAGCAAATCTCATTGCATGCCACATGAGGTTTTCATGCAGCGATAATTCTGTCTTCCTGTCGGGAGTTCTTCGAAGACTTATCACCACCAAAGACACTGCATCAGGCCATTTCAGTGAAGAGTTTCACCAACCAGGAGTTTATGGTTCCATTAAGCTGTTCTACAATCAAAGATGCTTCTTGATGATAACTACAGAGTAATCTCTGCTCCACTTGTAAAGCTGCACACAGCATCCTGAGGACTTAATTGTTAAAATGAGTCCCGTGATCTGACCCCACAGGAACAGACATTCTGTACCTTGGTATTAACTCTTTCAACAATAGTTTAGCTACATTGAGACTGTCATTCCTCTGTGTTGGGTAAGCGTCCACTCATCAAGAGAAAATGCACACTATAACAGGGCGTATCTCAGCCCATTACAAACAGACTTCTCTATGAAGTCCATTTGCATCCTGTTGAAGGGACCTTCTAATCTTCCTACATGACTTAGTGTAACTAATGTTCTTTTCCCTACATCCATCTGCTTATGTGTTACACCTTGATAGCACAATTCTTCTGTAAGCAACCTGAATCTAGGGTTAAGCTATTTCTGTCTGAACAACCTCATCATTGCATCTCTTCCTAGATGTGTTGGGCCATGGAAATGTGTCATGGGAAACAACAGACTGTTGGACAAAACTGGTCTTCTATTTGCTGACTTCCAAATGTCATCTGTGTTTTCCCACCTCTTGCGCTGATAGAACCCTGCTGTTCTGCTTCTGGAACATTGTCCTGTAGTCTTTTATGCTCTTTCCATATATCAGCTACTGACAACAACATCGAACAATTGGTGTCCTTTTCAGAATCATTAGTGTAAGCCCTGTTAAAACTGCAGCCCACAGGTGCACAAAACTGTGCAACTCCATCAGCAAATCTGTTTCCAATTGTGACAAATCCATTCCCACTTCTGTTAGCTGCACATTTAACAACTGCAGCATCAGTTGGCAGCTGCTGTGCTTCCAGTAATCTTTTAAAATGTTTGCCTTTCCTTATAGGCGAGTCAGATAAAGTCATGAAATTCCTCTGTGACCGTAACTGTCCGAAGTCATGGACCACACCAAAGCCATACTGACTATCTGTAAATATAGTCACTCTCAATTGGGCCGATAGACTGCAAGCTCTTGTAAGGGCAATCAGTTCTGCAACTTGTGCTGAGGTACTACCTCAAAGCCATGATGCTTCAACAACCTCTTGAATTGTACAGGCAGAGTAGGCTTCTCTCAAAACACCTTCATTGGTTCTCAGATATGAGCCATCCACAATGATTAAATAATCAGGCTGAATCAAAGGTTCATCATTTATGTTTGGTCTTAACTTGGTGCATAAATCCTAGAAATCCAGACAATCATGTTCAAACTCCCCATCGCTCAAATGATTTTCAGGCAATGTCTAATAGCTTTTTAAAGTGACGTTCTCGGTGGCAAGGATCTGCTGCTCATACTTTGAAGTCAATTGTTGGTCATATATTGTCTTTTTGTTCTGGTAAGCATTACCTCAAAAGAATGTGAGACCATAACATTTAAAGGATGTTCCACTACTATGTTTTGACATCCCTCTATATTGATACCAACCTCTGCAAACATTTTAAGGCAGTCCTGTGGCTACAGGGTCAAGAGTAATTGAAAAATAAGCTACAGGTCTTCAAGAATCTCTATGCATCTGAGTAAGCACTAAGAAAGCACAGCCTTCCCTCTTACTGCAAAACAATGTGAACATCTTACTGTGATCTGCCATTCCTAGTGCCAAGGCATGACAGAGACTTTCTCTCAACTCTAGGAAAGCTCTAAAGCACTTGTCCCATGGAAATAAATCAGGCACGTTTTTGTGGGTCAGCCTCTGTAAAGGCTTAGCCACTAGGGAAAAGTTTGGTATCCACTGTCTACGGTAGCCAATCGTTCCCAGAGACATTCTGACTTCTCTCTGTGTTCTAGGTAGTTTCATTCTTAGAATCATTTCAACTCTCTTTTGTGATACCTTTTTTGTTCCCTTTTCAATAATATGTCCCAAGTATTGGACTTCTTTTTGACAGTATTGCAGTTTACATAGAGGCACTTTATGTCCATTCTCAGCTAAGTGATTTAACAAAGCAATGGTATCCTGTCTGCAAGCTTCTCTAGTGCCCGATGCTGCATGTAACTCATCAATGTGTTGCACCATAACTGAATCACTAGGCACATGCAAAGACTAAAGATTTTTCTTTAACATCTGGTTAAAAATGGAAGGACTCTCAGTATACCCTGGTAGAACAAGGTATTTAGGTACTATGCTAATAGGTGAATTGCAAGGGCTCCCAATGATTTATCTTAAGATTCCTTTCCTTAGCGTGTGTTCAGTTATTGGTGCTATTCCTGCCACTGTCTCTGAGGTCAAATTGTATGGTGGTGTTCTAAAAAAAACACATTGGGCTTCACTGTAATACAGACTGGTTCTATAGCTTTGATTAGTCTGTTATCTTTCCCTGTAAGATCCCACACTTCTGAGTTTAAAGTCTCTCTCAAATTAAGGGGTGCCTTACTGGATGCAGCCCTGCAGCTTCTTGTTGAGACAATTTGAATTCAACATCCTCATCATGAGTTTGAAACTCGTCTCTGTCCAGTATACAATAAATCGTGCAATTTAACTTGTACAACAAATCTCTTCCTAACAGGTTTACAGGACTCAAATCACACACCACAAACTGGTGTTTTTCCTCAAATTAACCTATTTTTAATGGGACGTCTTCTGAAACTGGATTTGTGATCTGTTTATTTGTAACTCCTACAACTTGGATCTTCTTTCCCAAAAGGAGTAGGTCTGGGTCTTCTTCTGTTCTAACAGTGGAATGTGTTGCTCATATGTCTATAAGAAAAGACATGTGGTGGCCATTTACCTCACCTTCTCCAAATGGTACACTCTGATCTACCTCTCACACTGTGCAAACCACACAATCTTCCTCACCTCTCGGGTACCATCTTTGTGAATTATGAGAGACAACGTTCTCACTATCCAACATAGGGAACTGTTGAAATTAGTTCTGATTCTGATTCTGAAATGGGCTTGGATTTCTCTGGACATCTGATTCATATAAAATCCGGGGATTCCCATATTTTGTGCGATCATCAGCGCTTGCAGGACCTGCATCACTGGGATCTGTGTCTGCATTAGCATTTGCTGGAAGGGTACATTCTGCATCTGCATTTGATTTCCTCATTTCATTTGGCTATTTCCACTCATTCTATCTGGATTCAGCCTACACTCCGTTTTACAATGCCCGATTTTATTACAAAAAGGGCAAGGAGTAGTTTTCTTCACCGTTGTAACATTTAAACCAGAATTCGGATCAACCAGAACTCCTCGACCTCTACCCTGTGGAACCATCATACCTCACTGAACACCTTGCACTCCAGCTTGAAAAACAATACACTGCACTCCACCAGAAATCCCTGCAATTGACTGATTCTGAAAACCTTTCTATGTCAACTTTATGTGTGCCAACATAAACTCTTCTTAAGTTTCTTCAGCTTCATTTCCTGTTCATCACTACAATATTTCACATATCTCAGGATCTCATCAAATGGTTTTGTCTGCCAGCAAAGCACACTCTGTTGTATATGCATACTGATCTCTGGTCCTAACCCAAGAACAAATTGTGACACAAAGAATCCCATGTCACTCTGACTAAGATGTGAGTGTGCACTGTGTTGCTGAAATCTCTGCGACAATTGTGCATAATAATCATGCAGTGACTCTTTTGTCATGTTCTCTTTATTTTCAGATAATCAAGTTCTGTTGGGGGAACTCTGCCTTTCAGAAAAGTAATCACTTCATTGTATTTATTCATTACTATAGGAGATGGTACATTAGTGCATGCATTTCTAGGTGCTTCTGTATGTGGCCATTGTACAGCAATGTTACATTAAGCCCACAAATCATTTGGGGCCACAGTATCAAAGAACTTATTCAAATCGGTCGACAGCACTTTTGAAATCGTAATGAATCTGTTCACTTGTGTGTATCACTTCATTGAACTCTCTCTCAGGTTTGGAAAATTATATGTAAATGCTGCAAGATCACCTCTATTCCATGGTTCACAGACATACCCTCTACCTGGTATCTTTCCCAATGTATAAGCCAAAGCATCTCCTTCATCTGGGGGATCTGGCGATGGCTTATCATTTCTTTCAGTCACCCCTGAGTGTTTCTTTTTCTTTTCATGTCCTTTTGCCCATTTGCTCTTTAATGTCTCAAGATTGTTCCATTTGTGAATGCATTTCATTAATTCAGTAATGTGTAATCACATTCCTGAAGATCACATTGGCTCTCATTATGACATTGGCGGTAAATCCTGCATACTTCCATGCTGATGGCCACCAACTTACCGCCGTGCTGGCGAATATCCGTTAACCATATTATGACACACACACACCAATCCGCCAGAATGCAGCCACATACACAAATCCGCCAGACCAAAGGTCAGTGATAAAGTGGTGGTCCCAAAACCCACACCATTACGCCTATCACATTATGACCCATGAATCACCATGGCGGACATTCAACGGTGGTAAACCATTGGCGGTACATACCGCCGCAATTAGAATGGACACCCACATACAAAACAACACTATGGGGGTCATTACGACCTTGGCGGGCTGCTGAAGCCACCTGCCACGGTCTGACCACTGGGCGCCCGCCAATGCGGCCACACTCACGCCACGGCCATTATGAGATCCCGCTGGTCCGGCGGGCAGAATCCTGGTTTCCGCCCGCCGGCCCAGCGGGAATCTCGGCCACAACACAGTAGCCGGCTCCAAATGAAGCCGGCGGTGTTGCGGCTGTGCGACGGGTGCAGTTGCACCCGTCGCGCTTTTCACTGTCTGCATAGGAGACAGTGAAAAGCTGCATAGGCCGTGGCAGGGGGCCCCTGCACTGCCCATGCCACTGGCATGGGCAGTGCAGGGGCCCCCAGGGGCCCCGCGGCTCCCCTTTCCGCCAGCCTTTTCATGGCGGTGCAAACCGCCATGAAAAGGCTGGCGGGAGGGGGACTCGTAATCCCCTGGGCAGCACAGCCCTGGAGGATTACTCTCGCTGGGACTAAAGTGGTGGGAAACCGCCGGTAATACCAAGGATTTCACCGCCAGCCTGCAGGTGGTGAAATCCGCCAATACAATCCTGGCGGTCAAAGACCGCCAGGGTTGTAATGACCCCCTATAATGGCTTATACCAAAAACACACACCTGACAACCATACACACACCACACCCACACCACTATAAAACACCCACCCACATTAGCTACAACCATTTATGAACAGCTATTGCCACCAGGAGACTGAGAAGAAGAGCACAGAGAGAACTAGATACACACACCACATACACCCAGACACCCCTCACGCATGCCACATCACACACCCCACCACATTACACAACACACCCTCACCAACACACATCACACAACACCCATGGCACCACAAAGGCACCCCCGTTTCACTGAGAAGGATTTAAGGGTCATGGTGGAGGAAATTGTCAGGGTAGAGCCTCAGCTCTGGAGCACAGGTGCAGCAAATATCAATAGCAAGGAAGATGGAGCTATGGCGGAGAATCGTGGACAGGGTCAACGCTGTGGGACAGCACCCAAGAACAAGGGACGACATCAGGAAGTGGTAGAATGACCTACGGGGGAAGGTACATTCCATAGAAACAAGACACCAGCTCGCCATACAAAGAACTGGCGGTGGACCCCTACCTCCTCCCCCACAACTCACAGCATGGGAGGAACAAGTACTGGCAATACTGCATCCTGAGGGAGTCGCTGGAGTTGCAGAGGACTGGACACTGGTAAGTCAACTTTTAACAATGATCACCCCCCCATAACTGCATGCCATCACACACCCTCACTCCTATCACTCCACCACATCCCACACACTCCACCAACACATCTCACTAATCCCAATGCCAGGCCCTGCAAGCTGTACCAATGCATGGACACCCCTCCCAGCCCTGCATGGACACTCATCACTAAAGCATGCACAGCTTAGGGAAACTCACAATCCCACAATATACCAACATGCAAAGCAAAAGCTGACAGGGTAATAAAAACCATAGGGGGGAAGCTACTGAAGTACAAATGTCATACACTTGCAGCAAAAAACATCATTTACATCCCCACAGGTACCCCAGCCAATGTCACTGGAAAGGAGGTGCCACCACTATACAGTACCCGAACAGAAGAGGCCCACAGTGATGACAGTAACTCTGGACTTCTGGATCTGGATGACCTACCTGGCCCATCAGGGACCACTGGACAGGCGGTCACCCAAGCCTACTCACAGACCACAAGAGAGCCTCCCCCATAAGGAATCAACACCACAGCACCCACCCAGCGTACCCACACCTCTGTCCCCAGGACACATCAATCAGCAGTGTGCCCACCTGTACAGGGACCCCAGGCCACATCGCGCCCACAAGACAATCAGGGACCTGGGGCCAGTGGGCAAACATTTCAGGGGACAGAGTCACAGGCCAACAGGGACACTGGGAGGGCTGCTGTGCGCCAGTGGGAGGACAGGAGAAAGGAATCGACTCTCCAGGAGGCACTCTCTGAGATCCTGGGAGCCAACCAACATTCCCAGGACACAATGGGCCAGATCCTAGACAATGTGCAGGAGAACAGGCGGCTGCAGAAGGGACAGTATCAGGGGATCAGGGAGGACTTGCAGGCCATTAACAACACTGGAAGATCCGGGGTTCGACAGAGAGAGGCGGAGAAGAGCTTCTTTTAAGTGGAGTTTATTCCATATTAAAACAGGACCTTCGGAGAATCGCTGCTCACCAAGAGAAGTGCAGGAACCAACTGCCTTCATCTGGCAAGCAGGATTCCACATGAGAATAATGCATACATCATAAAGGCACGTAACATTCTACAAGATAGAAATAGAAGAGCAATAACAAAACACATAGGCCCTCATTCCAACCCTGCCAGTCTCTGACCGCCAGGGCGGAGGGCAGCGGAAGCACCGCCAACAGGCTGGCAGTGCTTCCTGGGCTATTCTGACCGCGGCGGTAAAGCCGCGGTCATAAAAGGGGAACCGGCGGTTTCCCAACGGTTTTCCCCCGGCCCAGGCACCGCCATGGGGATTCCGACCCCCTTCCCGCCAGCCTGTTTCTGGCGGTTTTCACCGCCAGAACCAGGCTGGCGGGAACGGGTGTCGTGGGGCCCCTGGGGGCCCCTGCACTGCCGATGCCACTGGCATGGGCAGTGCAGGGGCCCCTAACAGGGCCCCACATAGATTTTCACTGTCTGCTTAGCAGACAGTGAAAATCGCGACGGGTGCCACTGCACCCGTCGCACCCCTGCAACTCCGCCGGCTCCATTCGGAGCCGGCTTCATTATTGAAGGGGCTTTCCCGCTGGGCCGGTGGGAAAGTTGGAATGGCCGCCGCGGTCTTTTGACCGCGGGGCGGTCATTCAGCGGTGACCGCATGGCGGGCGGCGACCGCCGCCCGCCGCGGTCAGAATGACCGCCATAGTAGATAGCAGATACTACAAACACCCTGATCTCCATTGCAGGGGTGCTGCCAGACATGGCCAACATCATGATGGAGGAAACAGCACACCAGTGGGCTCCTACCACTAATCAGTCAGCTTAACAGCCCTCCACTTCCGCTGCTGCTAGTGGCCAGGAGGCCCCGCCACAGGGCCCACAGGCCACCAGCACCCCTCCCCCTGCAGAAGGTGAACCACCCCGCAGACGTTCCCTGCAAAACAGACAGAAGCCAGAGACACTTGCCAAGACCACCGCCAGGAAATGAGACTCTCATGATTGTTGCCCTTGTGTCCCACTCAGTCACCGTGTCCACCTTGAACTGCCATTGCTCCCCTTCCAATGTCCCCATGGACACTGCACCTGTGCTACAAACAGACTGGAACAATACCCTGGGCTTTCCTCCATCATCAACCCATTCCATTGCACTTTCCCCTCTATATTTTAGCACAACAATAAACACCCTTGGATAAAACTCGATTACTAGTATTTCATGTATTGCAAAATTGTATTGATTGAAACAGCTACAACCATTGCAAATGAACTGTACATAGTATAAGCATAGAATTAATGACCTCTTGCTGGCTGTTGTGATCACATCAGGACAATGTTGTCATATCACCAACATCTGTAAAATCAATAGCCATTTGTAACAGTAAGTAGGGGAAAGAAGTTGGTAATGCCAGCATGCCAGTGCCACACACAATACACCAGTAGTCATAGAAATGTGAATTAGCACTGTCTTGCCTGTGTGTCATCGAAAGTACTGACGTATCACCAATGTTCTGCTGTCCACATCCTCTTCCTCCTCATCCTCACTGTCCTCAGGGTCCACTGCTGCCACAGGGGCATCTCCAGTCTCCTCCTCCTCAAGAAAAGGTACATGGCGTTGTAGTGAATCCTAGTTTGTTTTTAATGGGATAACAGGAGTCAGCTTAGCCTTTGGCTTGCAGACTCGTGCCCCGTCACCTAGTGACTTTTAACCTACTTAGCTTGCTCTGTCTTAGCCATTTAATTATTTAATTCTTCTAAGATGGCTGCCTTGTTTATAGTTAGGCCACTTGTTATGAGTTACATTATCAGTGTCACTGCGCTAAGGCGTCAAGATCAAGCAACAAAGACAAACAAACAGTAGGTGTTCACACTTAGGGATTTTCCCTCTCTATACTTTCGAGGGATTGTTTATATTAATTGCTTTCCCAAGCATGTCTGTTATCTATTGTTTGGGAACACACCTACATCAGGGGTCCTTGTAGATCTATATAAATGCATCACACTTTAGACAGATAATCAGAGGGATTCCGACCAGAGGGCATCGCCACCATCACTGATATTGATGCTGCAGTCCTCTTGACGCTGGCCCAGTCTTCATGTCCCTGCGGAGTCTGAGATAGAGACCTCATTCCAAGGTAATGAGGGTTTGGGGGCTCCTCTCATGGACATCGCATTGGCAGATTAGGTTTAGCAAACCCAGCTCTCCTTTAGGTAGGAGGTTAGGCCTCTCAGATTAGGTTAGTAGGGCATATTACATCTCGTATGTCTTTTGTATGCATTGCAAGATGGTGGGGGTCTTTGTAATAAGGACTTTCGTCTTCACAATTCTGTGGCTTGCATTATTCATTATCCTAATCATTGCAGCCCATGCAACTTATCGCACATTGCAGTTATGTTGAATAAAAACGATTGAAACTTTACTGCACCTTTGTCAATGCCTGTGTTTGTATGAGATGATATATCTGTGAGAAAGGGGTATTCTCTGTTTAACCACAACACTCCTTGAGCTGTCTTATTCTCGAGTCCATGCGTGAAGGCTGCCACAAATCACCTTTTACTATTGTGTTTCTGGTGAGGTGCTGCTAGTGAGCCGGTAAGGTTGGGACAACAGTTGCAACTCGTTGTAGGAAAGGCGTAGTCACCTACAAACAAAAGTACTGTCATCCTTTAACCAGCAGTCCTGCCCAGAGCAAGAGTCCAAACTACGACATGGTGCCACCGACCATGGTGTTTAGGCACTAATTTATGGATACCCCGACTATCGCTGTCTAACAGACAACAGGTACCCTAAGTACCATTATGCGGAGACGTCTGTGGTCTTTAGGAAAAATCCTCCTCAGCTGAAAAGGTAACACCTGATTAAGCTGTAGGTTGTTCGAGCTTGAACTCATAAAAGGACTTTACTCCCCATTTTTGGTGTTCCGTTTTTCTAAACAAATATGGCTAACGCCATTGACATTCCTGAAAATGCTAGACAAGCACTAACACAACATTTATTAATGCATGGCCTTACAGATGAGGGCGGGGATGTTACTCTTATAATAGAAGCTAATGAAGCATACCAAACAGAAACATTTCACTATTGGGTCACCTTTCCTGAGGTCGACCAAAGAACACATACATTCCACGCATATGAAATTGCGAACGTACCTCAAAGGTACTGAGCATGCCAGTATCATGAAATATCGCTCACATACCAAGAGCATCAGAACTGGTTCGAAGGCACCCTACCACATGTACTACAAAGAGTGAGGTTAGATCCATTAAGTAATGACGGACCAACATGGCCTATGTTTGCCACATACACACCCCACCCAGGCATACAAAATATGTCAATAGCAGATCTGCGAGATTTATATAATGAATAAGTGACATTATACAGATGATTAGTTCAGTTCGTAATGCGAACATTGAACACAACACCAGCGCATCCAGCACCCCCAGTACCTGGTGGTTATCAATTGGCTACTGGGATTAATCCATAAACAGTACATACTATTATGGGTAAAGTACCTGCGGTATGGGAAAAAATACAGTTCTGGATTGCCCAGAAAACGAATCAGCTGGAAGCTGTGTTTCCCCATACAGGACCACAGGAAAAACATAGGCCCTCATTCCAACTTTGGCGGGCGGCGGGAACCGCCAATCGGCCGCCATGCGGCCTAAAGACCGCTGCCGGCATTCCAACATTCCCGCTGGGCCGGCGGACGCTAACCAAGTTAGCGCCCGCCGGCCCCAGGGAATGAGGCCGCAACACAGAAGCCGGCTCCGAATGGAGCCGGCGGTGTTGCGGCCGTGCGACGGGTGCAGTTGCACCCGTCGCGCTTTTCACTGTCTGCTAGGCAGACAGTGAAAAGCTGGCCGGGGCCCTGTTAGGGGACCCAGGACACCCCTTACCGCCAGCCTCTTCCTGGCGGTGAAAACCGCCAGAAACAGGCTGGAGGTAAGGGGGTCAGAATCCCCAGGGCAGCGCTGCTTGCAGCGCTGCCCTGGCGGATTCGCCCAGCCGGGGCAAAAATGGCAGGAAACCGCCGGCCCCGGTTTTCCGACCGCGGCTTTACTGCCGCAGTCAGAATGGGCTTTGAAGCACTGCCAGCCTGTTGCCAGTGCTTCCGTCATTCTGCACCCTGGAGGTCCAAGACCGCCAGGGTCAGAATGACCCCCATAGTCTGCTTACTATGTGCTTGCCCTTTGAGATGGTTCCCGCGGTGGATGACTGTGCCACATGGGGTAGAGTATTCGCTGCCATATATACTACCACACATGGTACCCCGACACTTGCCAATTTACCGGAAGTGTTAAAACAAATACAAAATGAGCATGGGTCTGCACCAGCCCTGGATTTGGGGATGAAATTAATGTGTAACTTTGACTCAGTTACCTCAGTAATACTCAGTAACATTAAAGGGGAAGCGGTAGCACTGGCAATTCGCCAGCATCTCCGGGAAACTCCACACCAGGAACAGGAGAGACAGCTACCGAAAATTATTTCC